>NC_065445.1:75348843-75664260 GCF_917563875.1 Diabrotica virgifera virgifera | reverse complement strand
ACAAAGGTGACTGACGTCATCGAGAGGATAGCCAGATTGAAGTGGAGATGGGCAGGACACATAGCCAGAATGACAGATGGGCGATGGACGAAGAGGTTATTAGAAGGGAGCCCAAGAGAAGATAAGAGAAGCGTCGGTCGACCGCCTACAAGATGGATTGACGACTTAAGAAAGATAAATAAAAACTGGATGAGAGCGGCGCAGGATAGATGGGTTGGAAACGAGGGGAGGAGGCCTATCTTCAGCAGTGGACTTTTGAGGCTGGATGATGATGATGAATATAGAGGTCGCATAGGACAGTGGTTTCGCTTGAATGCCCTTCTTTATCATTTTAATGAATGACAGTCCACAGCTTTTCACTTGAACTCATAATAGTGTAGCGCAGCCATATTGTCTTTTTAAAATAAATAAAAAAATATGAAAAAAGTTTTTAAGAAACGTTTTTTTTTTTAGTTACGAGTGACTAAAATTAAAACTATAAAAAAATCAACTAAAAAGCAAAAAATAAAAAAAATTCAAAGTCGAAGGATTATTCGAAAAAAAAAACTATTAGACAGATTAAATATACAAAAATCTCACACATTTGTTAAAGAAAAGCCCTATGTGTAATGGTCTGACTTTTGTTTTTGTTTCTTTTATTATTTCGTCCATAAACGTAATAAAAAGTAACGAGCTTAAGCTTCTCCCTTGTCTTACACCTTCAGTTGTTCTGAACTGGTCAGATATCATATTTTTACTTATCACACGGTTTTTAGTGTCTCTGTTTATAGATTTAGTTACCCGTATAAGTTTCTCTGGTATGTTTCTGTTCTTCAGACTTTTACATACTTTTGATCTAGGTACTTTATCGAATGCTTTTTCCATATCAAGGAAACTGAGGTACGTTTTTTTCTTCGTAGAAAATCTTTTATTTACTATATCGTTTAAACGTAAAAATGTGATCTTGTGTACATCTACCAGGTGTAAAACCACTTTGCGATTCTTCTAATGTTGGTTCTATTACTTTTCTCAGTCTCCTCTCTACTATTAGCTCATAAACTTTCATCACTGTACTTAACAGAGTTATTCCTCTATAGTTGTTGCAATTCTTGTTGTCACCCTTCTTATGTATAGGTACAATCAGACCAATTTCGTAGTCTGTGGGTATTTGTTCGTCTCTATAAATCATTTGAAATAGTTTTAATAACTTTTGTAATCCCATATCACCCATGTTTTTTATCATTTCTGCCGTAATTTTATCATGACCTGGTGCTTTCCATTTTTTATCTTCCTAATCGCGTCAGTTAATTAATCCATTGTAATATTTGGTATAAATTCAACTACTTGCTCGCCTGTTCTTTCTTCATCTTCTTCACTTGTGCTGTGTGTTTCTTGTTGTAGTAGTTTCTGGAAATACTCTTTCCATCTTCTCATAATATTCACTTCATCAGTCAGTAGATCTCCATTCTGATCTTCTACTGATGTTACTTCTTTATGCTTATTACCTCTTATTCCTTTTATGACCTTATAAAATAATTTCTGATTGCTTCTTCTGTCATGTTCTCATTTGTCTCCAAAATCTTTCCAGGACTTTTGTTTTGCTGCTACTATTATATTTTTAACTCTTTTCCGCTACTCTCTATATTGTTTATAGTTTTCTTCTCTTCGGTTACCTAGATATTTTCTCTACATCTCCTTTTTCTTGCGTGTGTGTCTCCTGATTTCCTCTGTCCAACATGCTGTTAGTTTCTGTTTACTATTGCTTTTGTGTATTCCACAAACTCTCTCTGCTTTTTATTAATGTGTTTTTAAATGTTTGCCACATCTGGTTCACTTATAAGTTTTCCCAATTTGTCCTTCCTAATTCTTCGTTCAAAACATTTACATATTTATTGGCTAGAGTTTTGTATCAATCTGTATGATTTGATTATTCTAAATTCTTTTGTTGTTGCTCTTTGGTTGTGATCCTCTATTACTTCGTCTCTTATTGTTGCCACGAGTAAATAATGATCACTGCCTATCTCTGGACCACGTCTTACTCTTACATCAGTGATTTTCCTTCTATTTTATTTTTTTATGAGTACATAGTCTATTACGAATTTTTCACCTCTGCTAGGTTCTTCCCTTCTATACGTATATTTTTGTGTTCATAGAAGGTATTTGTGACGATTAAATTGTGTATTTGATAGTAGTCGAGTAGTCTCTTGCCATTATTATTTCTCTTCTTTTCTCCATCTATTCCAATTACTGTCTTGTACTCATGATTTCTTTGCCCTACTCTCCCATTAAGAACTCCCGCTACTAATATGGATCATTTACTTCCTTCAATCGCTATTGATAGTTCTTCCCAGAAAACATCTCTTCGTTCTGCTCTTTCGTCTTCGTTTGGCCCATACGCCACTATTATATATTTGATTTGTTCATTTCATTTAAATTCAATTACCATTATTCTGTCGGATATGGCCTCCCACTTTTTTACAAAATTTCTATTCCTGGAGTGTATTATGCATCCTACTCCTGACTCCTGATGCAGCTCTTTCAATTGTGTCGACTCCACTGTATAATAGCAAATGTCCAATTTCTAGCTCTATTTCTCCTTTACCTTTCTTCTTATCTCCTTTACCTTTCTTGTCCCGTATTCATTCTTCGTTATCTATTATTTTTTGGAACCCTACTTTGACTTTCTTCCCCTTGCTTCTTTCTTCTTTTGCCTTATTTCTTATTTTTCCTTGTATATCCCTCTCCTTCTTGCTCATGCCTTGTTAATATATATTTTTCCTTGTTTGTACCCTCTTAGTTTGATTTTAAGTTTCATTACATTATATTTAGACTAGTTGCTTAGCTTGATCAAACAGGTTTTACTGCCCAACCGTTTAGCATATCTACTGTTACTTGCACTCCTAGCTCGTTGTCTAGGAAAGTTTTCATTTCCTCTTTAAGAATGCTGTGTTCATCCGTCTTGATATTAAGGACTTGAATCACGATATTATTTCTCCTTTCTTTGTTTTCTAATTTCTCTAATCTGTTATTTATCATGTTTATATGATTTTTCAGTATCTTGTTTTCTTCTTTGATTAATTCATTTTCTTTTACTATTTCCTTCATCTCATTAAAATACTGCTTGTTGACCTCCTGTTTACGACTTAAATTAATTTGTTATATTTTATTTAATATTTGTTTAAATCCCGCTGCGACGGGCCTGGACTCTTTTTGTCACAACCAGGGGCGGATGGGCCCACCGGGATACCGGGAATTTTCCCGGTGGGCCGTCGTTTGTGGGCTGCCACGCGCGGACCTAAACCCTTAATTTTTCAACTGCATGAATCTTGATTTTTATAAATCGATGTAAAAATACTGATACGGTTGCACCTAGACCTAGCAAATACCTAGACTAGACTATAAAAGTAAGAAAAGAACCAAAAATTATGTTCAACAAAAGTAAACAGGATGTATACTTTCTTTAAAGACTGGTCCAGCGCTGATTATGTTATTTTCTAAGCTCCCTCAAACAGCGTATACCTGCTAAATGCTACCTGCTATTTTTGTAAGCTATTATTGTATTAAAATTTACCCAGCAAGAAACACGAAAATAAACTTAAACACAATGTGTGTCTGGCACTGGCCTATGTTAAAAACATCTGCGGACAATATGCACTCCCGGCTTACAGTTTGTATCAGTCATCGTAGTTATTGTTTTCTTAGTAAAGGAAGCCCCTTGACCTTGAGACCCTAAGGATTATTTTTCGTTTTACAGTTTGTTTATTACTGTCGACGACTGTCGTTATTTGAGACAGCGGTTGTGCGAGTTTGCAAATTCTACGTCCGTCGCGTCGCCAGAAATCTTTTGGATTAACTAACGCCTTATCACTTAGTTCCGGTTCCGAAAGACACGAATTATTATGTGACGTGCGCTTTTACTTCGGGATTAGTTGAATAGTGGCGTAGAAGGATAATAATAAACATTTACCTACTTCTAAATTAACCAATAACGTTATATTACTTGAGCCGGTTTATTAGAGTGGAAGTTTAAGGTAGGAAATAATTATTTAAAATAATTTTACTATACAGGGTGTTTCAACACTATACACCGTGTCCGGAAAGTCGCGGATAAACAGTACAAGGTGTTATTCTGTACTAAAAGTTCGTATTTTTTTTAAATAAACACATTAATAAATTAGGCAGGTGCAAGCTTTCTGTTTAAATCATTCGATTAAAATAAATTCTCGTACACTCTGTTTCATCTTCTTTCCCAAACAAAAAATTTACTTACTTTTAGTGTTTTGTAGTATTGTTAAGTTCTGTAAAAAACTATAAAATTTGTAAAAATCTATTGCTTTCAAGTGTTTTTTTACGTCTAATTCGCAAACAAATCGTTTTTGGGCGTTTGTTTATAAAGCAAGAATGTTGGTTGTGATGTCTCCTACCACGTTTAAAGGTTTGTAGGTATATTTATGAAATACTCTGTATAAACATGCTCAAAAAGCGCCTATTCTAGCTGTTCAATAATTATGAAATTTGTTACGTTAGGACGAAAACTGCTTGTATGATAGCCGTCAGAACCAATATACTAAGTGAATAAAAAATCAAATACCAATGCCACCAAAACGAAAAGGAGGACAAGAAAAAAAACTAGAAAGGGAGAAGAAAAAAAGATGTGAAATAGCAAAAAAATGTCACTCTTTGGATAATTTGCTCAATAGTTATTCTGTTCCTTCAACTTCAGGGGTAGAAAGTGATATTAACACGGAAAAACAAGAGCAAGAGCAAAAATCCGAAGAAAATTTACCGGTTTCAGAAACTAAATTTGAAACTGAGTTAAAGCTGTCAGAGGACTCGGACGACGACATAGAGACAAGTGATGAAAGCGATAGTGAAGCTAATGTAAAAAAGGCACTTAAAGACGAAGAGGCGCTACTAAAGCTGGGACAGCCGGAAGAGACAGAATCTGGCAATTTCTTCGACCGTCCCGATCCCAATAAATTACAGCTATTTTTTGAATTCCATCCAAAGGTACCTGTCGCACAAAAAGATGTACCTTTCAATGTGGAAAAAGCGTTTACGCGTAATAATAAAACAAAAAGGAAATGGTTGAGCTATAGTGAAGAAAGAAAGGCACTTTTCTGCACAATTTGTCTTGCTTATTCAGTTGAGAGTAATAAAGATCAAAGTTCTGCTTTTGCAAGAGGTATGTCTGATTGGAAACATGTATATCAGCAAATAAATGAGCATGAAAGTTCAATCAGTCATGGAAAAAACTGCGAAACATATTTCATGTATATTAAAAATCAAACAATTGAAAAAATACTTTTTGGAAACGTTGTTGAAATGAGAAATAAAAAAGTTGCAAGCAATCGGCACGTTTTGGATGTTATTATTGATGTTATAAAACTAATTGGCAAACGAGGACTTTCTTATCGGGGCACAGCAAATGAAGCTGCATACAATCTAGAAAATGAAAACCTAGATCATGGTAATTTTTTGGAAATAATCTTACTTTTATCGAAATTTGATGTTATTTTGAAGAAACATTTGGACGCCATTGTTAAAAAAAGCAAAAGTTATCACAATAGAAAAATCAAACGTCGAGCTGGAAATTTCTACACATTTTTGTCAAAAACTACTGTAAATTAAATCATTGTCATAATCACAGAAATTATTCTAAAGAAGATTTCTTCAGAGATACAGACTGCCACTATGTTCTCTATAGAAATAGACAGCACTCAAGATATTTCAGTAACAGACCAATGTTCAGTTGTAACAAGGTATGTTAAATTGTAAGTATAATAAAATCTTCACCTTTGCTTATTTTATTTTATTTCAGGTATGTTTACAACGGAACAATTCACGAACGCCTTCTTGCAGTTGTTCCTTGTCACAATTCAACAGGGAAGGGATTTCATACCATGATTCATGACATACTGGTAAAAAATGGTTTGGATGAAAAAAATTGTATTGCTGACTCTACTGATGGGGCGGCTAATATGCAAGGGAGATATTCGGGATTCTCCAGTTTCATGGTCCAGGAAAATTCAAATCATGTTCATGTTTGGTGTTATGCGCATATTTTAAATCTTGTTCTGACAGACATTTTTAAATCCCACATTAAGGCCGCATCATTTTTTTCATTACTGAATTGTATAGCAGCATTTTTTAAAGAATCTCATCAACGCATGGGTTACTGGTTGGACATTGGCAACAATGCTAGATCACAGAAACTTCAGTTGATAGGAGAAACTCGTTGGTGGTCAAAGGAAGCAGCGCTCAGTAAAATTTTTGGTAATTTTAATGAACCTAATAAAGCACTGTACGTTGATTTAATTGACATTCTTAATACAATTGAAAATTCACAAAAAATTAAGCCAGATGCAAGAGCGACTGCTGCAAATTACAAAGCACAATTACTGAAATACGAAAATATTTTAATTGGGCACATATTCTTAAAACTGTTCTCTATAACAGGCCCTTTATCAAGATATATTCAGACAACAGGGTTAGATTTATTAAAATGTAACTTTATGGTTAATGATTCTATACTGAGTTTAAAAAAAATGCAACGAAATTTTCCAGACATTGAAGCATCTGCAGATAAATTTGTAGGGTGGGCTAAACTCTCTTTTGAAAGGAGAGACTTCGAATTTTTTATTGAAGAACAATTGCCCGAGTTTCGATCAAAAAAGAAAAAGAAATTCTTTGATGAGAAAACTTCTGATGAAATCCCAGTAAGCCCAAAAGAAAATTTTAGAATTGTTTTTTTTAACGTTATTGCGGATACTGCAGTAGAATCAATCAGTAGAAGATTTGCAAACAACGCTGAATTATGTAGGGATCTGAACATTTTAGATCCAAATAATTTTGAAGAAATCGCCAAAGTTGAGCTACCTGAGAATTCTCTAAAAATATTGTCAGAAAAATTAATACAGTTTGATTCTTCTGCAACTCCTGCAAAGTTAAAAGAAGAGTTAGCAAGCTTTGCAAGCAACTGGAAACATATTAAATTAACAATTGAAGATTCATATGAAATAAATTATGCTAGACTTGATGTGGGGTTAGACGACTCTTCTTCTGCACAGTCAGATGTAAACGAAGATGACTGTATAACAAAACAGAGTACAAAATCAAGGGTGTGCATCGAATCTAACAAATGTCAGAACTGTGTCATTTGTTGCTACGGTTCAATTTTAAAACATAATTTGTTTAAGGGGGCTTATTCCACGCTGGTATTGGCTTATCAATATATACTTTCATTGCCCATCTCGCAAGTGGCATGTGAACGATCGTTTTCAACTTTAAAATTTATCAAAAATAGATTAAGAAACTCCTTGTCTGATAATAGACTCGAGTCGTTCATGCTGATGAATATTGAAAATGATATACTGAGGGATATCAACAATGATGAAATTATTAATCGTTTGGGTCAAACAACCAAATTAATGAAGGACGCTTTAATGTATTAATATAATAAATAATAGGTAACCATTTAGTGATAGCTATATATGTAAAACGATATTTCATTCACCTATAGTTTATAACACATTAATTTGTTATTTATATATCTTAAATATCTTAATATAGAATTTTCTAGAGCAAACTTTGTATTTTAGATTCCAAGTTTCTATAGTTTAAAAAAATCAAAAAAACTCCCATGTGTATATATATATATATATATATATATATATATATATATATATATATATTAAATTTTGGGCCGCCGTCGTTTATTCTCCCGGTAGAATTTTACTTGCCCATCCGCCCCTGGTCACAACATATAGATCCAAAATCTAACGCCGAACCAGTCGGTTTTCATATACTTCTATTTTCATGTATAATTACTTGGCCTCGAGTCTGCGAAGAATAAACACGTTCGTTGTCACGCATATTGTTGTTACCTACATTATTGTCACTCAACTGAAGTGAAAGAGATTTATTCTCATAAACCAATTGGTCCTTCGAGCCGGATAGTGCATAAGATTATTGAAATTCAGCGTCAATAATAAATTACCACAACGTAGAATGAAGTAAACACTTCTGTTGTATGTAGGTATATAATTTATTAAAAAATTCTTAAAATTTATCCACAAGGGAGTGGAAGTACAACAAAACGTTTTCGGTCAAACTGACCATCCTCAGTGTAAACCTGGAAATAAGTGAACCACTTAGATTGAAATGCAAAAGGGTGAAATTTTGACAGTTAAAAAAAGGGTTACTAACATTATTGCTACTATTGCTACTATTGCTAGTAGCAATAATGTTATTTTGAGGTTTTACACCTATTCAAGTGGCTAGTTTCAATTACTTGTACACTGGACGTAAGTAACCACATTTTCTTTTTTTAACTGTCAAAATTTCACCCTTTTGCATTTCAATCTAAGTGGTTCACTTATTTCCAGGTTTACACTGAGGATGGTCAGTTTGACCGAAAACGTTTTGTTGTACTTCCACTCCCTTGTGGATAAATTTTAAGAATTTTTTAATAAATTATGTACCTACATACAACAGAAGTGTTTACTTCATTCTACGTTGTCTTAACAAAGGTATACAGCCAACTACAGGGTTTACCCTTTTAAAGTTTTAATAAATTACCAGTTTAAATTTTATTATTACCAATAAATCCAGTCAGCCAGTTCAAGACGGCATATCATCACGATAAAAGTTAGTGAAATCTTCGATCGTCAACAACGAGCAGGTTTTAGAAAAAGTTTGTTTGTCGTTGTACAAATGTGAGTTTTTCCTTTTTATTGATTTATTCCTATTCTAACCAATATTTTTTAAATATTTCGTTATCTTTCGCTTTGTGTGAGCCAGTTTTTATTCAAATTTATATTTAATGATATTTGAACTTTATATTTTTAAATGAAATTGCCAATTTTATTTGTAATAAACTGAAACCTAAATTATTTTAAAATTAGAATCGGTTTTTTGGTATAAATTGCTTTTATTTAATTAATAGTATTTGAATTATTTCGGAATAGGATTGATATTAAGCATAAATTTCATTCATTTAATTAAAATAAAATGCTGGAATCAAGGGAAACGAAAGAATCCGAAAGGTTTCGTAAAAGTAGGGAATCTGTTAGAAATCGTGTCGGTACCTTTGCAAAATACATTGATAAAATAGCTATACCGGGGTCGTCGGATAATTTGCCGGTCACCGAACTTTTTCGTCAGATTAGATCGGGCTGAAAAATTATTAGAGGAATTTGAAGTTGTTCAGGATAAAATAGAGATTTTGAAAATTTTTACTTTTCTACTATAGCAAAGGCAAAAGAGCTGCTGCAGCCTAAGCCTACTATATCTAGCAACGAAAATGCAAATCAAAGTTCAGTTTTTGATCGTAATAGCTCATTCAATTCAGGGATAAAGCTACCAACTCTTCATTTGCGTCAATTTAGCGGGAACTATTCAAACTGGTTAGATTATCATGATTGCTTCGATACAATAATCGTTAAAAATAATAATATAAGTGACATTCAGAAATTTCATTATTTAAAATCATCCCTATCGGGGACAACTGAAAAGATCATAAATTCTATTAAGGTTTCTGCAGCTAATTTTACAGTGGCGTGGAAGCTTCTTTGTGACAGGTATTCTAATGAGCCTTTACTAATCCATAATCACATCAAGTCTATTTTTAATCTAAAGGCAGTTAATCATGACAGTTTTAAGTGTCTCCAACATCTAATTGATGGATTAACTAGCAATCTGCGATCTCTAGAATCATTAGGGAAGCCAGTAAGCACTTGGGACTCAATCATGATTTTTGTAATTCTAGAAAAATTTGATCCTGAAACTGTCAAAGATTGGAACAAGGAGAATTGAAGTAATGTCCCTTTTTCGGTAAAGCCTACTCTCGACGATCTTCTAAAATTCTTGCAGCATCGAACTGATACTTTAGAAAAGTTCGAAGCAAGATCTATCAAGGGAGGTTCTAGTTCCAAAGATTATTCTCATTCTTCATCTCATAGGTCTAAAACTCATACAAGTCAATTATTCGTCAATAATGGAGCTTCTTCAGATCTGTTTCCACATTGTAATGGTCCTCATAAAATGTCAACTTGTACTTCTTTTCAAAATTTAGATGTGCATGCGCGCATGCATGAGGTCAAAAGGGTACGAGCGTGTTTTAATTGTTTATTTATAGGACACCAAAATACCAGTTGCAAGTATGGTAAGTGCAAGAAATGTGGAAGGAAGCATCATACTCTTCTCCATATTAATGCAGAAAATAGCAATTCTCCAAATGATACTCAATCCGTTTCTTCGGATAATCAAACTCCACAAACATTGTCATGTCATGCAGTTCAGAATTCGTTTGCACTGCTGTCAACTGTCACAGTCCAAATTCCAGATCTGTCTGGAGTTAAACATAATTGTAGAGCCCTTCTGGACAGTGGTTCTCAGTCACATTTTGTCACGTATAATCTGGTTTCCAAATTGGGTCTCTCCAAGGAACCTGCCAACATTTCCGTGATCGGAGTCAGTCAAATAACTTCACGAATAAAGCACAAGAGGAAGTTGTCAGTATATTCGTTTTATTCTTCTTTTTCGACAACCTTAAACTGTCTTGTTGCTTCTTCAATTTGTGGTCACGTTCCAAGTATTCCGATCGACCTAGACTCTGTCTCTATTCCATCGAATATTCGCTTGTCTGATCCAAATTTCAATATTCCTTCCGGCATAGATCTTCTCATAGGTGTAGAGCCTTTCTGGGATCTTCTGTGTGTTGGACAAATCAAATTGGGTCCTCAGAAACCCATTTTACAAAAAACCAAATTTGGCTGGGTAATTTCTGGCCCACTGCCCAAAAGGTACGATCATCAAATCGTCACTTGCAATTTTGCACAACAGAATGAGTGTCATGATCTATCAAGATTCTGGGAAATAGAAGAGTGTTCACTTCTCCCATCTCTTTCAAAGGAGGAAATAGAATGCGAAGAACATTTTAAATCGACTCATAAAATAAATTCGGATGGTTGTTTTGTAGTCAGTCTTCCATTAAATAATTCGACTGATACTCTGGGTGAATCTAGGAGCAGAGCTGAAAAAAGATTCTTTAATCTAGAACGAAAACTTCAGAATAATCCTATCATGAATTCTATGTATGTTTCATTTATGGACGAATATATTTTAATGGGTCATATGTCTAAGGTTGAGGAGCCCACAGACCCAGTTCACTTCTATCTCCCACGCCATTGAGTCCTTAAGGAGAATAGCCTCACTACTCAGCTGCGTGTAGTGTTCGATGGTTCTTGCCCTACCACTTCAGGTGTTTCAGTTAACGATCTTCAAATGGTCGGACCAGTCGTCCCAAATTATCTTATATCAATTCTATTTCGATTCAGGCAACACACTTATGTGGCTTCTGCTGACATCGCCAAAATGTATCGGCAAATTCTAGTTTGTCCTTCTGAACGAAGCCTCCAGCTACTTCTATGGAGACGGGATCCTCAGGAGCCTTTGCAAACTTATTCTTTTGAACACGGTAACTTACGGCACTGCCTCTGCCATCTTTCTTACTACAAGATGCCTGCTCCAATTATCTTATGAAAATTCTGAGCAGTATCCTCAAGCTGCAAAGATTATTAAAAATGATTTCTACGTGGATGACCTCCTGACGGGGTCTGATTTAGCCTCAGAGCTTCTTCAACATTGTCAAGAAATTACTCATATATTATCAGAAGGTTGTTTCCCTCTTCGAAAGTGGGTTTAGAACGACCCTTCACTTCTTACAGATATTCAGGATTCTTTGGTCCCTTCAGATCTTCCTTTCTCGCTAGGTTCTTTTGAAATTACAAGAACTCTAGGACTGCAGTGGTGTCCAAAATCCGACCTTCTTCAGTATCATATATCCTCTGGCGTTCTTCCTAGAACGGTTACTAAAAGGTCTATACTTTCTGGGATAGCCCATATATTCGATCCTCTTGGTCTTCTTAGCGCCACAATTATCATTGTAAAAATTTTAATGCAACGTCTGTGGTTGGAAGGCTTGGATTGGGATCAAGCTGTACCTCTAAACATCCACACAAAGTGACTTTCATTTCGGGATCAGCTCTGCCATTTAAATAATGTAAGAGTTCCTAGACATGCTATCATTGCAAATGCTTCAGCTATTGAGCTGCATTACTTCTCTGACGCTAGTGAAGCAGCATATGGTGGCGTCATTTATATTCGAAGTATTGATCAACAAGGTAACATATCGGTGCGTCTCTTTTGTGCCAAGACAAGAGTATCTCCTCTAAAAAAAAATCAGCGTTCCTCGATTGGAACTTTGTGGAGCCTTAATATTGTCACGGCTCGTGAAGAAAGTCACAGAATCGCTCAGTCTTCAATTTCATGATACTGTTCTTTGGACCGATTCCACTATCGTCTTGTGGTGGATCAGAACCTCACCACATATTCTTAAAACATTTGTGGCTAATAGGCTGTCTGAAATTCAATCCAGCACTTCTTCTAGTGCCTGGAGACATGTCGGTACCAAGGATAATCCTGCGGATTTATTGTCCCGAGGTGTGAAACCCAGTCGACTTACGTCATCAAAAATTTGGTGGCACGGTCCTCCCTTCCTCATGGAATCTCCTGGTAGTTGGCCGGTTCTAACCATTCAGCCTGAGCAAGATCTTCCGGAGACTAAGAAAGTTACTCATTCGTTGGTCACAAGTTTCGTGCAATCCTTTCCATTCCAGAATTACATCATTTTCTCGTTTCTCACAAGAGTCATTGCTCGTTGCTTGCGTCTGTTCCGAAATAGCTCAGCGACAAGACGCATGGTTTCCGATCCTCTAACCACCATAGAGCTTCAAGCCTCTGTCATATGTATTGCAAAGATGGTTCAAGCAGAAATATTTACAAATGAATTTCATAACCTTTTCATAAGGGAAAATCGCTGTCTTCTAAAAGTAAAATTCTTTCTTTAAATCCATTTCTGGATAGTGATGGAGTAATCAGAGTCGGTGGTAGATTACGCAACTCTATATATGATTTTAATAAAAGACATCCAATACTTTTTCCTGCAAATCATCCTGTTACGACTATGATCTTTCGGTCGGAGCATCTAAGGTTGTGGCATGCCGATCCTCAGCACTTATTGTCCGTCGTTCGTGAACGTTTTTGGCCTATTTCAGGTAGATCTATTGCGAAACAGGTGATTCGTCAATGTATACGCTGTTTTCGTGCCAATCCTCCTCAATGTACACCCATGATGGGAGATCTTCCTGCATCTAGAGTAAATCCATCGTTTCCGTTTGCAATCACGCGACTGGACTATGCAGGCCCGTTCACTCTCAAAACAAGACAAGGTAGAAACCCAGGTACTTACAAGTCTTATGTTAGTCTTTTTATTTGTCTAGCTACTAAAGCGATACACTTGAAACTGGTCACAGACTTAACTACGTCTTGCTTCCTCGCTGCTTTAAGACGATTTATAGCTAGAAGAGGCAAGCCAGTTCAAATGATGTCCGATAATGGCACGAACTTCGTAGGTTGTCGTAACGAGCTTAAGCATCTCGGTAAGTTTATCAAATCTAATGAAAAACAAATCGCGGAATCATGCTGCAATGATGAAATCAATGGGCATTTTATTCCTTCGCATTCCCCTTATTGTCCTGCCCTCGTTGGCAGAATATGGGAGACGGGAGTAAAATCTATGAAATCGCATTTAAAAAGGATCGTTACGGGATCTCATTTAACTTATCAAGACTTTTCAACTGTGCTCACTCAGGTAGAAGGTATACTAAATTCACGCCCTTTAAGTCCTATGTTCTCCGATCCTTCAGACCTTTTACCTATAACCTGGGCTCACTTTCTGATTGGGAGGTCCATGAATTACATACCAGAAGTAGACGTTTCTAATGTCTATCCTCTTCGGTTATAAGGATTTGAACATCTTCAGCAACTCCGCCAACATTTTTGGCGAAGATGGTCTTTGGAGTACGTTTCGGAGATGCAGCAGAGACAAAAGTGGAAGGTGAATCAATTCCAAATCAAGGATGGTGCTCTTGTCCTAATTAAAAGTAATGACGTACCTCCTCTCCAGTGGTCCCTGGGACGTGTGGAACAGTTGCATCCAGGGGCTGACAACATTTCTAGTGTTGTCACACTTAAAACAGCTAAAGGACTCGTTTGTGTAGCAGTTGTGAACATTTGCCCACTTCAAAGTGAATAAAAGTCGCCAGGTGACAGTGATTATTTATTAACTGTAATATATTACGTTTAATTTCATTTGTAATTGATTGAAAGCTTTCCCTTTCAAGGTGGGGGCATGTTTACGACTTAAATTAATTTGTTATATTTTATTTAATATTTGTCTAAATCCCGCTGCGACGGGCCTGGACTCTTTTTGTCACAACATATAGATCCAAAATCTAATGCCGAACCAGCCGGTGTTTATATATGTACTTCTATTTTCATGTATAATTACTTGGCCTCAAAAGTCTCGAAGAATAAACACGTTCTTTGTCACGCACTTGTAAAATTGTACAGTAGTCAGTTCTTAAATAAATTGTTAAAACTGTTACCTACATTATTGTCACTCAACTAAAGTGAAAGAGATTTACTCTCATCAACCACCTCCTTTATAGCTTTTATTTCTTGATGCACAACTTGTAACATCTCCAACAACGCCTCCATTTGTTTCTCCATTATTATTTGAATGGAATCAGGTTACGCATTCACCGCTTCTCGAGTGCGGTTAGGAGTGAACCCTACTCACTTCAAACTCAGCCTTCCCTGCCCCCCGAGCTGGCCGTGTCTACCTTCCTAAAACCTCAAAATATTTTCTCTATTTTTGATGTTTTCTGCCATGTTTCAAATATTTCTTACGCCGGTCCTGTTTTCTTTCCGTTTCCAAATAATGTGGTTCTTATCAGTAGTAGTGATGTCGCTTTTCTGCTTTTTATTTTGGCTCAGCTGACGGCGTTTATTGTTGTCTAAAGTCTAAATTAATTAAATGTATTTAATTAGTTTAACTTACAGTTTTTAAAGCTTTTGTTTCCTACCTGCAATCTATGCTATGGCACTTAACTACATATTAATCGGTCCTAATAAATTAAAATACACTCATAAGGAGGAATTTATACACAGCTAATCACCTTCCACTCGCAGGACCGTCAGAGATTAGACAGGTACAATCATTTGAATACTTGGGAGTAACCATTGAAGAAATGAAGAAACAGGTAGACAGGGAGCTGAGATCAATAAAAGACTTGATAAAGTGAATAAACTGTACCACGCAATAGGAAAAACAATTATTAACAAGAATGAAGTATCGAAACATACAAAAATAAAGGTATTTAAGGCTATATACAGACCAGTACTTACGTACGGATGTGAATCCTGGTACTAAATAGACAACACAAAAGTAAGATACAGGCTGCAGAAATGAGGTATCTACGCAGAGTTCAAGGAGTCACTAGAAGGGATAAAGTAAGAAATAACTACATAAGAGAAGAACTGAAAATCGAGACAGTGATGGAGTATGTTGAAAAAAGACAATTAAGTTGGTGGGGGCATTTACAACGACTACAGACAGAAGTACCAGTTAAGAAGATATGGGGCACGAAGGTGCAGGGGAAACGAAATAGAGGAAGACAGAGAGAGAGACATGGAACGAAGTGATGACAAGGATTTTTGACAAAAAAGGAAAATCATGGAACGAAGCTAAGGCTATGGCACAGGACAGAAAGCAAGAGATTTGTGCACTGTTAACAGAGCACAAGTCATACCTACACCCGAGAGGGTAGAAGGTCTAAAGATTATATATATATATATATATATATATATATATATATATATATATATATATATATATATATATATATATATTTATGCACAGATATCAAAGTGAGGTCCTGACATTACGCGCACTTAGTGAGGACCGGTAGAAAACGTAGACATAATCGTTTCAACTCTTCATAGTGACCTTGACAAGTAAATAGCAATTAAAAAATGACGAGTATACACAAAAAAAATTACGTATATGTGCCCCGTATTGTTCAAGTATATTGCCACCCAAGTGAGGCCATTATACGCAGCTATTAAAGTGAGACTGTATATACTTTTTCGTTATGCGCACAAAGTGAGGACAACTTTACGTGTATATTTCCTTACAGCTCATCAAGTGAGGACCATACAGTGTTGTCGATAAATATGAGATTAATCGTTTCTACTGCCTTTTTCTGTATAACACAGTAAGAATTATTATTGTTTCGATGTTTCAGTCACTTGTAGTTATAAGCAGGATGTGGACTCTTTGTTCTTGCTCGTACTGTTTGTTAATTTTATAACATTTTAATACCTATACCTCAGCATTAAATCACGGTAGCCTTATCGGAGACTAGCGTTAATAAAGAAATAGTTTTATATTTTTTAATAATTTACGTTAAAGATGGATAGGAAAGCAAGAATTTTGAAAATAGCGTTAGTTGAGAACAATAATAATCAAAATGGAGGATACAGTGATAGTTCAGTTATGTGAAATTTCATATAAATATAAAAGCCCGCCTTTTGATCTAAGGGGAACACAGTTTTTACGGTACATACATATCTGTCATTTGTCAATCCCCTCCCTTCCATTTCCCCCACCCCTTATTTTTAAATAGGGAAGAGGGGCGTGTGCTAGCTCATTTGAAAAGATATTCAATTCTCTATCCAGTATTATTAACATTGACATAATTATCTATACAGAGTGTATTTTAGTATAGGTACTGTTGCCCCTGTCGATTTTCATTTTGAAACGACAATTTTCCAACCTTAATTTTAGTATACAAGATGATTTACTTAATTTAATTAAACTTACTGTACCTTTTTTACTGACTTAATTTTACAGTTATTCCACTAGATGGCAAATACAGTGAATATGTGCATATGTTTTATTTCGAATAATCATTTTAAAATAGTTTTAGTTTTCTATTTTCTCTGAAAATGGTTGCAAGCTTCTTGTTCTTATACTTAAAATCATGTCACTACAAATTTATACGAGACTACATATTAAGAGTATAGAAAGTATTATAATATATGACATACATGCTTTTTTCCATTTATTGAAGATATTTCACCTTATCCTGAAACAATGCAATGTGACCAAGTGTCCTCAACTAAAAAAATATATCCCACTATTTTGATATTAAATGTATAGTTTGTACTATAAACCGTATTGAAATAGATTGCAACATGTGTGTGTGGTTGGGATATTGACTGCCAAACCTAAGGCTTCATTCGCCTAATCATATTTACCTTTTATTCTTATAACAATAAATAAAATTGATTAACATTTTATATCAATATTATTAGTGTTTTTAAACAATATCAGTATGATATATCAGTATGATAAAGTCAAGATAAACAATACTATAACAGAAAGCTTTGAGGTCAAACAAGGACTGCGACAGGGTGATCCATTATCGTCTATAATGTTTAGCATATTACTAGAAAAGGTTATACAGGAAGCAAACATTAATAGAACAGGTCTGATCTACCACAAAAAACATCAGTGCTTGGCATTCGCAGACGATTTGGTAATCTTGGCTAGGAGCAAAATAGAACTTATAGAAACACTCATGAAACTCGAGGAGAGGGCAGCAACCAAAGGATTGTATATAAATGAAGTAAAAACAAAGTATATGGAATGGACAAATAAGCAATTCGTTCGGGGGCAATACATAACAATGACAACAGCGAAGGGAACACAGTATAAATTCGAAGAAGTTGAGAGATTTGAGTACTTAGGAACTGTCTTCACAAGAGATCCTAACTGTGAAGAAAAAATACAAAAGAGAATTATGTCGGGCAACCGCGCTATATTTGCTTTTAATGGGTTGTTAAGAAGTAAACATATATCACTAAGAGCAAAACTAAGAACTTACAAGACCGTAATAAGGCCGATAGTAACGTATGCTTCTGAAACATGGGTCACAACAAAAAAACATCAAGAGTTGTTATTAGTTTGGGAGAGGAAAATACTGCGCAAAATCTTCGGTGGGAAAAACTTAAATGGACAATGGGTAAGAAGAACAAATAAGGAACTAACTGAGCTCTATCAATGTTGTTCTGAAGCTATTTTCTTGTGGCATTTTTACAATTTTAACTATTTAGAATGGGAAATAAGCCACAATATTATTAAAAAATGATTTTTATTAACGTTTCGACGCCCAAATCGGGTGCCGTTGTCAAAATACAAAATACTGTATTTTGTATTTTGACAACGGCACCCGATTTGGGCGTCTAAACGTTAATAAAAATCATTTTTTAATAATATTGTGGCTTATTTCCCATTCTAAATAGTTAAAAGAGCTCTATCAAGATCCTAACATACTAGCAGTAATTAAGGCGCAAAGACTTAGATGGTTGGGCCATGTGCAGAGGATGATTCCATCTAGAATTCCCAGAATGGTACTATCTAGTGCATTGGCAGGGAAAAGACGAAGAGGAAGACCGAGGTCACGATGGAGTAATGGAGTTAGAGAAGATATGAGAAGAATTAACTTAAGGAACTGGGAAACAAAAGCGACTGACAAAAGGGAGTGGAAAAGAATAGTACATCAAGCCATGGGCCTACTAGGCTCGTAGTGCTTACATATTATTATAATATCAGTTTTCTAATATTATCCAGTTCCATATCCAGTTCCGAATCCAGTGGTTATATTTCTTCCGTATTGTTTAGTTTCGCTTCCAGTGATTGTATTTTTTTTCTTGTTTTTTTTTAAATATTTATTTATTATTTTATTACTATATTTTTTTATTGTGCTCATAATAGATTGCAACATTGTCTACAGACATGAATGCAGTAACAATAAATAAAAAAATCGGAGATCCACACCCCGGATTTGAAATCGAAACCTCTGCTTTACGAATTCGACATCCGAGGTCTACCCACTAGGTCACTAGGCTATCGCTCTTAGACAATATTTTTTCCTGAAACGGGGAACTTTTAAAGCCGGGTCTAGACTATGTAACAAAACATGCTAATAACAAAGTTGTACAACAAATTTGTTGTACAACTTTGTTATGTAACTTGTTATAATATAGCATGAGTATCCAGACTATATAACAAAAAACAAAACAACAACATGCGCATAAATTTTGCAGCATTTTAGATGGATAGCTGGTAGGTTAGGTAGTATATACAATTGCGTCATATAAGTATGGAGGATCTCTTCATAGCAACAGCAGCTTGTGTAATATTGTGGAGGCGACACCGGCGTGTTAAATTAATATTTTAGATGTGTCCTTCATTAGCAGCTCGAGCAAAATATAGGTAGTGGTACAGCTCTTTTAGCTGATCTGGAAAGAGATAACATAGACCCATCGACAGGAGACATTAAATGTGATGGCAGTTTTAAAAACTTCTTAAGAATAGAAAGTTCTGATTTTGAATTTCTTATAAATGAAATCGGCCATAAAATAGGCAGGAAAGACATTTCGAGATGCAATTCCAGTAAGAGAAAGATTAACAGTTATATTATTAGCAAAGTATATTTTTTAAACTTTTTACTAATTGTTTCAGAGAGGAAGTATAACATTTCTGTAAAATTTAATTCCTCCGTATTATCGTCTTCACCTGTTCATGATTGAGTGTCACTGTCTGTTTGAATTGGTGTAGCTGGAGAAGTAGCGGATATAGGTGTAGTGGACTGAATAGAAGGCTCAGATATATTGTATGATTGAGTGCCTGTTTGAGTAGCTGATGAAGCAGTCTGCATCTGTGTAGCGAATGAAGTGAATGTTACAGGTTTTATGTCTGAACACTCTGCTCTGTAGAGAATAGTGTTTATGTCAAATTTAGAGTTGATTTGCACCGATTTGCTGTTAAGGTTCCGCGTACTGCTTTTCTTTTGTTGGCTTGAGTTATAGGCGTACGTGCATTAGTTTTAACTACAGTTTCTGTATCTATTTTCACTTCTATTTCAGTCTATTCATCGTGTTTTTTATTTGTTTTTTAAATCAATAAATGTAGCTCATCCCATAGCAATCCCATAATACTCGTTACTTACGAAATAGCTCAATTAAATGAGTAGTCAGTTCTTTCGACAATTTCATCGCGTAAATAACCCTACGTGAACAGAGCAAAGAAAAATCTAGCACAATCACTCCAGAATGAACAAGGCGATATGACTCCAACGGTTGCTGCTCGCGTAGGTACTATGTCAGAGAAATGTTTCAATAACATGTTTTTAGGTGTAGATCAGTCGCGGTCCGGTTTTATAACTTTCTTTGATGTTTACCGACATCTGTTGGATAACATAAAACATGCTATATAACCAGAAAAATGTTATACAACACTGTGTTTTAAAACTTGTTTATTTAAAATTTTGTAACAAGTTTCAAAACTTTGTTATTTAACATGTTTTGTTACATAGTGTGGACCCGGCTTAACGGTAACTTCTTATAGGTAATCCACTACAATTTCTGAATATTTTTTCTGAAATCTATCGAATGGTACCAAACACGACCCCCACGGAGGTGGGGGGGTTACTTTAAAATCTTAAATAGGAACTCCTTTTTTTTATTTCAGATTTGGATTCTTTGCGTAAAAATAAGCAACTTTTATTCGAAACGTTTTTTCTAATTACGGATAGGTGGCGCTATAATCGGAGAAAACGGGTGTTGGAAATGGAAAATTAAATTAAAATATGGAAAGTCCCCACTAAAATGGAAAATTTTACTCAACTTTTTTGGTTTTAGAACCTAATAATCACAACCCAATAGGTCCCCAAAGCGCTCGAGTGACTGCACATTTAGCATACTTTGCTCCCCTACTATATGTATTATAAATAATATGCGAAGTAATTATTAACCCAAACAACCATAATTCAACTTTTGTTTACTAATAAAGAACTGGACGAAAGTGTCACATCAGCTTTTATGAAACACATGAATATTTACATAAAAAGGTAAGTGATCTGCTTGAAATCGATATTCCCAAAATCATCTAAAAATTGTTTATACTTGAGTACTTTGAGACTCTTGTATGAAATGTGAATACCGAAATACGATTAGGAATCTCCATTATGTAATTTTTAAATAATACATAATTCTTAGGAAATGAAAGGTATTATACAAACGTGTTAAAAAATACTACCTACTGAAATTTTTTGATGGCAATAAATGATGAATTGGTTTATCGAATTTATTTTTAAGGTGATACAGTAGCGATCAACAGGTAGCCAAAACGCGTTCTAAGATTGAGGCTGTAATTTTGAATATTTTTTCGAGATATTTGGCACACGTATTTGTAATATAATAAAGAATGGCGGTACAGAGCCCAATTTGAAGAATATATTAATATGTGGAAATTACTCTGTAAATAAATACAATATTAAAAAAACGAGTCTGTGCCGCCATTAAGAAGAACAAAAAAAATACACTTTCTTCAAATAAACTTTTTTATCAGATGCCTAGATTTTGTGTCATTTTGGAACTACTAATGAAATAAAAAATTTTAGTAGTTCCAAAATGACACAAAATCTAGGCATCGGATAAAAAAGTTTATTTGAAGAAAGTGTATTTTTTTGTTCTTCTTAGTGGCGGTACAGGCTCGTTTTTTAATATTGTATTTAATTACAGAGTGATTTCCACATATTAATATATTTTTTAAATTGGGCTCTGTACCGCCATTCTTTATTATATTACGAATACGTGTGCCACATATCTCGAAAAAATATTCAAAATTACAGCCGCAATCTTGGAATGCGTTTTCGCTACCTGTTGATCGCTACTGTTTCCTCTTAAGTAAAATATGTCATTTGGATATTTTTTAAACTCGATAGATCCTAGGGACATGTCGGTAGGATCATCACTTTTGGGAGTTTTGGGAATATCCCAATTGACAACGCAATATACACCGACGCCGTCTACAACGAGCGACGAATCAGAGATGCCAGATTGGGGTACTTTCGCCCATTTTTAGGGTAATTTGATAGCACATGGGAAAATTTTTATAGGTTGAATTGGTTGGGGAATTTTTCGGGAGGAAAATTGAGCAAACTGAATTGCAATATAAATGTATGTAACATATAACATTATATTAACATTATAACCTATCGAGTATTTGCTTCTGATTAACAAAAAAGCGAAAAATGGTTTTTGGAACAACCGCTTTTTTTGACCAGTTATAACCGCCAGGTTAAACCGTAAGTAAAAAACCGGTATAACCGAAAACCGGTTTTTTGTTCAACAACCGCCATCCCTACCTTGGTTGTTACAAATACAGTTCGCTGGAATAAGTTTTACCCCTCTTATTAACTTATTTATTTTTAGCACATAAGAAAAACGCTCGGATAGGTCGATTTTTAAAATAATCATAGTATATTATAGCGTCAATGTTTCGAACTTTACGCGATCCCTCTTCTTCAGGTGACAGGCACAACTTTGATTTTTTTAAATAGGAAAGTAAGTACATCATGTGACACCTCATTTAAAGGCTTTTTTCTACAACCGTGTTAAAAATGCAATTTTTAGAACTCCATACGTGCGTTAAAAATACTACTTTAAGGCAGGGCCGGTTTTAGGGTTCTGAGCGCCCCTGGCAAAATAAAATTTGGCGCCCCTTCATATAAGAATATACAAAGGGTACCCCCCGTTAAGATAGGCAAAATGCCCTCACTCCCAGAATTCAATTTTATTAATTTTTTTACGTTCTACGCAACTAAAAAATGAGATAACGCGGATTTTTAGCTCACCACCCCCCTTACCCCTCCCCCCACAGCCAAAAACGTAGATTTTTAGATTTAATTTTTTTCAGTTGGGTTCCAATTGATTTAAAAATTTCAAAAAATTCAAAAATGTAGCTGAGGCTTTTACAAAATATGTCCATTTTTTATGGACCCATAGGTCGAGTGTGCATAACCTCAAAATTATTTTTAACTTTCTAAAAGCCTGTAACTTTTTTTTGGAGGGGCTACAGGTCCAATTTTTTTTGAATTTTGTGTATTTTATTAAAATCTATCTCTCTGATTTTTTTCAGATTTTTCCGTGAGGTGCGCCATTTTGAAAAATTAAGAAAACTGTTTTTTTAGGGGGTTTTTGAAGATTTTCTCCATTTTATAGACTTCAACATAGATCAACTCAAGGTTTTGTTAATAGATTATGTATAATTTAAAATAACTGAGTATATTAGAATATTCAAAAATTGGGCGAAATACTTTTAAACCCCCCAAAAACCATGTTTTTTTTAAGTTTTGTAAGGATTTTTGCGGGTCTAATTATATTTTTTGTGGTCGATACAGCCTGAATATTTTTTTTAATTCTTTTACGTTCTATATGATTTAAAAAAATTAGGACTTACCGCAATTTTAGCCCACTTCCCCTATTCCCCCTCCTCCACAGGCAAAAATATCAATTTTTCGATTTTTTTTAAGTTGGTTTGCAATTAAATTATGAATGTTATTCTGAAGCTATTTCTTTGGGGCAATTTTGTAATTAACTATTCTAAATGTTCATTTTTTAGTTAAATTGTGGCTTATTTCCCATTAAGGGCCGGTTGTTCGAACGCTAATCAACAATGATAATTATCAAATATCTAATTACTGTCACCAACTGTCAATGTCAACTTTGTTTGGGTTGCTGAAAACATAATTGATTACAATTATGAAATTACTTAATCAATTATGTTAATCATTGTTATGTTAATTGATTAACTAATCTCATAATTATAATCAATTATGTTTTCAGCAACCCAATAAAAGTTGACATTGACAGTTTTGGTGACAGTAATTAAATATTTGATAGTGATCATTGTTGATTAGCGTTCGAACAACCGGCCCTTAGAATAGTTAATAATTATTAAATTATAAATTACAAAAAATTCACACGCACAGCTGAGGCTTTTACAGAACATCTATTTTTATGGACCCGAAGGTTGAGTGTAAGTACATATTATAACCTCTTTTTTTTGTTTTTTAATGCGTCTATTTTTTTGGTGATGAATTTATGTCTATTTTTTTGTGTTTTGTGTATTTTATCAAAAACTATATTTTTTTTTTCAGATTTTTCCGTAAGGTGCGCCATCTTCAAAAATCCGCAAAACTGGTTTGTTCGGTGGTTTTTAGGGATTTTCTCTTGATGTTATAGACTTCAAAATAGATTAATTCAAGGTTTTTTTTTATAGGCAATGTAGGTATAATTTGAAATAACTGAGTTTTTAGGGATATTTTATATAATTTGCTATTGAATAAACTTAAAAACAACCTGCTAGTTTTCACAACCATAAACTTGTCAGGATGGCACGTTTCACAATTAAAATTAAGTTTCACAATTAAAACTTCCCCTGTTTCCATACCTACCTCAAAGTTTGTCCGACTAGACACCGTTAAACTATTCAGATATTTTCAGCTTGCTATTAATCAAAAATAATTTCAAATTTTTGCAATATTTTTATATAAAGTAAAGATGTCATTGTGATATCTTTTGGGTAGGATACAAAAAACAAAAATAAAACAAAATAATAAATTTAAGAAAAATACATTATTTTAATATATCCTACTTCTTGTCGTTCTGTGAATCAAAACATTTTGTTCTTTGTTAGTGTGTACTTGGTAGGTACAATATTACATTCCATTATACATATTCTAATTATTCAAACATGTGCTTGTACCATCTACATAACCTATATCTCTGCTCTGCCTATTATAATGTCATTTTGATTCACGTTTACTGCTACGTAAAACACCATAAAAAGAATAAGGAAAGTATTACCAATATATAGCTCCGTATATACTCGTAGAGTATTCGGATAGTATATTCGTTGGTATAACACTTCAGTTCTAAAGTCTTCATCGCTGTCTTCGTCTATTACAGGTATAACATCTGTATTGTCAAAGAATTTTTTAAGATATTCTGCTGGCTTGATGATTTTTGTAAAATATCTTCCATGCGATAAATATTATATTATGGCAGCTAATTACATGCGAACAACAGCCTATGGTCATGTTGCCGTTTGCGCAACTCGCATCTACAACAGTATCTATCGTTTAATGTTTTCCGAACCATCTTAGTTTGGCTCATAATGCAAATATTCCATGCTGCATGCTTGTCCCCATTAGGTAAATTATTTCGATTTATTTTTTTGCACAAACTTATTCAAAAACAGGTCCTTATAACAAATCCACATGGTGCCAAGCAGCGCGGTCGGAAAATTGTTAAACAATTTTTTAAACGAATTTAAAAAATCAATTTTTTTACTTAGAACAAATTTGTTTTAGATTCTCTAGATCAACCTGAGCAAAAAAAGGTCTCTTGTGATTTTTCTGTAAAATTGACTGTTGTCGAGTTACATGCAATTTAAAATTTGAAAAACGCGAAAATGGCCATTTTCAAGGCTTAATAACTCGATTAAAAATTATTATTATGAAAGTCATAAAGTGACCAACTCAAAGTTTAAAGCCCCAACTCAAAGTTTAAAGCCCCCCCCCCCACCTGCATTAGCCTGAAGAAATTTTTGTCATTATTTTATTACTATTATTTTTAATAATTAAAAATGAGCGCTAACCACGTATTGAACCGGCCATCCGCGAGAGAGATGTAAATTCATTAGACGTTTTAAAAAAATACCGATTGGAAGTAAAAAATGCGTTTTAAAAAAATAAAAAAGGAATTTTGAGGTTATATGTATTGTACACTCGACCTACGGGTCTATAAAAAATAGATATGTTTTGTAAAAGCCTCATAAAATTTTTAAATTAATTGCAACTTAACTAAACAAAAAAAATAGAAAAATTGACTTTTTTGTGGGGTAGGGGGAGGGGGTGGTGGGCTAAAAATGCGATTAGTCTTATTTTTAATCACATATAACGTAAAAACATGAAAAAAATATTCAGGCTCTATCGATCTCAAAAAAATATAATTAGACCCGCAAAAATCCTTACAAAACTTAAAAAAAAACATGGTTTTTGGGGGGTTTAAAAGTGTTTCGCCCAATTTTTGAATATCCTAATATACTCAGTTATTTTAAATTATACATAATCTATTAACAAAACCTTGAGTTGATTTATGTTGTAGTCTATAAAATGGAGAAAATCCCCAAAAACCCCCTAAAAAAACAGTTTTTTTTGATTTTTCAAGATGGCGTACCTGACGGAAAAATCTGAAAAAAATAAAAAAGATAGCTTTTGATAAAATACACAAAATGCAAAAAAATTGGACCTGTAGCCCCCTCCAAAAAAAAGTTACAGGCTTTAAAAAGTTAAAAATAATTTTGAGGTTATGTACACTCCACCTATGGGTCCATAAAAAATGGACTTGTTTTGTAAAAGCCTCAGCTACACTTGTGAATTTTTTGAAATTTTTAAATCAATTGGAACCTAACTGAAAAAAATTAAATCTAAAAATCTACGTTTTTGGCTGTGGGGGGAGGGGTAAGGGGGGGTGGCGAGCTAAAAATCAGCGTTATCTCATTTTTTAGTTGCGTAGAACGTAAAAAAATTAATAAAATTGAATTCTGGGAGTGAGGGCATTTTGCCTATCTTAACGGGGGGTACCCTTTACTGCAAATATAAAAAAATAAGAGAAAATAAAAATTTTACCATAAAGAACTATGTAAAAATATATTTATTTAAAAAATAGTAGGATAGTTATTACTTATAACTTATCCAACATAGGGCATAGTATAGCGAGCACATTTTAAGTTCAAGCGACGAAGAAGCGAGGTAAAAATAAATGCACATTATCAACAACCAGTAAAAAATGTGTATAAATAACTATTTAGATGGAAAATAAGCCACAATTAAATTGAAAAAAATAATTTTATTATCGTTTCGACGCCCAAATCGGGTGTCGTTGTCAAAATACAAAATACTACTAAATTAAACAAAAATGTTGTTGCTTAGTAAAAAATTCGTCTAATAATTTATTTAATCTGACTCATTTATATCATTTAATGTGTATAAATCTTCTACAAGACCAAAAAACATGTTGATTGTGCGCAAGATATAGCTGCATCCCCAATAACTAAATTGAGGGAGTGGCATCCACTTAGCATAAAATAGCATGCGGATATTCTTTGCAAACGCGAGCTTGTACATCTTTATTTTTTCTCTTCCTTTTAGAGCCGTTGTGATATCCTTGGCCTTACAATCATCTATGCAAATTCAAATAAAATCATTCATTATTTTTTTTATTATCTCATGAGCTTTTTATTATCTCTATGACTCGATACCTATAAAACCAAGCTATGGTTTTAGGTATCGAGTTACTAGGACAAACAATATGCTGCATACTAAAATTAAACCCGGTACTGTGGGATAAGAACATCAGTATAAAAACAAAAAGAAGAATATAATATAACACCATGACAAAAAGTATTCTGAATAATGGGTGTGAAAATTGAATCAAAAATACGAAAACCAAATGCAAAATAAGAGCAACAGAGATCGAATACCTAAGTAGAAGCTGTAGAAGAGATAGAATAAATAACATAGAGATTAAGAAAATAATGGTAATGAATTCAAGGGATAATAGACAACATAGAACAAAAGAGATTAACCTGGTACGGACATGGCAGAAGAGCAGACCAAAATCGTTGATAAACAGAATAACAGATTGGAGCCCGATAGGAAGAAGGAAGAGAGACAGACCCCGAAAATCTTTTAGAGATAAAATGGACGAAGCAATATTAGAAAAGAAACCTGCAGGACTGGAAAAACAGAAAGAACTGAAAATAACGGTCAAGTGAAATAATACAGGAAAAACTATGGAAATCCAGGGTGGTCAAGAAAAAACAGGATGTTTCTAAATAAATGCGACAAACTTTAAAGGGTAATTCTATATGAAAAAATAATGACAGTTTGCTCTATAAGCGTATGTCAGCAAATACTTCGTTTCCGAGATATGGGGTGTAACACCCCGGGTGTTGACATTTTTCTTACAAACTGACGATTTCTTTATTGTTCTAAAACCGGTTCAGATATGCAAATGAAATTTGATGTGTTTTAAGAGGTAATTATTGCGCATTTTTTGACATAAAATTAATAATTTTATATCTACTGTTGAAATGGTGTGAATTTTTTTAAAGAAAAACATAGTACGCCACTGAGATATTTCAAATAACAAATCATTTTGGAATTACTCGTTCAATTTATGATATATACAAAAATCTATTATTCCTTTTTTTCATACGTCGTTCGTGCCGTTTTTATGCAAAAAGTGAAACATCTTAACGCGTACAAAGTATTCGAAATAAATTTCTATATATTCATATTATGAAAAAGAACTTGTCAATTCTAATTCATATAGATATACCTGGTTTGTTTTTTTTTTTATTTCAAATTACACACACACGGACACACGACAATGTTGATAAAGCAAAGTTTACAGAACAGGAAGACAAAACTATTTAACCATTGAGGCTATAATGACAAGCAGCAGTCTAATAATATCACTGACTATTCATAAATTTGTTGATACTTCGTAAATCTGATCTTCGTGTATTTTAAGTATGTATGTATAACATTGTAATACCATAAAAGTAATAGGTATTACCTGACAAATGACCTTTAAAAGCCATAACAATTTTTAGGTTGCATTATTTTTATTAGAGAATTTTTGTGAGCTAGAAATAGTTTTCTTATTGTTACAATTATTTAATATTAATTGTCTTAGGAGTAATCTTAGCCCAAAGATAATCTATAAAGTCCAAGAAAATAGTGAATGTAAAAAATATTATATTTTTTTTGTTTAGCTAATGCCTCGACAACTAATGGCCATTGGCATGGTAGGTACGGTAATTTTGAACAGTTAGGTACCTAGTGTCATGTGTAAGTAGTGTGTGTGTTGAGTAAGTGGCTTGTTACTTTACAATGTCGACGTCATTGTCTTTGCAAAGAGACGCTAATTGTATCCGAACGTCTGCGGTCCCTCCGGTGAGAACCGATCCCACGAGGACAGAAACTATATTCATTTATTAATTTATAATAAATGAAAAATTTCCGACCCTGGTGAGATTCGAACCCACAACCTTTCGGATTTTTTCAATCCAAAGGCAGGCGCTCTTACCACTGAGCCACGGAGGGGGGTAAATATTATATTTATATATCAGCGTCTCTCAAAATTTCGCGCCCCCAAATTCTGGTCCCCCGGGCGGTCGCCCGGCTCGCCCGCCCCTTTATCCGGCTCTGCTTTAAGGCACTAGTGTTTTAAAATTTTTATGGCACTGCAATTCGTATTGATCGTATAGGCAATTTTGATGTAATGTCAAAAAAATATAAAAATGGAATTTCAGTCAAGTTCAAGTAAAAGTTTTTGTAGATATTGTCCTGTAATTACGTTTGTAGAAAAAATATTGCATGATATGCGTGTTAAAAAGTGCATTTTTAAGGCACTCATGTAAATTGCAGAACTCGCTGTCGCTCATTCTGCAAACTTTCACATGCGTGCCTTAAACGTGTACTTTTAACACTTATATCATAAATAACTATTGAAATACTGATTACAAAAATTCATAGTATTTTAAGCCTTTCTGAGAGCATATGCGCAAAAATTTCGCTCGAATTATTTTTAAATGCGTTCATTTTTTTCGAATACTGAGAAAACCTTAAGTATTTTTAAAAAATTTAAACGCAGAAAGAAATATTACTGTATTATCCATGGTCGAAAGTCCTTGAGAACTTCTATAATATTTATTTTAATAAGTAACAGGGGTGAAAATAATAGTATGATTTTTAATTTTAAATATATATTACAAAAGAAACTTTTTGTTCATTATAAGGGACTTTCTGCCCTCGGGAATAATGTAGTCTTCTATTTTGCGTTTAAATTTTTTAAAAATACCTATTAGTTATCTCAGGATTCGAAAAAAATAAATGCGTTTAAAAAGAACTCGACCGAAATTTTGCGCCTACGCTCTCAAAAAGGATTAAAGTATTAAACATTTTTGTACTGTTTGAATTTATGCGACGATTGACGATCCACTGTTTTAAAGATTGGTTGAACAGATGTTGCCAGTTGTATGGTCCTCACTATGTGTATCGTAAGTTATTCAACAGGGCATAGAATATACATGGTTAGAAAATATACGCCAAAGTCAGCGCCTCTATGCGGAAAATCTCTGAACTAAAAATTGATGTGGACCATACAAAGTGAGGTCCCACTTTTTTTGTAAAAAAACAGTGTTTGCTATCAGTACATGTCTACGAAAAAGTCTTACATTGATTGACTAAGTGAGGTCCGTATACTGGACCTCACTTTGTACAGGACCTCACTTCAACCGCAGTTTCTTTTGATATGTGGCTCACTTCATACGCTGGGAGTAATATATATATATATATATATATATATATATATATATATATATTGTGTCTAAAGATATTCAACAAATATATATATTATATATATATATATATATATATATATATATATATATATATAATGTGTCTAAAGATATTCAACCTCTCATCTTTATTGATAAGCCCAGAGAGGTTGAAGAGGGCGAAACACATTTCTAAGAACTGGTGTTTGGATCTTTGATTCTATTCGAAAAATTTTTCCCAACCCGAAATGGTGGATGTGTGAATTGCTCGTAAGGGGATTTTTCCACATTCTCTATTTCATCTGTTTTATATATATATATATATATATATATATATATATATATATATATATATATATATATATATATTTGCATCCTACTATCCGCTGGGCGTCCGTTGACAGAACGATCACTGAGCGTCCAAGGAGAATTCATTTCTCAAGTTTAACTTTTCCATCACTCAGCGTCCTTTTGTAAAACAAGCGCTTAGCGTCCAGAGAATACGCGAAAATTGACTCTTTCGATATCTGGGCGTCCTTCAATTATACGGTATAATTTACTCTAGCGATTAGTGGGCGCCCTGCGACGATGTCATATTTCCACAATATTAGATTAATGAAAATATACTGTTTCAACATTTTACATGTGTGAAGAATAGAGGTAATTTGATACTTAACCGAAAGCGTATCGAATTTGGTATTTACATAATATGTTATTATACAGTAGTATGGTGCAAATGAAAGGAATAAATTCGTTTTTTCATAAGCCGGCGACTTTAAGGAAAAATCCCGGAACAGGCCGATTTTTATTTTTAAATTATAATTTTTTGGCATATTATACCAGTGAGTCACCACTAACGGGACGGAAGATTACACCGAAATAGTAAAAGATTTGAAAAAAAATTTAAATTAATAGTTTGTAAGTAGATTAAAGCTACATTTTAAAATTATTTTGAAATATACAGGGTGTACCAATAAATTGCTGTGTATTAAAGTTATATTTTTTCTTATGGAACACATGTATTTTGTTGCATTTTCTAATTGTGCGTAAAAAATAAGGTATAGTTTCATAAGGCTTCCTTACACCTATGTACAGAGTGTTCCGAGTTATGTCGACTTTTCTTAAAATGTAAAGTTTTAAAAGAAGACTCATTCTCAACTTATTTAAGCAATTGTAACAAATTTACTCTTACAGCTAAATAATTGGATATTGGTTGAATGTATTTCATGATTGACTGTTAAACATTTATTTACAGGGTGTTCAAAATTTACAGTTTCATTATTGGATTATTCAATGTGTAACATGAGGCTTATTTTAAATGGAACACCATGAATATTAATTAATCATAATAATAAACAAACTTTTCTCTTTCGAATGGTATAAGGATGTCCTATAACAAGGAGTCACAGTTTTTGCGTAATTTACAATTATATAAATTATTAATGATTACATCGATTTTAAAACAAAAGATGTAGTTAGTTAATGTCATTGTACGACATTGGCGTTTTATGACACTACGGTCTGGTAATTGTCAAAAATATAAACATTCGTGCTTAGTATTTAGATTTAATTGTTCCTAAAAATGAAGAATTACGCTATCTACGAAAGAGTCGACATGGAGTGTACTTTGCATTGGGGAATGTTTGAAAAATTGTTTCTGAGCTTCTAAAGTTTACGCTCAAAAGTATCCTGATAGAAAATACCCACAAAAGGAAGTTTTTGAGATTTCTCAATAGATTCCGTGCTGTGCTACTGGTAATCTTACATACGAAAAGGCAAATGAAAATAAAGCAGTGATTTGTGACGACCTCCATGAACTTGATGTTCTACTTTCTGTTACTGAAAACCCAAATACTAGTACGAGAAAAAATTCGGGAGAATTGGAAATCAGTCAAACGACTTTATGTAGAAGACTTATAAGATATACCACTATCATCCGTATCACACTCAACTACACCAGCATTTAATACAATAGGATTATGATAAACGTTTAAATTTTTCTTTTTGGTCTTTTGATAAAGTTGGAGAAGAACCTGATTTTTTAAAAGTATATTGTTTACACAGACGAATCTACTTTTCATAATAATTGTCTAGTACATAAACTTAATTTTCATTATTATGATAATGTTTGGGGCTGCATTATGGGCGAGTATGTTATCGGCCCGTATTTTTTGACGGGCCGATAACGTACTCACCCAAATATTTGAATTTATTCTTTTCATTTGAACCATACTGTATATTTGGTACATAATTTGCGACAAATTTTAAATTTCTCTGAAACTATATTTTTTAATAGTACTTAATGATAGGTACATTACTTGAGAAATGGAACTTGCCGAAACTGCTGTATTGGAAATAAATTTTAATAAATTTTGTTGCAATGTTCAAAAGATTTCATTGTTTTATGATAAAAGATGTCATTATGAAATAGAATCGATTGCTTCAATTAAATAAAAACTGCTTATGACTGACTGTTTCGACATTGTTCCTTCCACACAATGAACCCCAACTTTGTTTCGTGATAGAATAACAAATATTCACAGACTACACAGTGTACACCTTTTGGGAAACCACAATATTTCACAACAATGATACAGTGTGATCTGGTTTTCCGTATGATACAACCATCGGTAATGAGTTTTATTAGTGTATTCTAAAGGATTGGGCACGTCTAACGACATACAAAAGAATTAGACAGTTCGATTTAATAAAAAAATTTATTAAAATAAAACAAAAAGGTTTATTAATTGAAAATTACAGAATTTTGAAATGAAAAAATCATTAAATTTACTTTTTCTTAAATAAAAAAAAAATCATTAAATTTACTTTTTCTTCATGTACTGGTTTTGAATAAATAAATACTTTAATTTTGAGCCAATCCTTGTTGCTCAATAACTTTGAATACTTTTCTTTTAAAATTTCACATTCACTTTTTTTAGGAGGCTTTTTATTTTTAATATGGTCTGACAAATATTTGATGTTTTTTGTGCCTCTTTCCAGGGCACCAACGACCTTTTTTCCTTTTTGTTTTGTTCTTTGCTGGAGTTACTTGCTCCTGACAAAGCTACACTAGAATTAATGCCAGAAGCTTTATTTTCACAAATATTTACCTCTGGAATTAAATCAGTTGCCTCTGTAATTGGCATATTATCATCGGTAGTTAACAGATTTTCTTCAAGATCCACATTTATATCGTTTAAGGACTTTCCTTTAAATTGTGCAGCCCCACCTTGTTCCATTAAAAGGAGAAGTTTTGATATTTTGGTTGTTTGATATATATGTCATCCGGTAATCGTTAACTACCCTTATGAATGGTAGTCTTGTCGATACCTCAGGTACCTGAGGTTAAAATAGGCCCATTTAAGCTAACTTACCTTAGTACAAAGTTTATAATAACCGAGGTACAGGGTGTCAGAGTTAAACTTTTTTTTATTTATTATTGAATATTTCCTGACAGGTATGAGATAACAACATGAAATTTGGTATATGGGGGTTTTTTGGGTCGAAAAAACTAAATTCCCTACCAAAAATTATGTACAGTAGAACCTCGATTAACCGAGGTAATTGGGACCGAGAGTACCTCGGATACGGCAAAACTCGGATAACACGGAACGTAACCTAAATATAGTACAACATAAAGACGATTGTTAGTCGGCGCACACAGTGTAGGCGGTTTCCGCTTACGGCTAAACCGCGCGGACCCGCTTTTAAACGTTTTCAAAAAGAATGCACGTCTTTAAATGTACACGAACATAGTCAAAGCAGGTCCGCGCGGGCCAACCGCTTCAACCCGCCTGACCGCTTTTGCTAGAATGATAATTTAGTTTTTTCCGCGCGGTTTTAATGTTTACTCGAATGAGAATTTAGTTTATTCCCTCTTTTTGTCGCGCGAGTTCAGTGATTTTACAATGAATAAGGAGGCAATGGATTAATTTTATAAATTGTACATTTTAATAAACAAAAGTAATAAAGTCAATCTTATCGAAACCGTAATTTTGTGTGATTTAGGTATTCCCAAAATAAATTTACAACAAATCTAATTACCTCAATGTTATAACAAGCCTTTCTTCCGGAAGGATAGCTTGCTTATGTAAATTACACCAGTTTTTAGTTAAGATCAAACAGTAGCGATCAACAGGTAGCAAAAACGCGCTCCAAGATTGCGGCTGTAATTTTGAATATTTTTCAAGATATTTGGCACACGTATTCGTAATATAATAAAGAATGGCGGTACAGGGCAAGTAATGAAATAAAAAATTTCCAAATAGTTCCAAAATGACACAAAAGCTAGGCATCGGATAAAAAAGTTTATTTGAAGAAAGTGTATTTTTTTGTCCTTCTTAATGGCGGGGCAGGCTCGTTTTTTTAATATTGTATTTAATTACAGAGTAATTTCCACATATTAATATATTTTCAAATTGGGCTCTGTACCGCTATTCTTTATTACATTACGAATATGTGTGCCAAATATCTCGAAAAAATATTCAAAATTACAGCCGCAATCTTGGAACGCGTTTTTGCTACCTGTTGATCGCTACTGTATCACCTTAAATGATACTCCACTTTCTCCAAAATATAAATAAAAGTCTCTTGAGTCATTCTCATATACCTACTGGAAGAATCGTTCATTATCTTCTTTTAATTTTTGAAATACATGATATATTCTCCATAAATTAATTATTCTCGATTAATAGGATGTACACCAACTCTCTTTCTTCTCAGTTTAGACAAAACAGAATCTAAAGCAATTATATCGTCATCGAAAGACGACATTTTGCTACAAGTAGTAGACGCAACTGACAAATTTGAACGATCTCTCTCGCTTTTACCCGTCTTCACTGTGTTACCATAACCGCGCGGTTTGCCCGTAAGCGGAAACCGCTTCCACTATGTGTGCCGCCTTAGGTTAAAATAAAATATGGGACAAACACACATTGTTTTGGTATAAAACTCATTTAATAATACACAGTGCTGTTTTTGTGACGGTACGTGCCGGTACGCCGTACCGGGACCTCTTAAGAAAAAAATTTAAAAAAACAACAAAATTATAGACAAATTAATTAATTTTTGCCTTGATCCCAAACAGCTTGAGGCTAAATTTAAAAAGTTTTCCCGGGGGTGGACCCCCTTTATGAACACTCCCCAGACCCCCCGGAACATTGCGTACCGGAACCTATATTGTTACAAAAACAGCACTGATAATACATAACCTTAAAACAGTTGAATCTCAAATACACTACATGTGAATCAATTATCATTTTTATAATTTATACAATTCATTAAAATGTATAAAATTCATATTAGGATGGCCTCGAAATACCGGAAATCGGTTAACCGAGGTTCTACTGTATTGCACATACGCCTTTCAGCACTCATGTATTACGTTCAATTTTTTTTATCACTCACTCTGTATAATTTTGACATTTTTAATTTTTATTCTCCTATTAGTTGTACTTAAAAAAGGTATACTTCTTTCATCTCCCTAAACTCCACCGTTTTCGAGATAAACGCATTTTAAATCTGCGATACACCATCATTTTTAGCATAATACCATTGTAGTTCCACCCGAAAAATAACTTAAAACCATAATAATTGTGCTAGTTCTTAAATTCATGTCATTGCATCGCAAATTCCATTTGAAGAAATTTGCGATACATTTTTGGATAATTTTATGGTTTTAAGTTATTTTTCGGGTGTAACTACAATGATATTATGCTAAAAATGATGGTGTATCGCAGATTTAAAATGCGTTTATCTCGAAAACGGTTGAGTTTATGGAGATGAAAGAAGTATACCTTTTTTAAGTAAAACTAATAGGAGAATAAAAATTTTAATGTCAAAATTATACAGAGTGAGGGATAAAACAAATTGAACGTAAGAAATGAGTGCTGAAAGGTGTATGTGTCGCCCTCTGGGCAATACATAATTTTTGGTAGGGAATTTAGTTTTATCGACCCAAAAAACTCCCACATACCAAATTTCATGTTGTTATCTCATACCTGTCAGGAAATATTCAATAATAAATAAAAAAAAAGTTTAAATTTGACACCCTGTATCTCGGTTATTATAAACTTTTGTACTAAGGTAAGTTAGCTTAAATCGGCCTATTTTAACCTCAGGAACCTGAGGTTAAGCTATGGCCCATTCTTTACCAAACACCCTGTTTAATCAAATAATGAAAATCTGTTAAAAATGAAATAATAAATTATCCCACAAGAATTTCTTGGAAGCAATACTGAAACAAGATCCGCACAAGAGTTTAAACACGTGCGTTTTGTCTTCTCAGCAGTTTAGTATTTTGGACAGTTTACATAATTGAATAATTGTATAAATTTTACAACACAAACTAAGGAATGTGACACATTCGACATTTTTTAGCGTTGTACAAATATTAACTTCAGTTATATTTATTTATACAATACAATACAGAAGTATGGAATATAAATACTTGTTTCTTTAACCCTACGTTAGGCGCGTCGTTATTGCTGACAAGCTTAGGCGCGTGGTCTACCATCGTAGACCAATAGTTTTTTGTCGTATAATACCGGATTTTGGCAAAATTAACAAATTAGTGGTTAATAACATGTTTATTTATGTTCGCACTTTGATATTAGATGTGTTTTGTTCCTTGGCTTTTCTCATTTTGACAGTGGTAAAATTAAAAACCAAGTCATGATTTTTTGGGACTTTATTCGCAAGTAAATGAAAATGGTCACAAAAATAAGCTCAATTTAGTAAAAAACACAAAATATTTTTTATCTTTGAACTTATAGAATGACCAATAGGGATAAATAATAAAGCATAGAACTAAAAAGTAAAAAAAGAACAAAACTATTAAATGGTCCAAGAGGCACAATTTTAGTCCGTCAAACATTCAGTGCAAATATCCCCGAAATGATCCTTAAATGCAAATGTGTCACATCTTTGACATGCCCTTCTTGTTGACATATTGCAAATTCATGCACAAATACAACTTCGTCCCACGTAATTTGTTGGAATATTAGAGGAAGGGGGTACGACTTCTTGAACTCCGAGCAGTACGCGAGCTCGTCGTCTAAGTTCTCTTAGCAGGGAAGGCATAGTTGATCCATATTCAATTTGCTGTTTGATTAGTTCCCATGCTAAGTTTTCAATGAAGTCGCTTCTTGAAACATTTTCATTTATGTTATTAGCTTTATATACACAGCAGGCTACATATTAGCTTTATATATACAACTAAAAACTGGAACGCGCTTAGTCGCGTGGTCTACGGTTGTAGACCAGTACTCTTTCAATAATGGTAAAAAAATATTGCAAACAGATCGGCGGCGTTTAGCAAACTGAAGAGTAAGTTGGAAGTATTAGTGACAGCTACTAAGCGGGATGGGGGCGTATGTGCAGTTTTATGCAATTGGCGACCACTTAAAGGAGAGTGGTCTACCATTGTAGACCACGCGCCTAACGGAGAAATTATAGGTATGGTATAAATAATGTAGATCTGATAAAAATAGTTTTACTAATTGTTGCATTACAGGTTTATTAATGCTTTAGATAAGATGTAACTAAACGATAAAAAACAAGTGCAGCTTTAATTTTATTTTGATGTAAATAATAACAACAATAATTACTTCCATAAAAATTTTTCCTTGTATAAGTACAGGGTGAGTCACCACTAACGGGACGGAAGATTACAGCGAAAGAGTAAAAATTTTTAAATTATTAGTCTGTAACTTGATAAAACCTACTATTATAAAATCCTATTATAATCCTATTTATAACCTATTATAAAATTATTTTGAAATATACAGGATGTCCCAATAAATTGCAGCTTATTACAGGATGTCTCAATAAATTGCGACGTATCGAAGTTATATTTTTTATTCTTATTCTTCTTCCTTATCCTCTTTATAAGCAATCCGGCTTGTTCATTGGCGGATTGATACTTCTATGGAAGGTTGTCACTCCATCTTTTGCAAGGTTGGCCGATACTTCTTCTACCGATTGGTGATTTATCTCTTACTATTTTGAGCACACGTGACTCCTCCATTCTTCTTATGTGGCTATTCCATTATTTTTTTCTATTTAGTGTCCATTCGTTTATATACTGTACGTTACATTTTACTTTAGATTTTATTAACTTACAAGCTATATTTAAAATTTTTTCGAACCTTTTACCCTTTCGCTGTAATCTTCCGTCCCGTTAGTGGTGACTGATGACTCACCCTGTATATTAGTATAAAACAATTAGTTGCAATTTTTCGCACTATTACCTAAGTTTCACTTTTTGTCTGACTATTACTTACACACTTTTCGGATTTGGCACTTTGTGTCCGCCGATTTTCACGTTATCATATAATTTACTCACTCCATATTAACATCATCCTCATCTTCTCTATCATTGGGTGCGTTCGGAAGACGTCAGCGGTTGAATGTAAGCACAAAATTAAACGGAAATTCAAAACCGAAACTAAAAAATCAAGCGCGACTTTTCAATACGCGTCTATGTCAGATATACTATTTCTGCGACTATAATATGGCACTTCCGGTTAGAACTTTTTAACCGGAAATGATATAAAAACCAAAAGTATACATTTGCTTTCATCTTGCTAAGGCACGTCGAATAATATATCTCGTATACCGTTTCGGTGACTTTAAAACAATAACTTCTGATTCCAACACTAAATCCGAAAGTCCGACGTTAAATTTCTTATCTTTAGTACTATCCTTGGGTTATAAACTTTCATTCGACGCCTCTTTTGTCATTCTATCTGTATTAATAATGGAGGAGTTATATTCGGGGACGAACGGATAGACGGACAGACAGTCATGAAACCGGATATATATATTTATTCTCGTCTTGCTAAGGCGCGTCGAATAATGTATCGCTTATACTATTTCGGTGACTTTAAAACGGTACTTCCGGTCGCAAATTTAAAACCGGAAATCCGAGTTCAAATTTTTCATCTTTGATACCATCCTTGGGTTATAAGCTTTCATTCGACACCTCATTTGTCATTCCATCCGTATTAATAACGGAGGAGATATATTTGCGGACGGATGGACAGACGCACAGACAGTCATGAAACCGGATGAATATATTTGTTTTCCTCTTGCTAAGGCGCGTCGAATAATATATCGCTTGTACTATTCCGGTGAGTTGAAAACAGTACTTCCGGTTGTATTTCTAAAACCGGAAGTTCTAGGTCAAATTCCTCACCATTAGTAGGTACCATTCTTGGGTTATTAGCTTTTATTCGACGCCGCATTTGTCATTCTAGCTGGTATAGTAAAGGAGGAGTTGTGTTTACCGACAGACGGACGTGGATAATTCAACATTTTCACATTTTTTCAAAATTGGATGAAAACTATATTTTAACCAGTGCAAAAAGTTTGTTCAATGTCGGCAGTAAATTTTTAAAGAATTACGGGCCTTAGTCCTCCTTCCGCAGTGAACTCCTCCTAAATACTACGTTGGCCACGGTTGCCAAGTCTACGACGCTCAGAAGTGGCAAGATCAAAACTTGAGTTTATTTAATGGACGCTGAGAAATCGTAAACATAAAATGCAGTATACCTAAAAGTATACGTATATTGAAAAGAGCGCCTCTGGTGATAAACAGTTAACACTACTTTATACGCTACAGTATACGAAAAATTTACTTAACTATCTTTTAAGCGTCCGAAATAATTTCGCTTAATGATTGATTATAGTAATCTAAGTTCTTCTGTACATGAAGAGAACTTGTGCACTCGTATTATTAGTCAACGGCATCAAAAAGAAGAAGAAGTATTCTAAGAAAACTGACCAATGACAAATTTTTATTAAGGTTTCATCTCGGCGTCCGTATACGGACGCTCGATTTCCACGGACGCCGAGTGGATAGTTATTGGGCAATGTATGGACGCTAGGAAGATAGTAGGATATATATATATATATATATATATATATATATATATATATATATATATATATGTTGATGTGATCTTGATTATTGATATGAGATAATATTCTTATATGTCATTTAATTTAATCAATGCATTAATCATAATCTAATTAATTTACCAGATCACATATCAATCTGTTTTCAATCTCAGGGCGAATTATAAAATTAATTACTTACTCTCGTGGCTTCTAAGTATTTCTCAATGGTTCCTAATCGGGATAGGAAAGAAAAGAGTACAATAATACACACATATGGGTTACAATTATAATCAAAATATTGTTTATTTTATTTAAATGGCAATCACTGCTTAATATTTGCTATATCTTATTATTCTTAAACATAACATTTACACATGGGAATCTTATTTCCTTTTGGTTTCCAATTGAAAGTTTTTATTAACATTTAACTATTATGATTTATTAGCAACAATTCTATTTAAGTTTGATGAAGCTTTTCTGATATTATTGATTATGTTCTTCAATTTTAAATGTGGTATTTAATACGAAAAACCCATACATTCATGTCCAAACAAATGAGACTGACCTTTTTCTGGTGAACTGAGAATGTCTTCACACAAGACCCGTTTCCTGCTATCCTTGGCTGCAATCAAAACCTCGTCCTGGCTTTCAGTAATGTTCTCCTTTGAAAACTAGCTCGTATAGCTCTCGTTCCTGCTTCTGTCGTGATGCTGTATTCTACCTTTTTCGAAACTGCAATCAGCTACCGGGACACTCTTGGCTCAAGGAGGTTATTTTACTCTCAACCTGGCCTACCTCTCGTTCCACGATAGATACTCCACACTCACGGAACTACACCGGCTTTCTCACTCTCCGCACACTACCGTCTACTACTGGACTTCACTTCTCGACAGCTCAAAACATTCTGATCTCTCTATTTGTCATTCATTCCCCTACTTTCTAAATATCCCTTCCAGATTCACAAATCAACCTTCCACCACCAACTCTCATTCGCAGTATTCCTCAAAACCAATTTTTAATCTTTCTAAATATGCTTAATGGATTTCAAAAAAGAAATAGTTAATTCCCATTCTAAAATTACTTTCTACTATTTACAAATTTTAATGACCTATTCTCTATTTCAACTGAGTCTTATTTAGCATAGGCTAATGATCGAACCTTCCGCGAACAACGATAATGGTACGCGCCATTCACTTTGTTTATTCTCGGCGCATTGTCCCGAGTTCCGTAAGCTTTTTCTAATCACTTCTTAAAATTAAATATAACAATTTGTTGTATACAGGTTGTTCTAAATTTATATGCCCGTGGTTGAGAAAATTGAAAATATTTTATATTAAATTGAATTCTGTTTATAATTATCAAATTTTAATTTTCATATCAAATAGAAATATAACAAATCCCCGCCTTGTATTCGATAAAATTTATCTGCATTTTTAAATAAATTTTCTCGAGGCAAAACCAACTCCCTGTATATTTCCTTACTTTAATCTACGTCTTATACCCCTTCTTCTTGTATTACTCTAATTAGTCCCACCTGTAGAGTAATTGTTTCCTTATTTTCAGTGTCCTCATCCTGTGTTAGAGTGTCGGCTATTATGTTGTCTTTCCCTTTTTCCCATATCAATCTTCTGTCTTTTTCTTCAGATTTTTCACATACTTTTACCGTGTATTCTGCATCCTCGTTTTCATATGCCTCCTCTTCAAATGCCACTGTTTCGATCATATCTTTTTCGCTTTCATTTGTTAGCTTTATTTCTTCTTCTCCTGAGCTCATCTCTTCTTTTGAGGAATCCCAGTTTTCTTTTGCTTTTGATACTCTCAATTTTTCTTCTTCTGGGCTCAACTATTCTTTTGAGGAGCCACAGGTTTCATTTTCTTTTGTCTTTTTCTGACTTTTTCTCCCTTTTCTTCTTTGTCCTTGCTTCGTTGCCAAATTCATTTCCACTGTTTGTTCTTTACCTGATTCGTCCGTATTTTGTTTCTCCTGTTCCTTGTCCTGTTCTTCTTCTTTTTCTTCTGTTAGATTCATCGTATTATTTTTAAAATCTATCACTACATGTTTTTCTGCCAATTCGTCAACTCCTACTCATGTCATGTGACATGTTTGGCATTATTACACATTGTAGTGCATACATCTTCTTACCCAGTCGTACCATTACTCGTATGCCTTCATTTATAGTTGCCAATGTCCGTTTGTTTGCGCCCACTAAATTTGCCCTAGGTATTTTGTAAATTAAATTTGTTAAGTTAACTTCTTCTATTAGTTTTCTGTTGACCAATGTTATTTCAGATCCAGTGTCTATCATAATTTTAATTGGTTTCTCGTTGATAAGTCCATCCACAAATTTTAAATTAACTCCATTTTTCTTTTCGTTGTTTCTTGCCAATTTAATAAACTCCTTGGGGTTACAAAAAATTCCTGTTTGATTTTTGGTTTTTAGTGAGCGCCGTCGTGAAAAAAACGCCGGTTGCTCATCGTTGTTTATATTTTCGTCATAATGTCTCTCTCCGTCATATTCATCTGTCTGGGTATTATTTACTTCTCTTCTATTTTCTCTTGGTCTGTCGGATCTGTTTCGGTTTTCTCGATATCCCTGTTCATTTTGTCTACCATTATTTCTGTTTTCTTGATTTGCGAGTGTGGTGTTTCTATTCTGGTATTCTCGATTTCTGTCCTCATTCCATTGCCTATTTCTTTGTTCATAATTTCCTCTTCCGTTGTCTCTATTTTCGTTTTCCCTTCTGGGATTAAATTCTCGTCTTGTATAGTCCCTCCTATTTTGATTTCTATCTCTGTAATCCTGTGTTTCTCGGGGCCTGTAACCTTCTCGCGACCTTCTTGATTTTCTTTCTCTTAAACGTGATTCTCTTATTTGTAGGAATTGGCATAAACTATCTATGTCTTTGTAGTTTTGCAATGTGATATGGTCTTCCAGCGTTTCTTCGAAATGTCTTGCAATCAGTTCGACTAATTGTTCCGATGAGTAATTATATTGTAAATGTTTTGCGTTATAGTAAATTTGTAATGCATATGTCCTTTCTGATATACCCATCCTATCATTGTATTTCCCATTTTGCAATTCCTTGTTAATTTCCAATTGTTGGACTTTTCCCCAGAAATAATTCAAAAATTTTTGTTCAAATTGTTGCCAACTGTCAAATTCTTCTTCTTTGCAATCGAACCATAGGCTTGCTTCATATTTTAGATGGTTTCTGATAGTTTCTTTTGCTGTTTCGAAATTTCCGATGTGTTGTATCTTCTTTTTTAGGCTATTTATGAACGGCACTGGGTGTAATCTTCTTACATCCCCGCCAAACCTTATCTTCACGTCATCTGTGCTATGTATAACCATTTCTCTTCTTTCTCCGACATTCTGTTGCGTCCTGTTTTCGGTGACTTGTTTTTCTATTTCTGTGATTCTTTTTTCCACTTCTTCTCTGTCTACTTGAATAGCATTTTCCAACTTGTTTTCCAAACTTTCCATTTCTTTTTTCTGGCAATTCGTTAACTCCTTCATTTTATTTTGAATTTTCATTTCTTGTTCTTTCATGTGGTCCTTCATTCTCATTTCTTGTTCTTGCATGTGGTCTTTAATTTTCATTTCATACTTTTCTATGCGTTCCTCCATTTTCTTGTTGTTCTCTTCTATTTTTTGTTGTGTTTCATCCATTTTTTGATCCACTTTATCCATTTTTTGATCCAATTTTTGTTGTGTTTCATCCATTTTTGTTGTGTTTCATCCATTTTTTGTTGTGTTTCATCCATTTTTTGATCCATTTTTTGTTGTGATTCATCCATTTTTTTTTGTGATTCATCCATTTTCTTTTATGTTTCTTCCTGATTTTTATCCATTGTTCGTTTTGCTTCATCCATTTTTTGTGACTGGAGTTGCATAAGTTGTAATATCTTTTCTAATTCTGACAATTCTTTTTTTTCCTGTTTCCATGATTGTTGTGTCTAAAATATCTTCTTGGTCTGAATTTTCCTCTTGATTTGAAGGTTCTTTTTGTTTTTTATTGTCTTTGCTTTGGCTTCATGTTACAGACATTTGTTTTCAAGAAGTACTGTCCCCGCCAAATATGAAATTTTACTAGTATGTTACCAAGACGACTTTTTCTCACCCAAATATTATAAATTGTCAATAAATATATCAAATGTAAATATCGTAAAAATAAAATATTAAATCAGTTATGTAAAATTTGTACCTAAAGAGATCTAAAATTTTATGTTATCAAATCTAAGTATCTCACTTTTTACCACAGGCATATAAATTTTCAAATACCGGCTTTACTCTTTCTATCCTTCAAACTTGCCACTAGAAATACTTTTCAATGCCCCACGTTGGGCGCCAGTTGATGTGATCTTGATTATTGATATGAGATAATATTCTTATATGTCATTTAATTTAATCAATGCATTAATCATAATCTAATTAATTTACCAGATCACATATCAATATGTTTTCAATCTCAGGGCGAATTATAAAATTAATTACTTACTCTCGTGGCTTCTAAGTATTTCTCAATGGTTCCTAATCGGGATAGGAAAGAAAAGAGTACAATAATACACACATATGGGTTACAATTATAATCAAAATATTGTTTATTTTATTTAAATGGCAATCACTGCTTAATATTTGCTATATCTTATTATTCTTAAACATAACATTTACACATGGGAATCTTATTTCCTTTTGGTTTCCAATTGAAAGTTTTTATTAACATTTAACTATTATGATTTATTAGCAACAATTCTATTTAAGTTTGATGAAGCTTTTCTGATATTATTGATTATGTTCTTCAATTTTAAATGTGGTATTTAATACGAAAAACCCATACATTCATGTCCAAACAAATGAGACTGACCTTTTTCTGGTGAACTGAGAATGTCTTCATACAAGACCCGTTTCCTGCTATCCTTGGCTGCGATCAAAACCTCGTCCTGGCTTTCAGTAATGTTCTCCTTTGAAAACTAGCTCGTATAGCTCTCGTTCCTGCTTCTGTCGTGATGCTGTATTCTACCTTTTTCGAAACTGCAATCAGCTACCGGGACACTCTTGGCTCAAGGAGGTTCTTTTACTCTCAACCTGGCCTACCTCTCGTTCCACGATAGATACTTCACACTCACGGAACTACACCGGCTTTCTCACTCTCCGTACACTACCGTCTACTACTGGACTTCACTTCTCGACAGCTCAAAACATTCTGATCTCTCTATTTGTCATTCATTCCCCTACTTTCTAAATATCCCTTCCAGATTCACAAATCAACCTTCCACCACCAACTCTCATTCGCAGTATTCCTCAAAACCAATTTTTAATCTTTCTAAATATGCTTAATGGATTTCAAAAAAGAAATAGTTAATTCCCATTCTAAAATTACTTTCTACTATTTACAAATTTTAATGACCTATTCTCTATTTCAACTGAGTCTTATTTAGCATAGGCTAATGATCGAACCTTCCGCGAACAACGATAATGACCTATTATCTTTTTCAACTGAGTCTTATTTAGCATAGGCTAATGATCGAACCTTCCGCGAACAACGATAATGGTACGCGCCATTCACTTTGTTTATTCTCGGCGCATTGTCCCGAGTTCCGTAAGCTTTTTTAATCACTTCTTAAAATTAAATATAACAATTTGTTGTATACAGGTTGTTCTAAATTTATATGCCCGTGGTTGAGAAAATTGAAAATATTTTATATTAAATTGAATTCTCTTTATAATTATCAAATTTTAATTTTCATATCAAATAGAAATATAACAATATATATATGATTATTAATATGTAGTGACTGTTAATAATACAAAATGAATTTTTTACAAATAATAACATTTGTATTTTTAGATTGTCTTGATAAAGGAAATAAATTGTCCGAAAGCTCGACAAAAGTTCAAAGTGTTTCTCTTCTAATCAGCCCAAAACACATTGACTGCATTCCCCAAAATTATTCATTTTATATATATATATATATATATATATATATATATATATATATATATATATATATATATATATTGAAAAACAAAAAAACAAAAGATGTAAATCTTTGAAACACACTCAGTGATCAAAAGATCTAAGTTATTGGTTTACCGACCAAACGTAACTAAATCAAACAAATGAAATAGAGAATGTGGAAAAATCCCCTTACGAACAATTCACACATCCACCATTTCAGGTTGGGAAAAATTTCTTGAATAGAATCAAAGATCCAAACACCTGTTCTTAGAAATGTGTTTCGCCCTCTTCAACCTCTCTGGGTTCATTTGTTTGATTTAGTTACGTTTGGTCGGTAAACCAATAACTTAGATCTTTTGATCACTGAGTGTGTTTCAAAGATTTACATCTTTTGTTTTTTTGTTTTTCAAACATATATTTTACTTATAGTAATTAGGGAATTAAAACGTGAGGCTGTCATGGTCAGATTATGCGGCGTAGATATACGCTCCTGCTATGTCTGGGTCTCGAATGTTGTTTTTTGATGGAATGTGTCTAAAGATATTCAACCTCTCATCTTTATTGATAAGCCCAGAGAGGTTGAAGAGGGCGAAACACATTTCTAAGAACAGGTGTTTGGATCTTTGATTCTATTCAAGAAATTTTTCCCAACCTGAAATGGTGGATGTGTGAATTGTTCGTAAGGGGATTTTTCCACATTCTCTATTTCATTTGTTTGATTTAGTTACGTTTGGTCGGTAAACCAATAACTTAGATCTTTTGATCACTGAGTGTGTTTCAAAGATTTACATCTTTTGTTTTTTTGTTTTTCAAACATATATTTTACTTATAGTAATTAGGGAATTAAAACGTGAGGCTGTCATGGTCAGATTATGCGGCGTAGATATACGCTCCTGCTATGTCTGGGTCTCGAATGTTGTTTTTTGATGGAATGTGTCTAAAGATATTCAACCTCTCATCTTTATTGATAAGCCCAGAGAGGTTGAAGAGGGCGAAACACATTTCTAAGAACAGGTGTTTGGATCTTTGATTCTATTCAAGAAATTTTTCCCAACCTGAAATGGTGGATGTGTGAATTGTTCGTAAGGGGATTTTTCCACATTCTCTATTTCATTTGTTTGATATATATATATATATATATATATATATATATATATATATATTGTTATATTTCTATTTGATATGAAAATTAAATGTTGATAATTATAAACAGAATTCAATTTAATATAAAATATTTTCAATTTTCTCAACCACGGGCATATAAATTTATAACAACCTGTATACAGCAAATTGTTATATGTAATTTTAAGAAGTGATTAGAATAAGCGTACGAAACTCGGAACAATGTGCTTAGATAAACAAAGTGAATGACGCGTACCATTATCGTTCTTCTCGGAAGGTCGATCATTAGCCTATGCTAAATAAAACTCAGTGAAATAGATAATAGTTCATTATCGTTTTCGCGGAAGGTTTCCATCATTAGCCTATGCTAAATAAGACTCATTTGAAAGAGAGAATAGGTCATTAAAATTTGTAAATAGTTAGAAAGTATTTTAGAATGGGAATTAAATATTTTCTTTTGAAATCCATTAAGCATATTTAGAAAGATTAAAAATTGGTTTTGAGGAATATTACGAATGAGAGTTGGTGGTGGAAGATTGATTTGTGAATCTGGAAGGGATATTTAGAAAGTAGGGGAATGGATGACAAAGTGAGAGGAGAATGTTTTGAGCTGTCGAGAAGTGAAGTCGAGTAGTAGACGGTAGTGTTCGAGGAGTGAGAAAGCCGGTGTAGTTCCGTGAGTGTGGAGTATCTATCGTGGAACGAGAAGTAGGCCAGGTCGAGAGTAAAAGAACCTCCTTGAGCCCAGAGTGTCCCGGTAGCTGATAGCAGTTTCGAAAAAGGTAGAACACAGCATCACGACAAAAGCAGGAACGAGAGCTATTCGAGCTAATTTTTCAAAGGAGAACATCACTGGAAGCCAGGACGAGGTTTGATCGCAGCCAAGGATAGCAGGAAAGGGTCTTGTGTGAGGACATTTTCAGTTCACCAGGAAAAGGTCAGTCTCATTTGTTTGGACATGAATGTATGGGTTTTCGTATTAAATTCCACATAAAAAATTGAATAACATAATCAATAATATCAGAAAAGCTTCATCAAACTTAAATAGAGTTGTTCCTAATAACTCCTAATAGTTAAATGTTAATAAAAACTTTCAATTGAAAACCAAAAGGAAATAAGATTCCCATTTGTAAATGTTATGTTTAAGAATAATAAGAAATAGCAAATATTAAGCATTGATTGCCTTTTTAAATAAAATAAAAAATATTTTGATTATAATTGTAACCCATATGTGTATTTTTTTTTACTCTTTTCTTTTCTATCCCGATTAGGAACCATTAAGAAATATTTAGAAGCCACGGAAGTAAGTAATTAATTTATAATTCGCCCTGAGATTGAAAACATATTGATATGTGATCTGGTTAATTAATTAGATTAGTATTAATACATTGATTAAATTAAGTAACATATAAAAATATTATCTCATATCAATAATAAAGATCACAGCAATATATATATGTATAACGAAAAGCGTGGGGCGCGTCTTCATCGAATAAACTGTTTTCGCCCCACGCTTTCCTTTAACGAATGTATTTTTTTCAATTTTTTAACGAATGTGTGAGATTTTTGTATATTTAATCTGTCTAATAGTTTGCTTTTTTGTTGTTTTTTTTATAGTTTTAATTTTAGTCACACGTAACTAAGGAAAAGCGTTTCTTAAAAAAAATGTTTCATATTTTTTTATTTTTTACTTTTTAGACTTACACTTTTCAAACATTAAAATATATCGTTATGTTTATTAAAATATAATGTATAAAACATATGATTTACAAACATGAAAAATAGTCGGAATCGGCAAAAAATTTGAAACTTTTATTATTTATCTATGAAGCATAACGTAAACAATTAACGTAAAAATTGAAATTATGTATAGTTCATATAATTAGCTACAATCTGTAAAAGTTTTAAGTTTCTTCATTGTAAAAAAACAAGAGAATTTAAGCATTTCCCATTAAAATTGTTTGTTTTTATTTAAACAATTAATAAACATAAAAAAAATTATTGACTATTCGTGTATTGTTCCCGCGAATGCACATGTCTGCAAATTTTCATTAATTTGCATTGAAGAAAAGGCAGTAAAATTAACGTCTAAAGATTTGACCCAAAGGACTGAATTAAGAAAAGCGTTTAAAACGAATTAAGATGTGATTTTATTAATTGTAAAGGGTTTTTACACCCGAGATCTGTGGCTTAGCTCAGTATCTATACATTTTAATATGTTGTTTGGCAATTACTCTTCTATGAAGGAATTATACCTATAGGACGTAAGTTTTTTTAATCTTGTATTTTTATAAAAAAATCTCTTAACTTAAAGGTCCTTTTAGGAAGCTCTGATGATGGCACGTGATAATGACTAATTAATAAAAAAACTTTACACTATCAATTTTTTTGAGAACATACACCTGTTTGCCGGTTTGACCTAAAAGTAAGAATACTGAAATGCTACGTCTTCTCAAGTAGACTTACTTCATATCCTGTGGACTGCCGGGTCACAAATGGCGAGGTCCTCAGAAAAATGAAGAAGAACCAAGAGGTACTGACCACCATGAAATCTCCAAAGTTAGAATACTTCGGGAATATTATGCGAAACGAATCCAGATATGCCCTCCTATAAGCCATTATGCAAGGAAAATATTTGGAAAGCGAGGTCCTGGAAGAAGAACGTCCTGTTTAAAGAACCTCTGAACCTGGTGCAACACAACATCTTTACAGCTTTTCCGAGCTGCTATAGATACTGATACAGACGCTAACGGCCAGAATTTTAGTAATTCAGAGAGAATGTGCCCTCTGAAGAGACTCTAACAAACAAGAGTCAAAACTAGTTAGAGCACTTTTGGCGTTCTCTGAATTTTCGGTAAGTATTGCCCCAATTTGTATCCGTAAAAGTATTTGTTCAGTTAGTGTCTGATAGGGAAGTAGAAGACCTCTCCAAACGGCGTCCCATTCAAATAGTCCTTGTTTCAGTTGGTGATGGTAGTTAGTATCTCCTAGACCCCTTCATCCCTTAAAACGAATCCACTGCCCGCCACCGAACTAAGCCCTGATCCGTGGTCCCGCATTGAACGAATGAGTGTTTTGCTCCTTCTTCTTTCAACCCCTGTATCTGAGTAGTTTTTATGAACCCCCTTACCCCAACTGAGCAAGCATTCAAATTGCTTCCATACATATATAGTTGTTTACGGGATTAAATCGATCATACTTACTGTAGCAATCATTTGGAATCCTAAATAACTGAGGACTAACATGCTTCCAATGCACTGCGTAAATATAATTCTAGAGTACAGATCCTGAATAACTTTTATAAAGCTAAAAAATAAACTCACATAATATTGTTCAAAACGTCTTGATTATAATATTCTATTTTACAATATTTTATGAAGAAATTAAAATCAATGTCGGCATTCGACAAAGTGATAGCGTCAGTCAATGCCTATTTAATATGATAATGGATGAAGTTATAGCTAGTGTTAAAAAAAGAATCAGGGATACAGAATGGGTAACCGAACCATGAGAATAATAGCCGAAAACGAAGATGACGTACAACGATTACTACAAAAATTTAAAATATCCGCCGAAAAGCATAACCCGAGACTATCAACAGAGAAAACCAATCGATGGTAATATCTATTAAGAACCCAATTAGATTGGTCTTCGTAAATTACCTAGTAGTGGACGACCAATCGAACAGGTAATGCATTGTAGATACCTGGATGTGGAAATATCTAGCGACAGGCATCTGTGGCAAGAAACAAAACAGCAGGCAACGAAAGCAGCGAGAATATCTGGTTTCCTGAGAGATGTCATCTGCCGGCATAAATATATGAGCATAAAAAGCAAAGCCGCATTAATAAGACATGTTGTGTTAGACCCGTAAAAATAATGAGAGCAACAGAGATGAAAACCCTACGATCCATAATGGGTATCACAATCGGAGATAGGATACGAAATGAAAACACATTGAGAGAGCTAGTCGTTCAAGACGTAGGTAGTGAAGTGGACAAGACCACGACGACGCATGTGAAGAGACCACATAGATTAGGATTAGATAGACCATGACCGTAAGGCGAAATGTGCAAAGACATAAAAGCTCAAATCCAAGCGACCCATAAGAAGACCCAAAAAACGATGGTACGAGAGCTGGAGCTCCGAATCGCAGCAGAGACTGTAACAGAAGAAACAAGACATGGCCTCAGGGCCGGTGATAACGGGCCTGCAAGGAATGCACTGCAGGCTGGAGCCCCTGCTTGGAGGGCGCCAAAATGAGCTTTATATATTCTTGGCTGGTTTTATACGGAAAAAGCCCAGGACATAACAGGCTTCCTATCGACCTTCTAGAAACACAAAAAAGAGCATGTAATTATTGACTAAAAAAAGAAAAATATGAAAAAATAATACAAATATTAGGATTAGATATAAAAAATAAAAGAGAATTAAAAGAAATAATAAGAAAAAGACAAAATGAATGGGAAAATTCAACAAAATCTAGACGTTTATACAATTTTATACCAATATTAGAAAACATTCCAAATTATTTTAATCCAAAACAAGGTTTAGTACACTTTTTAACAGGACATGGACTGTACCCAACATATTTGGAAAGATTTAACTTAAAAGATGATGCATATTGTGAATGTGGAGAACTAGGTACACCAGAACATATAGTGTTACATTGTGAAAATACTATAGAAAATGAAGAACATAGAGAAATGAGAAGAAGGTTAGAAAGAATTGAAATAAGAGATATATTACAAAATGAAGAATATTAAACAATCTAACAGAAATAATATCTAAAAAAAACAACAAGAAATCTATAATAATAGAAGAAGACAACAAATAATCCAACCCTGATGAAGTTGAGTAAGATAAAGTTAAAATAAATAAAATAAAATATAAATTCAACAATAGATATTTACAATTATAATAATAATAATTCAATATAAAATAAATAAATAAAAATAATAATTCAATAAATAATTCATTAAATTAAAAAAAAGACTACCAACTCTCTTCTGAAATAGAGTCTGTCTTAATAACTTAGAAGGGAGTTGATGGTACCAAAAATATTTTAACAAATGTATATTTTTAGTTAAATTTGTTAAATGTAATTAATAGATTATGGCAAATTAGTTAATAAATTGTAAAAATAGATTTAGTAGTTTAGTAAAAAATGTAAAAATATAAAAAATATCTGTAATGCCATCAGGAAAAACGACCTGGATTAGTCACTAGAGGCCAGGTCATATGTATAAACAATAAATAAATAAAAAAATAAAATATCGACCTTCTAAAAATTATAAATGAGCAGCATATTGATATTTTAGTGATACTCTTGAACAAAATTTATAGCTCAGGCACATTACCCAAAGAATGGTTAACGTCAATCTTTATTTGTCTCCCTAAAAAGAACCAATGCGGCGACTACCGCACCATTAGCTTGATGACCCATGTGCTAAAGTTGCTATTGAAAGTCAGTCATCCATAACCAAATATATCATAAACTGGACATAGATATTAATGATACGCAATTTGGGTTTCGCAAAGGCCTAGGAACTCGTGAAGCTCTTTTTTCACTTAGCATATTTATACAAATGTGCCTGGACGTCAATCAAAATATATATGCATGTTTTATTGACTATAATAAAGCATTCAACAAAGTACGACATGAACAATTAATGCATGGCCTAGAATCAAAGAAGATAGACTACAATGACCTCAGGACTATATCGAATTTATACTATAATATATATAATATATTTATACTATAATATATATAATATATTTATACTATAATATATACTATAATATATAAGCAACGAGCAAAAGTACGTGTTAACGATCAGCTATCAGAAGAAATTGAAATCAGACGTGTAGTGAGGCAGGGATGCGTGTTGTCGCCAATTCTTTTTAATGCCTACTCGAAAGAGATCTTGAAAAAAGCTCTTGAGGGTGAAACAGCTGGAATAAAGGTGGATGGAGTTCCCATTAACAACATTAGATAAGCGGATGACACTGTCATCTTAGCTGAAAATATTGGGGATCTTCAGAGGCTGATGACCAGAATAGCGGAATTTGGACAAGAATACGTTCTAACAATGAACGTCAAGAAGACAAAGTTTTTGAGAATATCAAAAACTCAAAGAAATAGCGAGAATCTCTTCATAAACCGATCCAATATCGAACGAGTCGACCAATATGCATACCTTGGAACAATGATCAGCTCCACAGGAGATTACTTATGGGACATTACAGGAAATCAAATTCAGAATAGAAAACGCTAGAGCAAATTTTAACAAAATGAGAAAAGTGCTCTGCACAGGAGGGTTGTGGTTGGAGCTAAGAGTTGGGTTGGTTAGGTGATACATTTTCTCGACTTTGTTTTATGGAATCGAAGCTTGAACCTTGAATGCTGCATCAATGAAGAAACTAGAATCATTCGAGCTGTGGATGTGTAGAATAATTCTGAAAATGTCGTGGACAGAACACGTCACAAACAAAGAGGTTCTGAGAAAGATGAATAAAGAAATGGAAATCTTAAATACCATTAAAACAAGAAAATTGGAATATCTCGGACATATTACACATGGAGAGAGATACAACTTCCTCCAATTGATTATGCAGGGAAGGATAAGGATTCAAGGGAAAAAAGCATAGGGAGATGTAGAATATCGTGGCTGCACAACCTGAGAGAATGGTACGGATGTACATCAAATGAACTTTCTAGTGCAGCCGTCTCTAAAATCCGAATAGCGATGATGATTGCCGACCTCCGTCGCGGAGATGGCACTTAAAGAAGAAGATTATACAAAATACTAATTTAAAGAAAACTGCTACTAATTTAAAGAAAAATTTAAAGAAAAAAGAAAACGGTATACCCTAGCGCCGGTACTGATGGTCCTATTCAAAGAAGAAGAAGAAGAAGAAGAAGAAGCCAATCTTTTATATAAATTATACTGTATAGAAAGAAAAACTTAACTAGTACTTAATGACAGACGTGAGGTTCCTCAGATGTAAAACAGGTTTCACTAATAGGGCTTTTCATCGATTGTCATTTGTTTCGAGCTTCTGTCCTCAGTTGTATAGTCCTTGTATAATATTAATATACACGGATTATACGACATAACACAAGCTCGAAACAAATGACGGTGAATGAAAAGCTCTATATAGTGTCCATGAGTAGATCAATATAAAATACATGACATTTGATTTTTTAATGCGAATAAAAGAATATTTACCTTAAAATATTTTGATGATAAATTATACAGTCTTTTAGGTCCTCACTAAGTTTTAGGTATCCTGAGTCAGAATTCAAATTTGTCAATTTATACATCAAAATGTCCATTTCGCAGCAAGCTATATCTACTAGAATGTAATACATAACGTCCATAGTTAAGTTCGTAAATGCACTTGAGAGATATATTACACTTTCGAAAATAATAGTGAGATAATAGTAAACTAGATTATGCAAATCGAAAGGTGTCCACATAAGAACAACATGGGGTCTTTGATCATGTAGAATGACGTTAACTGTTAGTTTAATGAGTAGACAAGATATTACCAATAATCTAAAACAAAAAATAATTACACTTTTTAGAATAGAATAGAAATATGCTTTTAGGTCTGGATCCCGCGCATGAAAAAATGTTGATTAATAGCAAGCTGAAAATTTGTTAATAGCTTTAGGGTGTCTAGCCGGATAAAATTTGATATATGGGAACACTGGAACAGGGGCAGTTTTAATTGTGGAACAGGTTAAAAATTTGGAACGGTCAGACCACGAAAACGGCACATGTATTTTGTCCGAGAGAACAGACTTAAACTCTCCGAACAGAGATTAAACTCTCATGTAAAAATCAGACTGCTATTTATCACCAAATGGGCGTTTTAATGAGTGGAACATGTAGAATATGTCAAATGACAGGAATTATGACAGGTGATAAATAGCAGTCTGATTTTTGCATGAGAGTTTAATTTCTGTTCGGAGAGTTTAAGTCTATTCTGTCGGACAAAATAAATGTGCCGTTTTCGTGGTCTGACCGTTCCAAATTTTTAACCTGTTCCACAATTAAAACTGCCCCTGTTCCAGTGTTCCCATATATCAAAGTTTATCCCACTAGACACCCTAAAGCTATTAACAAATTTTCAGCTTGCTATTAATCAACTTTTTTTTCATACGCGGGATCCAGACCTATTATTGTCATTGAAAATTATACAATTTTATCGACAAAGCTTATAAACAGTCAAAAAGCCAAACAATAACAAATTCAACTTACTAAAATTACACAAATCATCAATATAATTAAAAAAATAATAATAATGAAGTAAAACAGAAACAATCAATTACAAAATTTAAAAATTTAAATAAATTACCTAGTAACTAATAAGTTTAAAAGTTAAGCTGCTGCATATCATACCCAAATACAGGGTGTTTCATTAATAATTGTCCATATAGTAACTGGAGAAACCTTAGCACAAAATACGAAGATTTAACCCAAAACACTTAAATAAAATGTGGTTGCTTACTGAGTTACAGGGTGTTTTATCTAAAAATTTAAAAACTATTTGTCCTCAGAATTTTAAAACTATTCGACGTATCCTTTTCATACTTCGCAGGAAGTATAGGTACTTTACAAACTACTAAATTATGTTAAACAAACGTTTCTGGCTATTACCAGAGGCGTACGACGGTGGAAAGTGAATGGTTGACCCTTTCCAAATTCTACGCCACTGGCGAAATTGCTATTTTAGTTCAATTTTTGGATTCTCCAATACTTTCTATGAAAATAATATACTCTGCATTCGTAACGATAAAGTCATTAGTTTTCGAGATCTTTGAAGTTAAAAATGAACACGGTTATTTTAATTAATACATTGTGTCGCTTCGTTTTTAATTTAAAATATCTCGAAAACCAATCATTTTATCGTTACGAATGAAGGGTATATTATTTACATAAAAAGTATTGCAAAATCAAAAAATTACACTAAAATAGCAATTTTGCCAGTGGCGTAGAATTTGGGAAGGGTCAACCAGCCACTGTCCCCTGTCGTACGCCTCTGGTAGTAGCAGAAACGTTTATTTATCTTAATTTAGTAGGGTGTACAGTACCTACACTTTCCACCAAGTATGATAAGGATACGCCAAATAGTTTTAAAGAACTGGGTAGGTACAAATAATTTTTAAATTTTAGTCATGTGAATCATATCATAAATTAATAATAATAACTGTGCCCTTTCATATTTAACTTCAAATATCTCGAAAACTAATGACTTTATCATTACCAATGGAGAGTATATTATTTACGTAGAAAGTGTTGGAGAATCCAAAAATTGAACTAAAATAGCAATTTCGCCAGTGGCGTAGAATTTGACAAGGGTCAACCATTCACCACCCCCTGTGGTACTCCTCTGGTAGTAGCTAGAAACGTTTGTTTATTATTATTTAGTAGGGTGTCTCGTAGTCGCACTTTTTGCCAAGTATGAAAAGGACACGTCGTATAGTTTAAAAATGCTGAGCAAAAATAATTTTTAAATTTTTAGATAAAACACCCTGTAACTCATACGTAGTACGGAACCACATTTTATTTAAGTGTTTTAAGTTAAATCTTCGTATTTTGTGCTGAGGTTTCTCCAGTTACTATATGGACAATTATTAATGAAACACCCTGTATAGATAAAAAATATACCCCAGGCTGTGGGTAAAAAAACGTATTATAATTCAAGAATTTTTGAAACCTATCAGGTATTGTCAAGTGTAAAGGACGATAACAGGAATAACTTATACTAAAATGTAACCAACAATTTTGTGCGCTTTTTTGTTTATGACGTTTTTCATTTGTTTAATTTGCTATTTTTAAAGATTTTTAATTTTGCAGCTTAGGATATTCATTTTAGAGAAAAACTTTTAAATCGAAAGTTGTAGTAAAATAAAAAACCTACAATTTGAGCTATGGCTAGTAAATTTGTAAAGCCCTATTGGTGAACTCGTTGCTTAGATATTATAAATTGTTTATCACGGGAGGTCAAATGTCGAAGGCTATAACTATTTGAAAAAAAAATCGTAAAGAGTTAATACTAGATCCACTCTCCTTCTAAAGACTTATATTTTCAGATTCTAATGTAAATAAATGAATAAATCATTTTTCTACGGCCGTGCCTAAACAGCCACTTTCCCGCACGCATTTTGTTTCCGAAAGTTGCACTTTCCCGTACTAGTGCGGGAAAGTAAATTTTCCCGCACTAGTGCGGGAAAGTAGAATACCTTGTAATATGGCATTATAATATATTGTAATACATGCAATAAACTAATATTTAGATATTATTTACTAATTTATTTCAAATGTATCTTATTGTGTTCATGTTTTAATGAAATTAACGCGATTATTTCATTCATAGGAGATTCTGACCAATAGAAAGCTACAGAAATCTGAATTAAATCGATAATTTTTGATAATCTCCCGTCGTTAAGTATATTACGTCAGATACCCTTCGTTCCTACGAAAAAATACATTCAGTGACATTAATGACAATTAATGTTTTAAAAATTATAAAAGTGATGACTTTCAATCGTCAAATATCTATAAAAACTGTGTGTTTAATGGTACTTACATAAATTATTGAATTTTTGCTCTCGTGACATTTTGACATAATTTCACTCGCCTTCGGCTCGTGAAATTAAAACTGTCAAAGTGTCACTCAAGAAAAATTCAATAATTTCAGAGCTCTTGTGCAATTACTACTGAAAATTCTTTGAAATAGAATTATTTTGACATAATATTCATAAGTCAAATCAGTGGACAATCACAATGGTTTTGAATATCGTCGTCATTGAAACCAGTATCGTCGCCATAGTAACCAATTTTATTGAAAGTTTGATTTTGACAATCTTGTCAAACAACGTATGCATTTGTGTGTTTTCGCTGCAATTTTTAAAAAATTACATGGATTCATCGGACGAAGAGATCCCGGAAGCTGTCTTGATAGCCGCCGCGGAAGCAAATGTAAATTTGTTGCCTGCCAAATCCAAAGAGAGTTATCAAAAACAATTTGTCCATTTTGTGAACTGGTGCGAATCCATGAAAGTAAGGAGCTATAAAGAGGAAATATTTTTGGCATACTTTTTAGAATTGAGCAAAGTGCTTAAATCAAACACACTTTGGTCACGCTATTCCATGATTAAAAGTTTAATGAAAATAAAGCACAATATTGATATAAGTAAGTGTAATAAACTAACAACTTTTTTGAAAAAGCAAAATATTGGTTTTCGAACACAAAAAGCAAAAATTTTTAGTAAAGAAGATATAGCCAAATTTATGTTAGACGCACCAAACGAGACATATCTTATGATAAAAGTAGTTACCATTTTTGGTTTATATCTGGGGCTTGTCGTAGAGCCGAACTTACGAAAATCACTCTCGATGATGTTGTCTCAGAAGAAATAAACAATGGAATGTTTTTGAAGCTATACAGAGAATACGTCAGTTTACGACCTTCAACCACAACTCATCGGCGTTTGTTTATAAAATACCAGAAAGGAAAATGTACATTGCAATGTGTAAGAATTAATACATTTGGAAAAATCCCCTCCGAAATTGCAGCCTTTTTGCATCTGCCCAATCCTGAACGTTACACAGGACACAGCTACAGACGCTCATCAGCAACCTTCCTAGCCGATTCTGGAGAAACGATTACAAATATAAAACGTCTAGGAGGTTGTAAAACAACTTCTATAGCCGAAGGTTACCTAGAAGACTCTGAAAAGCAAAAAAGAGATGTGTGTAACAAAATTTTAAGTATCGATTCTCTAGAACCATCTACATCTAAGTCGAGTGATCACAGCGAGCACAAGTCGAGGGAGAATACACAGTGCCAATTCAAGGATCAGCGTGTCCTTTCACCCAAATGAAACGAACTTTTCTGTCAAGCTTTCCCAGATATTGAATAATTTCCATTATGTCATATATTATAATGTTCTTATAATGTTTTGTTGGGTGAGAAAGTAATGCCAATAGTACTGACTGAGAATCTGTCAAAATAGCAATTTTCTGAACCTGATTTTCTAAGCACCATTGCAGCGCTCTTTTAATTGCTAATGCCTCGGCTGTAAAAATAGAAGTAAAGTCCGCCACACGATGCAGCTGTGTATGACCAGTGGATGGTACATAAAAGGCAAAACCCGAGCTGTCCCTAGTCTTTGATCCGTCTGTGTATACTGCAACTTCATTATCCTGTGCTCCCAAAATGGATTTCAAGATCACATTATTTAAGGCTGATAGATTTGAATACTCAGGGAATATGACCCTCGGTTTAACAATTAAGGTGTCATATTTGCATTCGTAAAGTGGGTATTTACTGTGGTTATGAATCCACTTTTCATAGGGCTAGGTATCAATACAAGCATCAGCCAAAGGAGGGGAACGTTTTTTTGACCAGTAACGATTGGTGAGATTTTCAATATTAACCAAGTTAAGTTTATTAGACAAATACATATTACATGACCTATATTTAACCATATGTTTTGCAGCTAAATACTGTCTACGAAGATATAAAGGAGGTTCTTGTGCTTCAGCAAGAATTGCATGATTTGGTGATGACAACATCGCGCCCAAGCATAACTTAGTGCTTTAGCTTGGATGCGATCCAAAATGTTTAAGTTACTGGTAGAAGCTGATCCGTATAGTGTACACCCATAATCCACAATCGATCTTATTTAAGCTCTATAGAACATGAGAGACGTATTAGGGTGAGCTCCCCAACTTTTTCTGCATATAACTTTGAGTAAATTTAGACCTTTCTCACATCTTTGCTTAATATAGCTAATATGATTGGTCCATAACAATTTACTATCCAGGACAATGCCTAAATACTTATAACTAGTAACTGAAGGTATAGTATAATCATCGATAGTAATAAAATCTTGTGTCCGTAATCTGTGCCTAGTAAAGCACAGTTGGACCGATTTATCAGACGATATACTAAAACCAGAATAGGAAAGTCACCTCTTTAAACAACTCACAGCATGGTTCATTTTTTGCAAACAGAGATCATACGTCTTATGGGTGACATATAGACAAATATCGTCCGCGTACTGTATTATTTTAATATTGTCATCCAACAGATCATGCAAATCAGCTGTATATATATTAAAAAGTAAAGGACTTAGAATAGATCCTTGAGGCAGACCATTGTATATAACGCGTGGTCCATGTAATATGTTATTGTGGTCTCAAACATATATTTTTCTATCCTTGAACATATACAAGATATTGGTTGATACTTTGGCATTAATACCCATTTGAATCATTTTCTTCAACAAAATATTCAAATCTACCACATCATATGCTCCTTTTAAATCAAGAAATAAGCAGAGCAAGTATTCATTTTTTGAAAAACAAATTTGAATATCCGTCACTAAATTTGTTACAGCGTCTATAGTTCCATGACCCCTCCGAAATCCATATTGCGCACTCGGTAATAAAGCGTTACTTTCAACAAAATGTTCTAACCTAAGTTTGATCAATCGTTCAAACGTTTTTGTAAAGCATGGCATTAAAGAAATTGGACGGTAAGATGAGGGTAAACTTAAGTCTTTTTGTGGTTTAGGAATGAGACATATGATAATATCTTTAATTTGATCTGAATAGTCTTGCTTCATCCACCAATCATTAAATATATTTAGTAAGTATAGCTTTGCTACCTGTGGAAGACTACATAAAATTTTGTAAGTGAAACCATCTAATCCGGGAGCCGTACTGCGAGAAGTTTTAAGTGCTAAATCAAGCTCAGAAATATTAAAAGATTTTGACATGTAATCAGACTTTTCATAATATAAAGGTTTTTTATCTTTATTTTCCGAAAGAAAATTAGAAACAGATGCCGGAGCTAAATTATCTAATATATTACTTATTAAGTCTTCAGACAGAGGAAGCGTTTTTTTGGAAAAGGATTTATTGCTAATAGATCTAACCACATCCCATATTTTTTTAATTGGTGTACTTTTATTCAGTTGATTTACGTATGAAATGAAACTATTCTTGCGTTTTTGTATAAAGAGTTGTTTAGTTTTAGCAGCTATATTTTGATAGGCTATGTAATTTTCAAAATTGGACAGTTTTTTGTATTTTTGTAAATATTCTTTGCGCTTCGATATCATATTTTTACATTCCTCATCCCACCATAAGGCAGATTGGTACGTGGTGTAAATGGTTTTTTTTCTGGCATGGAACCGGAAGCTGCCGATGCAATTGAATTAAAAAGGAATGCTATTTTTTCCGTATTGTTTTTAAAATTATTTAGTGAGGCTTTAGCAAAATTTGCTTCTATATTATTCTGAAAGAGTTGCCAATTTGCCCGTAAATCATTCCACTTAGTCGTGGGATTAATTAGAGTTGACGAATAATTTGTCTGAATTTCAATAGTAATTGGGAAATGATCTGAACCCAGAGTATCCAATGTTACTTCCCATGATATTTTATCAGCTAGATGAGGATATATGATTGTTAAGTCTACTGCAGATTTACGACCGTTAGGAGACATTCGGGTAGGCGTACCATCATTTAGAGTTACTAAATCAAAATTGTCCATGGCTTCTACTAAAATTTTCCCATTCTTATCATCTAGAATTGGATCCCATGAGCTGTGGTGAGCATTGAAATCACCACAGAAAAGGGTAGAGACAGCAAATTGTTCAAACAGATTAGACCAATCCTCTTTGCTTACTTTTATGTCTGGCGGTTTATAAATTGATACAATATTTACTTCTAATTTAGGAATATGAACTGCGCATACTTCTATACGAGAATTAAAGTTGTAATTAATAGGTATTTTTGTAAAGTTAAATTGTTTAGTGATGTAAATGCCAACACCTCCATAACCATCATTCCTCAATTTTTGTATAGAGTTATAGCCTTTTAGGCGGAAATCGTAACCCGGTTTTAGCCATATTTCTGATAAGACTAAGATATCACAGTACGTCGTATTTAAAAATTGTAATAAACTCGCTTGATTCGACAAAAGAGATCTACAATTCCATTGTAGGATTCGAACTATGTTTTTATTGATTTGTTCTGTCATTTTGGGTTATATTATAATTGCTATTTTCTAATATTACATCTTCACTATTGCTCACTTTATCAAATATTGAATTAATAAAACTAATAATATTATTATCATTTACCGATTTTGGATTTTTTATTGTGTCTATGACGAAAGTAGATATTTGGCTAATTATTTTCTCTTTGAATGTCATAAATTCGTCACGGTAAGGGTTTGGTAGAATTGAAGTGTGAGGACGATCTATTCTTTGCTTTGGCACCGGCAAAATGGTAGGAGTCAAAGTTGGAGAAACTGGAAGAGAACTGTATTTTCGTCGTTTCTTACTCTGTGTGGAATCTTGTGCATATGAACTGGTTCGATTAGTTTTAGGATTAGATAATAAATAACTGGATTCATTGTTTGTAGAAGTGGGAAGTTCAGGGAAATTTTCTAAGTTATTAAATATGGCGAATCTATTGTTGGTAGCTATTTTAGCGTACGAAGGATTAAGATAAATAAATTCAGCTTCTTTGAAAGATATATTTTCGAAGGCCATTATTTTTTTAATCTCAAACTGCTTTTTATACACAGGACACTCTATAGAAATAGAAGGATGCCCACTGTTTTGACAGTGAACACAGAATACCTCATCTGTATCACAACTTAAATCTTTTGAATGATCTTTAGAACATTGTTTACAACGCGGTTTGCCCCTGCACTGCGACTGAACGTGGCCAAAGCGCAGGCACTGAAGACACTGAACTACTGGGTGTATATACGGCTCGACAGGAAAATTTACCATGTTAATTTTGACACAATCAGGGATTTTATTACCTGCAAAAGTTAAAACAACAAGCTGTCTCTTTACATATTCGATTTTATTTGTATTATTATCAACTACTTTCCGTGTTAAACGTTTAACCTCTGTGACTGGACTATTAGATTATATCGCCTTTAAAATAAAATCTTCCGTAAAAAAGCTATCAACCTCTCTAATTATGCCTTTTTTATGGTTGACAAATTTAGGAATATATGCAATTAGTTCATTAGAAGTAATAATTTTATGATTAATTAGCGAATTTGCAATATTAAAGGTTTTAAAAATAACTTTGACACGTTTTAAACCGACCGGTTTTATATCAAGAATGTCCCTTTTAAATTCATCTACCTGCTGAAGATAAAAACCTATTCTAACCGGAAAAAGCTTTGCCTATGTTTTTATTTGTACTCTCCAAAAAAACACAATAAGGCCCTACATCTCTAGCAGAAAATTTATTACTCAAATCATGCGTCCTTTCAACTGTTGTTTCCATATCCGTTGTTTGTTTAGATTCCAAAGCGGGCGGTCCTTCTGGACCGCCCGAATCGTTGCTCATATTAAATAATAATAAGTTACCTTAACTTATTTGTGAATTTCTACAAAATAAACAAAGAAACTACTAAAAATGATATCAATTATAAAATAATTAGCCTAATCGCTTGATCGCACCAAAACACTACCTTCTCGAAACAATGTTGATACGAGACTGGAAATAAAAATTGATATAACTCTATTTGTTGTGACTTTTTTCCAAACATACGACCGTAGAAAAAATATTGTTCCTAAATCATGCGGAAAGTGACTTTCCCGCACTCGACTGCTTGCCCGAACTCCGCTATCGCGTCGTTCGGGTCAACGGCAGTCGCGTGCGGGAAAGTATCACTTTCCGCACTAGTTAGGAAAATAACTGTTTTCAGTCTTTTATTTCGGGTTTGAAAATAAGGGGGCAAATTTCGTTATAAACATTTAGAAGTGAAGCGGCTCCTATACATCCTATGAGTTTCTAACTTGCAGATTATTGTTTAAGGTTTAAAAATAAGGTTTAAAGATAAGGTTTAAAACAAAATAAAAATTTTCTACAACCAATTGAAGCCGAGATAATTGCTTTTGTTTTCTTAAATCGTAGTGACTTTATTTATAACAATTTTCTTTGCGATTGTGATTTATTGTATCGGTTGCCCTTAGCAACGTAGAGTACATTGAATCACGGTTTTTGCTGAAAATTTTAAAGAACCGCTTTGATTGGCATGCAATTTGGAATACACATAAATATCATGTCAAAGAAGAAAAGAAAACATGATATTGGGTTGATGTGTGTTTTTGCTTTGGGGGTGAGTTTCATCCCTTATGGCTGGTGAAAAAAATACTTTCAAAATAAGTCCAGAAATTGATAAACTGGCTAATTCTAAGTAACTTTTGTTCTATAGCATTTTTTTCACTAAGTTCATACTTTTCGTCACTTGCTACAATGTAGTCATGATGTGAATAAGTCAAACTCGAGCTCAATGGTACCTAGAGCCTAAAACATTGGATATTTTAAACATCCATGTTTAATTTCACATTTTTTATCTATGTTGCTATGACGGATCAATTGTAAAGGGCTTTTACCCATATATTTTTTATTTTGGTGGTTAGCATGTTAGATTCACGTGAACACTGATGATGATCGGTCATCCGATCGAAAACTAGTTCTGTTCTGTGATGTAGCCCTTTTTAGGGATTTTAACAAATATACCTTTTATAAAGGATTTTATCGTTTTTGTAATATATGGTATACAGCCAACTACAGGAAAACTTTTTCCTCGTGGAAATGAAAAACTTCATAAATAAAAAAGAGCACAAAATTTTTGGTTACATTTTAGCATAAGTTATTCCTAACATCGCCCTTTACAACACCTGATAGGTTTCAAAAATTCCTGAATTATATCCTGAAATCGACCTATTTTTCATCCACAGCTTGGACTAATAATGAAAATACTACTCGTGCAGAGGGTGCTGTAATTTCGTAGTTATTGATTCAGAAAATCTTCTACCTAATAAATAATGAGAACAACAGAGATGAAAATCCTAGGATTCATAAGAGGTATTAATACTGTATGAATATATTAATATATAATTTAATATAATATAGTATAATATAATATAATATAATATAATATAATATAATATAATATAATATAATATAATATAATATAATATAATATAATATAATATAATATAATATAATATAATATAATATAATATAATATAATATAATATAATACTATATAAAATATATCCTATCTCTTTGTAATTACTAAGATATACGATACGAAACGAAAACACATTGAGAGAGCTAAGCGTTCAAGACGTAGTGAGATGGACAAGAGCACGACGACGCATCTGAAGAGACCACGTAGATTGGAAGTACCACCGTACGGCGAAATGGGCGAAGACACAGAAGCCCAACACCCCACATAACAATTTCATGTTCATAGTAGATTCATAGAACATACTTTTCAGAAAAAGTATATACTGAGAATATGCGTAATTACCTATATACTACATTAAAGTACTTAAACGTTCTATGTATATACCAAGTTATATGTATATGCCGTTATGTATATGTTATATACCGTTATATGTATATGCCACTTCTTTTCAGTATATACCAAGAACATACTTTTTAGAACATTCCAAGGACGTGCTATAAACCTTCTATGTATATACTTAAAATGTACTACTGCACATCTTTTTAGTACATACCAAGAACATACTTTTTAGAACATTCCAAGGACGTGCTATAAACCTTCTATTTATATACTTAGAACGTACTACCGCACATCTTTTTAGTTTATACCAAGAACGTACTTTTTAGAATATTCCAAGGAAGTGCTATAAACCTTCTATTTATATAGATTTTACGCACTTTCGATATAACTTTTAAAAATAATTTATTTTTAAAATTATACAACTAAGTTTTTCTACTTCAAAAAATTATACAATAAAAAATCTTAAGTACAAAAATGACCCGAATTGATCGAATAATGATAATCGAATGAATAATTAAAATTGAAAAATGAGATTATTGTCCCGTTGTGTTGCAATTGCTGAGCTTGCAATTCCCTGCAGTTCAACGAACAATGGTTGACAGTCTGGGAGCTAATGGTTACATTTCTTCTCCCTTCTGAAGATTTTGCTTCGTCCTCGAAGTTCTTGATACTTCTGCTACTAGTTCTTCTAAAATTTGGATTTGGGCTGTATCTAGCTTAGGTCCGAAAAGGATTTTGGAACTACGTTTTCTTTTCTTCAGTGGGAATATTGTCAGAATCAATGACACAAATAAGATGATTATTAGTGCAGTGATGCTGACTCCAGTGGAGAGTTGCCCTAAATTAGCGGTCATCTCGATAGGTTAAATTTGTCCATGCGTTTCTGGAATTCTCAATTTTTCGATTATTATTTCGTGGTTTGCAATAAGTTCCATGGGTATGATATATGGAACGTGGATTTCTTGATTTGCCATTTTGTTGAATTTGATACCATCTATGGTAATGGATTCATTTGTGGTAAGGATGCTGTTGGATTTAATGGTTTGTTCTCTAATATTTATTGGTTCTACTATTCCCAATAGTATCGCATTGTTGGTTTTTTGGAAGAAATTTTCTTTGGCTATACTTTTGGTGCAATTCTTGACATTTGGTATCGTACATTGGGACCTTACTGGTTTTGCGCATATGATGTTTTCAGCTTGTCTCGTGCAGATCTCGAACCATTTATTATTGGAACAATAATGTGCTGGTAAAAGAATCATCATTGTGCACAACGTCCCTAAAGAAGTGTTCATGTCAAAAATTTATTTCGTCGAAGCGATGGCATTCGCTAATTTAATACTTTTTCCCCATTCAAAAAGCGCACAACGTCCCTAAAGAAGTTTTTACTTCAAAAATTTGTTTCTTCGAAGCGATGACGGTCGCTAATTTAATACCTACTTCTTTCCCATCCAATTAGTGCACAACGTCCCTAAATAAGTTTTCACCTCAAAAAAAATTATTTCGCCGAAGCGATGACGGTCGCTAAATACTTTTTCCCCATTCAAAAAGCGCACAACGTCCCTAAAGAAGATTTCACTTCAAAAATTTATTTCGCCGAAGCGATGACGGTCGCTAATTTAATACTTTTTCCCCATTCAAAAAGCGCACAACATCCCTAAAGAAGTTTTCACTTCGAAAATTTATTTCGCCGAAGGGATGACGGTCGCTAAACCTTTTTTCCCATCCGATAAGTGCACAACGTCCCTAAAGAAGTTTTCGATTCAAAAATTTATTTCGTCGAAGCGATGAAGGTCGCTAATTTAATACTTTTTCCCCATCCAAAAAGTGCACAACGTCCCTAAAGAAGTTTTCACTTCAAAAAACCATGTGTCATTTGGCTTTTCAAAAAACCTTGTGTCCATTTATTTGAAAATAAAAAGGAAAAACGGCCGTTTTTTGACAGTAAAGTGTTTATAAATAAAAATGGCCGCCAGATCCTACGCAGGAAATAGTTACAATTTGTATAGGTATTGACTGTCGAAAAAATGCTTCAGTACCCTTGCTGTTTTCCAGGGTACGAACAGTGTAACGAACAGGGTATATTTTTGCCTTATTACCCTGACCTAGTATTATTTGAGCTTCACGATACGATACAATACAGGGTGAGGCAGATAAATGGCCTATTAAAATATCTCGAGAACTCAAGGCAGCAGAATCATGAAAATTAGCATGAAGGGGTTTTGAATATTTAATGAAAATAATATTGTCAATTATTTTTTTGTACTTCCGGTTATACCGGAAGTAGCTTTAACTTCGTTTTTTTTAATGGGTCACCCTGTATATTTTTACATTTTCGGATTCTCGTCAATGTCTAAAATAAAAGGTTTTGTAATGTTATATAGGGTGATTTAAAAGACAATTACCTTTTTTATTAATTTAGTAGCAACTTTCACGCCCTGTAGAATTGTAGTAGTTTGACATCAAATAATCTATTTATGTTCAAATGATTTTTAATATAGTCTACAATTGTCAAAAATTATATAGTGTAGCTAAATGTTGAATCTTAGTATACAGGGTTAGTCGAAACTCGGAATGAGTATTTTCTGAATTTTATTTAATGGAATACACTATATTTTAGTATTGTAATGAAATGATATTTTATAACATTTTTATTTCTTAAGCATTCCCTATGCCTAATTGCTTTAATTTGTGAGTTATTGGTGATTCAAGCTAAACATTAATTGCAACGAAAAATACGTAAAATTTTATTAGGTTGACCGTGAAAATATTCAGTCACAAATAATTTTTGTGAAATAAATATTTATTAATCTGGACTGATCCTTAAAATTACCAATAACGGTAGAGTTATCAAAATACCTACGAAGTTAAGATTGTTGGTGCGATTAACAATTAAGCGCAAATAAAGCACTTAAGTATAGGGAATGTTTAAGAAATAAAAAAAGTACCATAAAATATAATTTCATTATTATACTAAAATACAAGGTGTTCCATTTAAGAAAATTCAGAAAATACTCATTCCGAGTTTCAACTAACCCTGTATAATAAAATTCAACATTTAGCTACACTAATAATTTTTGACAATAGTAGACTATATTAAAAATCATTTGAACATAAATAGAGTTTTTGATCTCAAACTACTACAATTCTACAGGGTGTGAAAGTTGCTACGAAATTAATAAAAGAAAAACGTAATTATCTTTTAAAACCACCCTGTATAACATTACAAAGCCTCATATTTTAAGAAAGGGGGGTTTACAACTTCAAAATGGCTTGATTTGTCAACAACACATATTGGTGTTAAGCGTATAGAGCTCAAAGTAGATCCCAATGGGGGAGGGGGGTTATAACCCCCTGGTTACGCCTATGCTATCGGTCGTCTACACAGACAAATCTTGCTCCCCAAAAATATTTCTGTTAAAGGGACATATTCCAGTACAAACAAATCCCGATTTTGTATTTTGGGGGGTACATGCTAGCGGTAAGGCTGACTTAACAATTTTTGGAATTGAATAAATCGTCATTTTTACCTATGTTATTAGTAATCCAGGTATCACATCCCCCATTGAAATACTTTTTTAGTGGTCCATAACCTGAGCGGTCTAACGGTTGCAATTTATGACTGCAGTATGGAGGAAAAGATTACATCGCCAGACCGTAATTTTTAAAAATGTCAAGGGCTTCAATGGAGAGATGGGTATCGTGATTATCCAATAAAAGAAGCACATTTGATCCAAATTTTATCCTCCTTAAACTTTTTTGGAGCACATTTTAGTAATTGGGGGTAGTTTTCACGCTTAAAAATGAACTTTTAAAGGGATAAAATTAGACAATGGTTATTTAATGCATCTGAACAAATTTCACTATTTTCAAGCTTTTTTATAGATTTTGGGAATAAGATCTAGTTTTCACCCTTTGGCAAAGACCTGATTTTAGCGGATTAGCGTCTTATGCTATTGTACAGAGTACAGAGAGGAAAAGAGTTTAGGCAGCGAATGTTGAACTCAGAAAAAGGCAGTGCCGGTTCAACCTAACTTCGGGCGCTGGGCGCTGGAGGTTAGGGGCCCCTTCATTGCTATTCGTTGTCAGTTTTTTAACAAGAAAACACACGCATTAACTGCAAAGGTTTATTGTAAAATCCATAAAATATTTTTTAAACAAGCAAGAAGAAAAGCAAACGTAAAAAATAATCCAAAAAATACATTTAAAATCATAAATAAAAATCAGAAAGTTCCACAAAACAACACATGACAAGCAAAAAAACATTAAAAAAAACATAAAGACAAAAATTAGATCACTTTTTTTCTTGACTTGGCATTCGCAAGCTGCCATATAATATTTAAGGGAGTGCATTTAGATTTTCACTTCGGAAAAAATCAAACAAGATAAAACTTTTTGTAATTTCATTAAGAAATTTTTAATAAACAACATATCAAAAAGTTCTACTCGAGAAGTGGGTGCTTCATTTTTTATAAAACAAATGAACAGCGAAGTTAGATGTTTTTTTAAATAACTCCGAAAATATAATTTTTAGAAAAGAACTGTCTTGACCATCGAAAAATTCAGAAAATTTTACAAAAAAAAACTGTATATAAAGATTTTTCTAAAATTAAATCTCTAGCTTCTGTAATTTTTTATTTATAACGCTAAAGTCACACTTCTCACACACATTGGCGCACTGTAAACTAGCGTTGGAAGAAGTGCACGGTTGAGTTTTTTTAATGTAATTCTTTAACTAATGGATCAAAAGAAATTTTACAAATTGGACATGAAAGAAGATCAAATACGCTATCTTATGTTTGTAATAAAAAAAATAAAATTTATGGACATAAGTACGGTGTGGGCGGAAAGTAAGCCTTAGATGAATTTTGTTTAAAAATGATTTAAAAATGTGTAACTAATACAATTTTACTTATAAAACTCTCAAATTTGCAAAACTTACCTCCCAATCATCTTACTAAACGATGTTTCATTCAAAAAAAAATCTCAAAAATTTAATTCAAATAATACGATGTCTCAAAAAATGTAATTTTTGAAAACTTCGTAGTCTTACAGAATTCCCACCACTTTAAGACGGTATTACTCAAGCTTGAATAAATCTAATACAATTTTTTTGATAGTTTTTTAAAGCTTGGGATGTAATATTTAAAAAACACTGAATTATTTTAGTTTAAAAATCAAATAAATAATTTTTTTTTGAGAAAACTAAGAAAGACAACAAAAATGTAATACAAAAACCGAAAATTACCAGCTGAAAAAATGTACATACAGAGTGATCAAAACTTTTTTCTGTAAAACTTACCTAAAATACATTTAATAATAAGCTTCAACAATAATAAATGTTCAACAAAAAAATTTAGCTCTTATACAGTATGTCTGCGTAACTGGGAACCTATTGATAACTTTTTTAATATCAGTTTTACGAAAAAAAGTTATTCTTTATAAAATACTCTGCATCGTATATAACATAAGATGCAACCGTCAAGTATCAAATTTTGTTAATTTTGTACGAGGTATTTTAAAAAATATGAATTTCACTCAAGAGTAAAGTACCTTTATATTTCACAATATCGAAAATTTTTATAAAGAAAAGTTGTTTGGAATTAAAAACTATGTGCCAATACGTAATTATATCCTTCTAATCAAAAATTTGTTTTTTTTAATATTGTTTCAAATTAATTACAGTAGAAAAAATTAAAGAATACCCATGAACGAACATATAAAACACGCTGTATTTTCCTGTCACCAAAAAATTGGCCAGGGCAAGTACATGTAATAATTATTATTACATGTACTTGCACTGGGCAATTTTCTTTGTAACACGGTGACAGGAAAATACAGCGTATTTTATATGTTCGTTCATGGGTATTCTTTCATTTTTCCGACTGTATACACATCATTAAATTTTCACTTATTATTTACGATAACTGTTTTATTATTAATTTTATGAAGAAAGTTTTTCGTCATAAATAGCTGTGCATGGTCTAACACTTAATATGCAAATATAAAATATTATATTTTATCAATATTATTCTCATTGTTTCGAACAAGACTGTTTGAATTGTCCCGTTTTAAATGAACAAGAAATTGAAGAAAGCGAAGATGTCAGCGTAGTTGGAGGTGATATTGATTTGAAGTTGGAGGTGATTTGAATAATTTGTTCTTTCTTTCTAATACATTTTAATTTTTAATATTATTGTGAAAATAATTTGTTTATCTTTTTTTTAAGAATGAAATTCCATATTTGTTTGATTGGATTCTACTTGTTTTTTGTTTAAATATCCGCCATTTTGGATCCGCCATTTTGAAAATTAAATTTTTAATCTTTAATATTCAGATTCAACAACCTGTTAAAAATAAAGACAATAAATGTTTTAGAAAAATGTTCTTTTTTATGTTCTTTTTAGAACATTTAGTTTATAATGTTAACATTTAAGTTAGCTTTATCAAAGCTCTCAAAAATAAATATATGCAGAAATAAATACATTTTGTAAAGAAATCATGATTTTACAACTATTTTTTAAGTTATCCGCCATTTTTTATCTGCCATTTTATAATTTAAATTATCAAAATTTGATTCAGGTTCAGCAACCTCTCAAAAATATCCACATATATGTAAAGAAACACGTTTTATAAAAAAAATTCGGATTTTACAACCACTTTTTAAGGATTTTTAGGAAAAAATCCACCATTTTGAATCCGCCATTTTGAATTTGCAAATTGTAATGTCATAACAGCATATGGGTTCAGCATAATCAAAACTAAAATAAAAACATTTTTTATCAAAATAAAATGTTGAATTCACCCATATTCTTAACATTATTTATACAAAACAATTGTTATTGTTTAAACAATTAATAAACAATTAGCGGCGAAATTTGTGAGTAGAACTTTTTACTTTAACATATTTATAAACTAACAAAAAAAGTTTTAGAAAAACATAACCTTGTTTGATTTTTTCCGAAACATTGTATCTTTTCGTTCTAATTGCACTCCCCTAATTATCACAATTCAGTTTCTCCAGTTCTTCATTGTCTATATACGATAGTGATAATGCGTCTAAGTTTTCTTGACCTAAATTTGAGCTTAAATAGGTTTTTATTAAAACTTTAAAAGGGAGTAAACCCTGTTTATTTTTTTTTCTTTTTTATTCTTTTTAAAGCCGAAATAGACCCCTCGCCTGACGCATTAGAAATTGGTATCGTCAAATAAATTTGCAGTAAAGTTAAAATATTGGGAAAAGTTGCTTTTACATCCGGGAAGAATCAAATAAATTGTATGATGTTTATTAAAATTTTAGCATAACTTTACAAAATGGATAATTTCATTATGCAAGTTCTCTTTGGTTTGATCAACATCGTTTTTATGTTTCTCGCATAAAGTATTAATTGACGTCTTGACTTCTCCTTTATCTCTAGATTAAAAAAAACATCTAAAACCTGATGTTACATCCTTATAACATTCAATTCGCGATTCTGAAAACAGCGACTAATTTTCTAGACTCTAGATTTTCTGCGACAGCGATTTTTTTGTCGATGCGACTACAAATCGCAAGTGGAGTGCTAGCCTTAGAGGCCACTATATAATGCCAAATTGCAATTTTTGTAATGGCTTTACTTTTGAATGTTTGAGAAAGTGTGTACCTATTGTTTGGGTATTGGCATTTTCGAGAATAATCTATTTTTTATCTATAAATTAGATTTATGTATATCTATTTTTGTCTTTCGTTTAACTATTTTAAAAGGACTTATTTTATTCCTATTTTAAAAGAACTTATTTTAAAGCCGAAAAGTGAGATAAATTATTTTTTAAGCCCCACAATTCAAAATGAAATTATTAGAAACTAAATAAACTCCGTTTGTGCGATTATTTTGGATACAATTCGAGACATGGCCATTGATTAATAACTTACACACTTTTTACCCACTACCTGGGTAGTTTTAATCAATGACATGGCGAAATCCCTTTCTGTAGTTTTTGGAAAAGGGCCCCGCCACAAACACTGACACGGGGCCTCTCTGGGGCTAGGCTACGGCACTGTGTACCTATAGGTGTGAAGAGATCTAACAATATAAAAAAGGCGTTTGCAGTGTATTGGCGTATCTGCGTATGAGATTTTTTTCGGAGAATATGTAAATTATTTAGTGACTTTATTTTTTTTTTATTAAAAGAAACGGGCCCCTTCGGGGCCCGGGCCCGTGGGAGCCCGCCCCAAGCGCCCAGTGGATAAACCGGCACTGGAAAAAGGTTCACGTATTGAGAGAGATGGTTAACTATAACCATTGCAAATTCATCTTTAACTTTTGTTTTTCTTAAAACCGTCTGTGTGTTTATAGTCCAGGTCCATTGAGATGGACGTTGAGAGGTGACTCAAATTTTTTTGCAGAAATTGCTTGAAAGTAAATCAAATAATATTATTTGAGTTATCCTCCCTCTTAAAAAGGTCCGGAACATTGTTTAAATAATCAAAATGTAAAAAAATGAAGGAAAAATTCGATTTTCTTCTTCGTTTTTTGATTATAACTTTAAAAGTATTCATTTTCGAGAAAAGTTGTACTGACATAAAAGTTGCGTAATTAAATATCCTATAATATATAATTGGTTAAAAAGTTCAAAAATAGTCACCCTAGTTTCAAAATAGCAATAATTGCAAAGAAACCATACAAAAACAAGTATTCGCATTTTACGTTTTTCAACCATTTATGCTACACTTAGGACCTTCATACTTTACCCTGAAAAACTTTATGATACAGTAAAACAACACTGTAAATTTCATTAAGATCGGTTCAACAAATTTTGCAAAATAAATTTTGCAATCCAGCTTTCGCAAAAAAAATTCATTTTTTCAAAATGTTACAGGACTGAAAATAAAGCAGATAGCAAGTTGAAATTTTTTTTGCTTATAGAAGTGTACTGTACCTTTTATTTGCAATTTGCAAAATTAAAATCGATTAATTACCACGGCGTCAGGAAATTTTTTAAATAAACAATAATTTTTGGTGCTACGCGCAGGACAGCGGTGTTCGATTCACACAAGTTGATTTCCACCAAAATTTCTTCCAATCTTTATCTAATATATTATTTTCTTACTCTATATTTTGTTGTAATTTAATATTTTAATTCCACAAAAATCAAACTAATTTTATTAGTGTTTGTGAAATATTATTTAAACAGTTGCATATGTTTAAAAATAATAAACTTTTATTTTTTAAGTTAAAATATATGAACAATGAAAGTTTTTGCTAATAAAAGTGTTATTTTAAAGGATAGAGTATGTGTTTTTATTTTGCAATAAACAAATTTATTTATTTATATCGAAATGTAATAAAAATTAAAATGTATCAATCATTATTAAAGGTCATTGGAATGCCCAATCAGAGCAAACTAAACGCCGTCCTGCGCGTAGCACCAATAATTAATGTTTATTTAAAAAAATTTCTGACGCCGTGGTGTTAATCGATTTTAATTTTGCAAAATTGAAAATGAAAGGTACAGTACACTTCTATATGCAAAAAAAAATTCAACTTGCTATCTGCTTTATTTTCAGTTCTGTAACATTTTGAAAAAATGAATTTTTTTACGAAAGCTGGATTGCAAAATTTATTTTGCAAAATCTATTGATCCGATCTTAATGAAATTTACAGTATTATTTTACTGTATCGTAAAGTTTTTCTGGGTAAAATATAAAGGTCCTAAGTGTAGTATAAATGGTTGAAAAACGTAAAATGCGAATACTTGTTTTTGTATGGTTTTTTCGCAATTATTGCTATTTTGCAACTAGGATGACTATTTTTTAAGTTTTTAACTAATCGTGTATTGTAGGAAATTTAATTATGCAACTTTTATGTTTGCACAACTTTTCTCGGAAATGAATACTTTTAAAGTTATAATCAAAAAACGAAGAAAAATATCGAATTTTTCCTTAATTTTTTGGCATTTTGATTATTTAAACAATGTTCCGGACCTTTTTGAGAGGGAGGATAACTCAAATATTATTATTTGATTTATTTTCAAGCAATTTCTCCAAAAAAATTTGAGTCACCCCTCAACGTCCAAATGTACTAATATTTTTACAGATGCGCCCTGGTCTATTAACATCGTCCAGTCGTGAATGTTTTTCAGCCAGGATGTTTGTCGTATACTAGGACTTATTTTCCTTCGATTTTACCCTTCAAAATCAGCTGAAACAACTCATACCAATAATTTCTAAGTATGTGCCCCAAATATGCTGTTTTTATCCTTTTAATCGTGGTCAAAATTTCTCTGTCCCTTGCCATTTTGTGCAACAGCATTTCTTTCGTAATATGATCGGTCCATTGTATTTTCAAAATTCCTCTAAAAAGCCACATCTCAAAAGCTTCGAGTTTTCTCATTAAGTCAACATTAACAGTCTAAGCTTCGGAACCATAAAGAAGAATAGAGTGGATATAACATTTTATCATCTGGGCCTAGATTCCGTACACTGTAGATATCTGAATGTCGCTTTCTATCGATATTTGAATATCAAAATATATGAATTTTTAACTTGGGGTTCCGTCACTGGCTATATATTAGAAGATACGTATAATTAGATCGATCGTCTAAAAATCAAGTTTTTGGTGGTAAAAAGTGAATTTTAAAACTTATAAACAACAATTAATAAAACTTAATTAATAGTTAAATGGTTTAAAATATTTACATAGTGAAAATTCATAATATTTTATTGTGGAAGTGTAAATTTAGTTTATTAACCTACAAACAAGTAAGACGCGTGGTGACAGAATTTAATAAGGTACTCAAAAATAACAATAACATAAACATAGGCGTAACAATTCAAGGTAAGAATATTCCATATTTTTATTATTAAAAATAGATTTTGGATCCTCTGGACGGTTGGATGGTTAAAGTATTGGATTATAATAGTATAAATATTCTTTAAACCATAATAAATAAAGTAAGCCTAAAATCAACTTAAAAATCAATTTAAAAATAAAATATTTGATTTAAAATCTAAACAAACTACATTTAACCACTCAAGGAAAGGCGGTTCCTCCGCAGGGTCGACTTGGGATAAACCTTTATCGGTGAGTGGTCGTGTAGGGAAAGGTAAAAACAAATACATCGTCATGGAAAAAATAATGGAAGAAATAATAGAAAAACTTAATAAAATGGAAGAGAGAGAGATTAGGGTAGAAAATAAAATAGATGCTATATCAATCGAACTCAATAAGCTAAAATTAGAAAATGAACTGATCAAAAAGGAAAACCTGGAAATCAAAGAGGAGATGAAATTGCAAGAAAGAAGAATCGAGGCTCTAGAAAAAGAAGTAAGAAAGAAAAACATTGTGATACATGGTGTAGACGAAACAACAAATGAAAATAGAGCAATCCTAAAAAATAAATTCAAAGAAATAACTAATAAAATGAACATTTCAATAGACGAAAACGAGGAGATACAAGATATCTATAGAGTAGGAAACCAAAATAATAAAAGCAGGCCTATAAAAATAGAACTTAAACATGTGTCGAAAAAAATTGAGATACTAAGCCAAACACGCAGACTCAAGGGCAGCAAAATATTCATTACGGAAAACTACTCAAAAGAATACCAACAGAAAAGGAAATTTCTAATCCATCAACTGAAATTGGCTAGAGATAAAGGTTACAGAGCGTTCCTAAACTATAACGGGCTCAAAATAGATGGAGAAATATATACCCCGGAGCAGTTGGGCTATAAAAATGATAACAATGGAGAAATTCAACCTGAAAATGGAGCAGAGGAACAAAAAACAAAGGGGAGAAAAGCGAGTGAAAGATCCCCAGGAAACGAAATACAGCAAATACCAAAATCAATAAGAACAGCAGAAGGGGGAGCATATAACTCAAAAAACTGAAAACACAGGCACCAAAAACTGCGAAGATACTAGTAAAAAAGACAACGCAAATGGAAAAGGACAACGAAAATAATGGAAAGGAAACAACAATAATAGGTACTTGGAATATCACAAGTCTTTATGGTAAAGAATTTTAATTGACAGAGGAAATGAAAACATACGGCATTGACATCCTAGGCCTGAGTGAAACGAAGAAGAAGGGAAGAGGAAATATGAGATGTGGCGATGGTTACAAGCTCTTCTACTCAGGTGTACAAGAAATGGAAAGAGCAAAAGAGGGAGTCGGTTTTATAATCACGGATGATCTGAGTGGGAGAGTTGTAAAATACCAAGCAATAAACTCTAGAATAATCACCGTGAGTATAAAACTAGACGAGTTAGTTAGCATAATACAAATATATGCACCAGTCGAGGGCACAGAAGAACAGAAAATGTCTCAATTCTATAGCGAACTCCAAACAGCTTTAGACGAAGTGAGAGAAGATACTGAGAACATAATTATTATGGAAGACTGGAATGCTAGAGTTGGAAATGACATCAACAAGGGACTTGGAAGCCTTGGGCGGTATGGAGAAAAAGCTGAGAACAGAAATGGGAAGAAGATGATACAATTTTGTGTAAATAACGACTTAAAAATTGGAAATACATTCTGGTATCAAAATATGGAGGACAGATACACTTTTGAAGCACAGGAAAGAAATGCCAAAAGTCTAATAGATTACATCGTGATTCCTGCAGAAATGAATATTATCAAAAATATAAAAACAGAAAAATTTGCAGAACTTAATACTCAACACAAGCTACTCGTAGCCGAAATGACTACAAAGAAAAAGCAATATATAGTCGATAAGTCATACACTAAGATAAATATTAAGAAGCTGAAAACAGAGAAAGAGAAAAGTGACTATAAACAAGAAATATATGAGGAATTGCAAAGAATGGAGCTAGAAAGAGAGCAATTGGATATGGAAGAAAGATGGAAAATACTAAAAGACACACTATATAAAACAGCAGAGAAAATTTGTGGAAAAAAGTCAATAAATAAATATCATAAGAGAACAGAATGGTGGAGTCAAGAACTAAAGAAAATAATAAAGGAAAAGAAGCAAGCCTGGAAAAAATATCAACAATGTAGAAATGAAAATAACAAAGTAGAATACATGGAGAAACGTAATAGAGCAAAGATAGCAGTAAGGAAAGCGAAAAATATGAGCTGGGAAGAATTCGGAAAAGAATTGGAAGCAAATTACAAAACAGATAACAGAAAATTCTGGAACCGTATAAAGGGTCTAAGAGGGAAAAAAGGTAGGGAACAGTATGGAATCAAAGATAAAAATAACCAATTGAAAATAGAGACTACAGAAATAGTAGAAGTATGGAAACAATACTACGAAGATAAATTCAAACACGAAGAAGTAGAAATATATGAAGCAGGAAGAAATAGACCAGAACTGGAGGAGGAAGAGGAACCAGAGAGTATAAGGAAGGAAGAACTGGAAGAAGCTATAAACAATATTAAACTTGGAAAAGCGGCAGGAGAGGACCAACTAGATCCAGAAATGATAAAATGGATGGGTGAAAAAGGAGAGGACTGGCTATTACAGATATGCAAGGAAGCATGGAGTACAGAGAAAATCCCAGATGACTGGAAGAAGAACATAGTTCTACCAATATACAAAAAAGGACAACATAATGAATGCGAGAATTATAGAGCAATATGCTTGTCATCGGTCGCCTTCAAGGTATACACGAGAATTATAGAGAAGCGTCTAAGATCAGTGATAGAGAAAGAATTGGAAGACGAACAGGCTGCATTCAGATCAAACCGTCAAACAAACGATAACGTCTACATCATAAGAAATATAATAGAGAGACAATGCCGTAAAGGGAATGAACTATTTCTCATGTTCGTCGATCTGAAGGCGGCATTTGATACGATAAACAGAGAAATATTGTGGAAAATATTGGAGAGCTATAATATACCAAAAAAGATGATAAAAGTCATAAAATCTATATATATGGAAGTAGAAGGCCAAGTACAAATAAATGGAGAAAGATCAGGCACTTTTAAATGGGATAAGGGAATTAAACAAGGAGATGGACTAAGCCCCCTCTTGTTTATAATAGTCATGGATACTTTAATCAAAAATACCAAAGATCAAACAAGAAACCTTCAATACATAGTAGGATATAAAAACTTAAATGCAATAAAGATCAACTCCCTTCTATACGCTGATGATATAGTTCTAATCACAGACACAGTAGAGAAAATGCAGAAACTAATAGATATTTGGCAAAAAGAGATACATAAATTAAAAATGGAAATGAACCTCAACAAAACAAAACTTATGATAATAAATGAAGATGAGAAAAGAGAAAGGAATACTAATATAATAGTAAGGGAAAAAGTAATAGAACATGTATCTACTTTTGAATATCTGGGAAATATAATAACAGATGATGGGAAAACGGACTTGGCAATAAGTAATAAACTGAAGAAGGCAACTAGCGTGTATTACTCTTTAAATAATACAATTTTTGGAAAGTCAGAAATAAGCAACAAAACTAAACTCAGAGTATATAACAGCATAGTAAATCCGATAATGACATATGGGGCGGAAACATGGATTGTCCAAAATAAACATGAATCAATGATAAACGCGACGGAGATGAAATACATGAGAAAAATAGCCGGAGTTACGAAGTTTGACAGATTCAGAAATGAAGATATAAGAAGAGAGTTGGAACAAGAACCGATAATTAGGAAGATCGAAAACAAACAATTAAGCTGGTTTGGACACATACAACGAATGGAGCAAAATAGACTTACAAAGAAGGTACATGAAGCCAAAATGGGAAACAAAATAAAAAAGGGAAGGCCGAGGAAGACATGGATGGACCAGATCCAAGATATAGGTGAAAGGAGACACATCAGTATGAGGGATATGAAGAACCTGGCCACCAATAGAAGCAATTGGAAGAAGTGGATAAAAGGCGGAACCCGACATCCGACGCCCTGAAGGGCACTAAGGATTATGAGAAAGAAGAAGAAGAAGAATTTTTAACTTTAATTGAATTATTTTCTAGTTTTGCTCTAGTTTATCAATTAGAGTATAACCTAGCAAAACTAGAAAATAATTCAATTAAAGCTAAAAATTCAAATATTTTGATATTCAAATATCGATAGAAAGCGACATGTAGATATCTACAGTGCACGGAATCTAGGCCCTGATGTGGGATTTGCAAAGTGAGTCTTTAGTTACTCAGAAATTTCCTTATCTTCAAAGAGGCTGCTCTCGATTGCTCTATCCGTCTTTATCTTAAAGTAAAAAAAAACAAAAATATCTTTTTAAGGCTGTTTTATCAGTTGAGGCACAATGCGATTTGAAATGGGAGGGTCACTTACTTTTCTACACTGCTTACGTCAGACCTACGTGACTCCCTACTTGAAATTGATTTGAAGTAAGGAGTGCGATCTACAATTCGATCTTTACTCAGTGGCGCCGGCGGACAAGTAGTTTAATGACAACAAAATGCATTATTCTCCATTCAAATTAGTTTTGTCGGGAATATCTTTTTAGATTGATTATCGTAGATAATGTTTTAAAAAGAATTATCACATTTTTAATTTATAATATCTTAGCTAAATATAGTATTGAATAAAACTTTGTGAAACGTGACTGCAAAAAACATCATGGTGGTTATTTATAATAAATTTAAAATAACATAAAAATATTAATATAAAAAAAAATACAATTTGTTGTCACAAACAAATAACCAATTTCGCAGTTATAGCTTGAAAATGATCTCAAGAAGTTATTTATTTGTTAGAGAAAACTGATATTAGCCTAGTAAAAATTAAACAAAAAATATTTTTATTTATCTATAAAAAAAATTGGTACCTGCCAAACCATCATAATATTAAATGTATTTATCTGGCAAGTATTTCGAGGCGACGTGACGCACTGTGAGGAAAAAGTCTTTTGAATGGAATATATATATGTTACAGTTCAAGTTGATTCTCAGTTAGAGTTGACTCCAACTAGTTGGAGTCAACTCCAACTGAAACGAGCAGTAAAAGTTGATTTTAAAAATTTAAATCAACTTTTACTAGTTGGAGTTGACTCTTCTTGGATCGATTCAGTAAATGTTGATTATACGAGAATCTCAAGTGCATTTTTGATGAGTGTGCGTTTCTTTGTTTTGACCGTTTCAACTACTTATTAGTATAGCCTGTAACGTCGTCCCCTTTAGGTAAATTATTCTGATTTGATATTTTGCACAAACTTACTCAAAGAAATACATCCGTATAACAATCCTTATAACAAATACACAGGGTGTCACGCGGTACCGCGGTCGAAAAATTGTTTAACCAATTTTTGTTAACCAAATTCACAAAAATAATTTTTATCTACTCTATCTCATATTATGTAAAGCAATCTGTGGTACATGTACCACTGGTGGTACATATCATTATTTGCGGTCCTGCCAAAGACAAACCATTTTCATTTCCAATAATGACACGAGCCGTCTCACCGTGCCTCGGAGAGCACGTTAAGCCGTCGGTCCCCCTGGGCTAGTGTACATCGACACTAGTTACTTGAAACAGGGTTAAAGATGTAATTGGCGCCGGAACTGTCCGAAAGGCAAAAATGCCATACGATATTATATATTATGAAAGTCAGAAACTAAAAAAAATCAAAAATTAAAGCTACCTCTATAAGACCCTGAAGAAATTTTTGTCATTATTTCATTAATAAGATATTATTTTTATTTATCAACAATGAGCGCTAAGCGTGTATTAAGGCGGCCGTCAATGTGAGTGCGAGTGAGATTCACCATTGGACGGCCGGAATGGTGCATCTCTTTAGCACTCACCATTGACGGCCGCCTAATACGCACTTAGCGCTCATTGTTAATAATTAAAGATAAAGCTTAGTAATAAAATACAGTCCTCTCTCTCTATAACGATATGCAAGTGACCGGGAATTTTCATCGTTATAAGGAGAGATCGTTATACAGAGAGAGAGAGAGAGAGAGAGAGAGAGAGAGAGAGAGAGAGAGAGAGAGAGAGAGAGAGAGAGAGAGAGAGAGAGAGAGAGAGAGAAATCGTTATTGTAATAGTAATCATACTGTACTAAATAACTTGTGTTAATTTTCTCTATTGCCGAGTTATCGACAACTTTTCTTTAACCGAGAGTACTCTACGCTTTTTCGAAAACATCTTGACTGAATCGTCTTGATCTTTCGAAACTTAGAAGTCGTCAATAGTCAATAGAGGACAACATCTGTGTGAAGACAGTTAAGGCACACCGCCCGAACGATAAAAGCGTGTACCTACTCAACTTTCTGCATATCGGATTGAAATTTGAACCACCAAATTTTTGCTAAATTGGAGCTACAAAATGAATCACTCACTAATCACTTTTTATCAAGTTACACCTACGCAAGAGCTTTTTCAGTTATTCCCTGTGTTTCAATTAAGTGTTATCTTTAATTGGTAAAATTCTCACGGTTTAGTTATCTTAGTTATTGCCAAACGCAAATGGTTATCAGTTGTTTCTTGAAAAGTGAGGTCATCGAATATTGAAAAGTTATCGTTATAAAGAGAGAACGATATCGGTATAGAGAAAGAATTAATACAGTGTCCTTATGACGAACCAAACAATGTTTAGTATTTTGATCGTTATAGAGGAATTATCGTTATATAGGGAATCGTTATAAAGAGAGACTACTGTAGTGACAAAAATTTCTGCTGGATCTTGTAGAGGGGGCTATAAACTTTGATTTGGTCACTTTCTGACTTTCATAATAATGGATTTTAACCGAGTTATTAAGCCTTGAAAATGGCTATTTTCGCATTTTTCAAATTTTAAATCGCGTATAACTCGACAACAATCAATTTTAGAGAAAAATCACAAAATACCTTTTTTTTGCTCAGACTAACCCAAATGATTTAAAAAAAATTGTTCGAAGTGAAAAAATTATTTTTGTGAATTTGTCTAAAAAAATTGTTTAAACAATTTATCGATCAAGGTACTGCCTGGCACCCAGTAGATTTGTTATAAGGACCTCTTTTTGAGTAAGTTTGTGCAAAAAATTCAAATCGGAGTAATTTACCTAACGGGGCCGACGATACAGCCTAGACTAATTTGAACATATTCAGTAACATTTAATTTCTAGAATCGGCTGTTTGTGTGAATCAGAATCAACTTTTACTAAATGGCATTGGGAAGAGTATACTTTTCCTAGTTGGAGTCTACTTTTACTAGTAAATGTTGAATATAAATCTTCATTTTATATTTATAATCAACTTTTACTGAAACCAGCCGTTAGAGTCGACTCCAACTAGTTGGAGTCAACTCCAACTGGATAATCAACTTGAACTGTAACATATACATTATTTTAATATATTTATAGGTTGCAGTTACATAAGAAAAGTATCCAATTGATGAATAAAACACAAATCGTGGATAGTAGTATAATTTTCTGTCTTATTTTAAAACACTCTGTTTTGTATTTTATTAGAAGAAAGTAATCTGAAAATATTTTGTTATTTAACTACTTAAAATATGTGGCACCATATTTTCAATATAATTTTTTTTCAATTTTGGCAATATTTGCTTCCAAAATTCCGGCTCGGCTTTTATCTGTAATTAGAAAATATTTAAATTAGTTTGTGTAGTCTAGTATGTGCAGGTATCAGTATTAAGTATACGATAAATAATGATACATAAGTAATAATAATAGTAATCATAAAAATATTGAAAGATATTGAAAATTTTTATTTTATTTTTATAAAAATATTGTTTGAATATTTTAAAAATTTTGACATGAAAAAAAAGTTTCTAATACGTTTATAAACTAATATAAATATGTACCTTATCAACAATGAAACCCATAGGTGTCCAAACAATACAGTAGCAATATTTTTTCTGAGCGATTGCTAGCTGTCCTTGAACTTGATAAAAATAATTATCGGTGTGTTTTAATTTAAAAATATTTTCTTCGCGTGTTAGGTATTTAATTTTTTTTAATATGACAGCTTATTCACAGGTAACACTTATTCCACCGCACTGTATAAGTCAAGTTAAATAAAATCTTTTAAAAACGGTTGTAAATATTCGTATATAAATAATAAATACTTCTTCTTCTTCTTCTTTAAGTTCCATCTTCTATCGAAGGTTGGAAATCATCATGGCAATGCGGACCCTGTTGACTGCCGCTCTAAATATCTCTGCACTACTGCATTCGAACCATTCCCGTAAGTTCTTAAGTCAGGATGTTCTTCGTCTTCCCACATTTCGCTTTCCTCGGATTTTGCCTTGCATAATAAGTTGTAATAATGCGTATTTTTGTCCTCTCATCACATGTCCCAAGTACTCAAGTTTTCGTCTTTTGATAGTTAGTATTATTTCCGGTTGATTTCCTATCCTTCTAGTTACTTCCACATTCGACATTCTTTGAATCCATGATATTCGTAGGATTCTTCTGTAACACCAATAGTAATAAATACTTACTGTAGTGCAATTCCTCTCCTTTTCCTTGGCCTAGGATGTTTACTGGTACTCATTTCTTATCTTGTCAACTTACATCACTAAACTAATGTAATACTTAAATAAAAATACGCGTAAACTAAAGAACTTGTAACTTATACTACTAAACTAATAATATATTAGTTAAAAATACCAGTAAACTAAAGAACTTTAATGTTTTCAAAATAACTAAGAATAGTGTAAACTGTAAACACTAAGCAAGTTGATGAAGAAAATACAAGAATCACACAATAAAATACTGAAAAACGTTTGTTTTCTATACTTCCACAAAATTTATTACAACTATGTTATTACTACAGCTGTTTCGGCAAAGTGCCTTTCTCAAGTGATATATTTTACAATGTGTTTACAATATATTTAAAAGCCGAAAGAGAAAGCAACTACAGAGTGGTGTGTACAAACTAACTTGTGGTGACTGTCCGAAAACTTACATCGGTCAAACTGGCAGAACTTTTGACAAACGGATAGCAGAGCACAAAAGAGCTTTCAACAATAGAAAAACAGACACTTCTACATACGCACTTCACCTTCTAGATCATAATCATTTTTTCAATGAAGAGTTTCAAATTCTACATATTCAAAATAAAGGCCTTAAGCTATCACTTTTAGAATCAATGGAAATTAATAAATTGAAAAATACACATATAATTCTGAATGACCAACTCGAGACAAACAGCTCCCCACTCCTCAACCTCTTCAGTTCAAGACTTAAAAAGGCAAACATATTGTAAAATATATCACTTGAGAAAGGTACTTTGCCGAAACAGCTGTAGTAATAACATAGTTGTAATAAATTTTGTGGAAGTATAAAAAACAAACGTTTTTCAGTGTTTTATTGTGAGATAAAATGAACTTCCATCAAGTAACGGTCGAATCCATCAATTAAAATACAAGAATGAATAACTGGAAATGGATTCTGATTCAAGTGAACTGACCGACTGACCGTACGTTCATGAGATTTGACGTCACGAAGGCGATAACGATGAAATAAGCGCCAATGATGAGTAACACGTTTCATTATTAGATTTCAGCATTTTTTTGCAATTTTCTTCAAAGTTGGAACACGCTTTTCTCGATTATTACTGGACACAGAAAGGTGAACAAAAAATCAACGATTACAGAAAAAAACTCTTCCAAGTGATGGGCGTAAAAAGTTTGGTTATAATAGAACGTTAAACAGTATAATCCAATTTTTCAACAGAATTTTCAAAAAAATAAAAAAAGTAAAACCATAATTTGAAAGGCAACATAATTTCGAATAACGTGTCCAAATTTCGAGACATTTTGTAGGTAAATAACAGAGAAAACACTGTCCCTAGGTTTTGGTGCACCGATAAAACAGCCTTAACAAATTACTCACCTCTGTGGAAGATATAACCTATTCCTTAATTTTTCCTCTTTAATAACGTAGCCCATAATTCCCTCTGGAATATTATTAACCTGAGCTGATGCGATATGATCTTCAATCTCGTTAAACTTTTTCTGTCCTCCTCCAACAAATAGAGATACTTTGATTAAGAATGTAACTACGATCATTCCAAAATGTGCTGAATTTAGGAAATTTGGCAGATCTTTGACCACCAAAAACATAAACATTGAGATTAAACTCAATATAAAAATAACATAAACCATTAATAATCGAAGAAGTTGCGATATAATATGTTTCGGATTTTCATTTGGGTAGACACCATAAAATTGCAGCATCTTTTTTTCTTTGTTGAATGCTTGAAGAAAATCCTACAAAGGAGTTTTAATAAAAATATTAACAGGAAATGAAACTGAAAAAATGGCAAAACCTCGCAATTTTTTCGTCCAGCATCGATTTGTACAAAAATTTGGGATTATGCTCATTTCACCCTCTAGTTCATTTTCTATATTGAGCCGTTGTACGCTTTTGGTTTTTGAAGGGTGAAAACTACCCCTAATTGTAAAAAATTATAAAATAACATTTTAAATGTTAATATTGTGTACATTTGGTTTTTATTAGTTACGTAATGATTATTTTATGTTTTAAGATATAATATCATAATATTTCAACCCTTAAAACCACCCTTAATAACATTGCAATTTTTATGAATAGATAATTTAATAAATCTTTACAGAAAAAAAAGTAGAATTAAAGAATTACAAAAACATTTATTTACACAAAAATACAAATTTACAAATATGTATAAATACAAATACAAATAGTTTATTAGTCATCTTCTAATTTACGAACCGGTTCTATGGTATTATATACATTGAAAATCCTATATATAAGCGGATTATTCGAATTTTTCGAATAAAAAATTTGTTTTATAAACATAGCTCCTTTATTTTTGGCGATAAAAGTTTTTTCAAAAATGATTTTGTAGGATTTTTGAAGAGCTATAAGGGCTCGATAAGAGGGTGTTTGCTCGTAAATGGAGGTTTTAAACAGCTATATCTTGCTAACTATTCACTGTAATGAAAATATAGGCACAACAAAATTTTAGTTCTTAAAAAACCTACAATTTAGTATTTCATCATTTTTTTCGTATCTCCAGTATTTTCGGAGATATTTTGAAGTAAAGGGTGAAAAATACGAAATTGCAAAAAATCTATTTTTCTTTAAACTTCAATGTTTCTAAAATTAGTCCTTTTAAATAGATCAAACTTCTTGAGTGTATTTATAATGCAAATATAAATGGAAATACAGAAAGGTGAAGACCAATTTTTAATTAGGAGGGTAGTTTGGGGGTTGTTTTCACTGATCTTTTCGTAGAGAAAAGCAGGTACCGATCTTTTTTTGATCATAAGTCGTTAAATTTTTAGGCTATAATCTTTTTATTATTATTTGTTGAAAGGGCTATTACTTATTTGTCGTAAAAATATTTTGATATCTACAGTTTTTTGAATAAATGCATATTTTTCGAGTTACTCTCAAAAAACCCTCAAAAAAGTGGATTTTTTCGTCGAAAAACTGTTACTTTCAACCGCGAATAACTCGAAAAATATTAGTTTTACGAAGAAAATGTACAAACATTTTTTTAGGATCAATTGCTACATCGATTTACATGGTTAAAATGTAATAAAAAATTCCCACCCCCGAGATGGGGTGGTAGCGACCCCCAAGGTTTTAGCGTACAGCGGCATGATATAGAAAATGATCCTTGGACTATTACCTACCTTCTGTGAAAATTTCAAGTAAATACATGCTGGACGAAAAAATTGCGAGCCAAAATGCTTCATTTGCTGGCATATAATGCCATGGCCGTCTTAAGCATACACGGCGCTGGTGTGCGAGACTCATCTTTGCGCCCCCTTTTGTCAGAAGATTATATAGGGTATAGATACGCAGAAATTAAAAATAATTATGTTTGCTTTATTTATATTTTAAAAAACATGGTTTGAGTATTTAAAAAAGATCAATCTGTAGTATAGCGCACTATACCACATATATCAAAGTCAACTTTTCAAGCTTTTAAGTTGGCAAAAGTTTTTATTTCTTCAGTGATACTTTTTACTTGCTTTTCTATACTTATTAAAGCCAGGCTTGTTCATCTGTCTTGATCCATTGTTGAGCGCAGATAATTTTTGATTAATTTAAGTTTAGAAAAGACCTTTCTCCTTCAGCTACTTTTACTGGAAGTAGATCTTTAGAAATATTTGGGAGAACTGAGAGTAAATTATTAGATTATACAGGTTGTTGGTAAAGAATGGGCAATAGCTTAACCTTAGATTTTTGAACTTAAAAAGGTCGATGTAAGCTAACTTACCTTAGTACGAAAGTTGAGAATAACTGAAATACAGAATGTCAAAGTTAAACTTTTATTTTATTTATTCTTGAATAGTTCCTGACAGGCATGAGATAACAACCCAAAATTTGGTAAGCGGTGGTTTTTTGGGACGAGAAATCTAAATTCGCCACCAAAAAAGATGTATGACCCAGAGGGCGCCACATACGTCTTTCAGCGCACATTTAATATGTTCAGTTTTTTATCCCCCACCCTACTTACATTTTGAATTAAAATTTTTATTCTCTTAATATTTTTACTTAAAAACGATATACTACATTCATCTCGCTAAACTTAACCGTTTTAAAATAAACACATTTTAAATCTGCGGTGCAACTTAATTTTTTGCATACTATCATTGTAGTTACACCCGAAAAATAAACATAAAACCATAATAATTGTGCAAGTTCTCATATTTATGTTATTGCATTACAAATTACATTAAAAGAAATTTGAGATATATTTTTGGAAATTATTCTGTATTTAAGTTTATTTTTCGGGTGTACTTACAATGATATTATGCAAAGAATTATGTTGCATTGCAGATTTAAAATGTGTCTATTTCGAAAACGGTTAAGTTTAGCGAGATAAATGTAGTATACCCCTTTTAAGTAAAAATATTAAGAGCAAACAGTAGCGATCAACAGGTAACAACAAACGCGTTCCAAGATTGCGGCTCTAATTTTGAATATTTTGTCGAGATATTTGGCACACATATTCGTAATATAATAAAGAATGGCGGTGCAGAGCCCAATTTCAGAAATATGTTAGTATGTGGAAATTACTCTGTAACTAAATAAAATATTGAAAAAAGGAGCCTGTACCGCCATTAAGAAAGACAAAAAATACACTTTCTCCAAATAAACTTTTTTATCCCGTGCCTGGATTTTGTGTCACATTGGAACTACTAAAAATCGATTTTTTATAACAAGAAATCGAACGTCACTGACTTGGCAACATTTCGCGCCTATGTGTATAAAAATTATTGTTTTTGATAGTATAAACGTGACTGTCAGTGTCTAATTACCGACGCACTGTTGCCTCACTTTTGAAAGACCGCAGAACTTTCTCAATCTTGGACCGCGTTTGTTGCTACCTGTTGATCGCTACAATTCAAAAAGTATGTAGAGTGGGGGATAAAAAAAATTGAACAAATTAAATGAGCGCTGAAAGCTGTATGTAGCGCCCTCTGGGTAATACATCATTTTTGGTAACGAATTTAGATTTCTCATCCCAAAAAACCCCCGCTTACCAAATTTCGTTTTGTTAGCTCACGCTTGTCAGGAAATATTCAACAATAAATAAAATAAAAGTTTAACTTTGGAATCTAAGCTATGGCCCATTCTTTACCAAACACCCTGTATAACTTAAAATATCGAGTGGAGTTGTGTCTTTATTTATAAAAAAATATTGGTAACAATTCTAACTCACCGAATAGATCTTCATCATCTACCTATATCAGATCTATTTCCATCTGCTAGTTTTTTTTTTTGTAAATTCAAACATTGTGTGTTTTTTTAGTTTTCTTCGGACTTTCTCTATATATTTTCCAAGAACGAAAAATTATGATTGTTTCCTCCACATTTCAAATCTTTTATTTAATTTTGCCAATTTTTCAATTAATGTCAATGTCCAATAAATAATAATGGAAGTTAACTTTAAAATTTTGTTTTGGGTCTACCAGAGGCTCGTCTGCAGCCTCGTAATTGAAATGTGTTTTTCGGGAACGTGGACGAATAGTTTCAGAAAATTTAGTATCGCAATCGAGTTCTTTAGCAATTGGTACTGAGTCAATTCACATCAACATACTTGACAAAACTTAACAGCTGCCAAAATAATAATATCCCGTGTTTGCAAATAGTCCTGTCGCCAGGGGGGGTACAACGGCCTCCTTAATTCAGATGGACTTACGTTTTTTTATGTATAAGTTTTTATTTATAAGTTTTTTTATGTATTTTGAATTTTATAACAGCGATTTTTCGCAAAACAAAACATTTTTTTGTATGTTTTGGGTCATTCATAGCAAAAAATGTCTTCACAAGTTTTTTCGTAGGATGCATAGTTTTCGAGATAAACGCGATTGAACTTTCAAAAAATCGAAAAATTGCAATTTTTGAACCCGAATAACTTTTGATTAAAAAATAAAATAGCAATTCTGCTTACTGCGTTTGAAAGTTCGAGTCAAATTCTATCGGTTTTGATTATTTGCATTACTAAAAATTAAGTTTTTATTTGTTAAACACATAGTGTTTCCCGTGCCCAATGCATGCATTTTAATGTACGTGATCTACGTAGAAATTCTGTATGCGCGCCTACTCGTTCAATTTCAAATGAGAAATGCATTGAAAACATAATTCAATCACTATGTGTTTATAGCTTTGTTTAACAATAAAAAAATTAATTTTTAGGAATGAAAGTAATCAAAACCGATAGAATTCGACTTCAACTTTCAAAATGCGGTAAGCAGAATTGCTATTTTATTTTTCAATCAAAAGTTATTCGGGTTCAAAAATTGCAATTTTTCGATTTTTTGAAAGTTCAACCGCGTTTATGTCAAAAACTATGCATCCTACGAAAAAACTTGTAAAAGGGTCATTCCATTTCAAATCACTCAATTTTGGAGCAAAAAAAATTTTGGACCTCCGATTTGTCTGAAAATTGGTATATAGCTTCTTCTTCTTCTTCTTCAGGTGCCGTCCTCGTTCCGAAGTTTGGCTATCATCAAGGCTATGCGTATTTTTGATACCGTAGATCTAAATAATTGGCAGCTGCTGCACTTGTACCAATCTCTTAAATTCTTCAACCATGAATGTTTTGTTCTGCCAATGGATCTTTTACCTATTATTTTTCCCTGAATAATTAATTGTAGTAGCTGGTACGTTTGTCCCCTCATTATATGTCCCAAGTATTGCAGTTTGCGCTTTTTAATAGTAAGCGCAAGTTCTTTTTCTTTCTGCATCCTTCGCAACACTTCCATGTTTGTCACTCTCTCTGTCCACGATATTCTCAGTATCCTGCGGTACATCCACATCTCGAATGCTTCTATTTTCCTTGTATCGATCTTTTTCAGTGTCCAAGCTTCCATTCCATAGAAAAGAACTGACAGCACGTAACATCTCATCAGGCGAATTTTAAGATTTAAACTTAGCTTAAAATATAGCTTCTGCGGGACGTAAAAATAAGATATTTAAGGTCAACAAATCTTCTTCTTCTTTTTTTCTCAAAATGTTATTTTATGCGATTTTACACTGATTTGGTGTTTATTTAAACAAATTTGCATTTTCTGTCATAAAGTATCAATAAAAAACATAATATTTTAATAGAAAGGGCTCAAAACTGTCATTACATGGCATTATAATAAGTTACTTTGATTCAAAACAAGCTTTTGATCAAATTTTATGGTGTAGAAAACGTTAAAATACCGTTTTTTTACATTTTTCTCCGTTCCCAAAATACATCATAATCGATTTGGCTGAAAATTAGCCCACAGATAGACAAAACATAGAACTTTAAGTGGTGAGAAGGTTTTGAATTATATTACGATACCAAAAAAGTTACATGCAATATTATAGTCAAAAATATAGGCGTCTACTGTAAGTAAAATTAACTCGAAAATATCGACCTCACGAAATAAATTGTTAAAAAGAAATTATAATAATTGTAAACACGATTTATTTGGAACAATTTCAGTTCCTACATTTTTGTCGAAAAGTTAAAAATGGCGGAGATATTGAGCAAAACAGGTTCTCCTTTAAAATCAAGATGGCGGCTAACGTAACGGAGGAATTCTATTGAATACTATTGACTCCCCTAAAGATCAGAAAAATAAAATTTTGGGCAGCTCGGCATTCAAGGTCAAATGCTATCCCGACTGGACTAATATATACTTTTGAGTCTGATATTACTACATGTAACTTTTTTGGTATTGTAATATAATTCAAATCCTTCTAACCACTTAAAGTCCTATCTTTTGGCTATCTGTGGGCAAATTTTCAGCCAAATCGATGATGATGTATTTTGGGAATGAAGGAAAATGTAAAAAACGGTATTTTAACGTTTTTACACTATAAAATTTGATCAAAAACTTGTTTTGATTCAATATAACTTGTTATAATGCCATATAATGACATTTTTAAGTCCTTTCTATTAAAATATTATGTTTTTCATTGATACTTTACGACAGAAAATGCAAATTTGTTTAAATAAACACCAAATCACTGTAAAATCGCATAAAATAAAATTTTGAGAAAAAAAGAAGAAGAAGATTTTTTGACCTTAAATATCTTATTTTTACGTCCCGCAGAAGCCATATACCAATTTTCAGACAAATCGGAGATCCAAAATTTTTTGCCTGAGTGATTTGACATGGAATGTACCAAAAACATTTTTTGCTTAGAATGACCCAAAAAATACAAAAAATGTTTTGTTTTGCGAAAAATCGCTGTTATGTGATTCCTCAAGTTCTTTGTTTATAACAATCTTATCGACATCCGGATCGACTGTTACCCAAAAAATTCGTGTTCTACGGGTCAAAATACATAAAAAAAAACTTGGGTAAGTCCATCTGAATTAAGGAGGCCGTTGTACCCCCACTGGCGACAAGTAATAGTGTAACGATTGACCAACATAAGAGACACATCGATCTGACCGTTCAAAAATTATGACGAATATAAATTTCTGTCAAAATGCGAAACTCGCCCTGTATATTATTAAACAAGGGGAGCAGGCACTTTTAATGGTCATTTGTTATTCCCCATAGGAGCCTCTATACGAGGTAGGAGTATGTACAGTTCCTTATGACTCACCCTGTATAAAGCGGATGTCCAACATCTCTGCTTCTTTTTTAAACATTACAAACAAACAAATAAACTTTGCATATTATTATTATGCTCCAACATCTAACAATACGAAAGAAAAAGAAAAAAGTATATTGATTTTTACCTGCTTTACCATATTTATGTAATCGTATACAAATATTTAGTCTCTATATTAATCTAATATCAAAGATTGATTCTGTTCACAACGCTTCAGTGATAGTACCTACGTATATCTACTAAATCGTATCGAACAAACCACTTTTATATCGAAACAAAAGAATTCCGGAGGTATTCATTATTGTGGCACTATAATTTAATTTAATTTAAATATAATTCAAGTGTACTTTCTTATATCGAAGTTTAAAACGTAAACATATATTTAGGTCTTAAATTTTTAATGAAATGCAATAAGTGTTATTTAAGCTTTTTTGCAGAGTTGATATTGTATACTTTTATCTCAAAAATGTTTCGTGAGATATTAAAAGCTATTTTAAATCTTTAATTTACTTTTATTTAGCAAAGGAAATAATAAAAAGTTGAGGAAATTGTGGTAGAAAGAAAAGAAGTGAAAAAATAGTATGTCAAAGTGTGTAAAATGTATTTATTTTTTTAGCTAAGCGCTTTCGACAAAATTGTCATCATCGGAGCTAATGGTCAATAGAAGATAAGTAGATAAGATAGAAGTACCACTACTTTAGGTTATGTGCATGAGCATCTTAATGGTATCTGGTCGTATTACAATTATTTTAATCATGTATATGTTACCGGCCAAACTGGATTTTTGGCCTAGGCCAAACGAGTTTGTCCTAACCGCGTTAGGATAAACTAGTATGGCCTAGGCCAAACTAGTTTGTAATATCGCCCGTAGGCCAAACTAGTTTATCCCGATATAAATACATACACTTCAGGCCAAACTATTTTATCCTGATATAATAAAGACTCACACTTCAGGATAAACTAGTACGTCCTAGTCTAAACCAATTTAGCCGAGTCGAAAGTAATTTAGCGAATATGTAAGGACTTTTACATGCGGGGAGTTCCCAAATCACGTCCCAACAGGGATGGCAAAAGAAATTATACATCGATATATTGTATCATATGATACATCGAATGAAGATATTGATACATGCTATAAATCAATATATTCTTGTATAATTAAATATTCTTGAAAATTCTTGAAAATTCTTGAAAATTCTTGAAAATTCTTGAAAATTCTTGAAAATTCTTGAAAATTCTTTAAAAATTCTTGAAAATCAAATCGACCACGTCCTAGCAATCAAAGAGTTGGTACAAAAAACATTTGACACACGATCTTACAGAGAGGCAAATTCGGACACGGACCACTTCCTGGTAATAATAAAAATGAGAGCTCTCAAATAGAAAAATAGATATAAATCTAAAACAAACTCTAATAAATGGAACCTAGGAGCATTAGAAGAGACTGAAACAAGAGAAAAATTCGAACAACAGATGAATGAAAAAATATCCACCTCAATAGTCAACCCACAAGTATAAACAAAAGATAGCAAGAAATAACAAGCAAAATAAATGAAACAACAAACGAAGTAATAGGAAAGAAAAAAACAACAAAAAGAAATAAAGACTGGTACGATCAAGACTACGAAACATATAGAAAACTCAGCCAGAATGACATGGATCAACAACCAGTCAGAACAAAATAGGGAAGAATACAAAATAACGAGAAACAAAGCCAACGCAACAAACAAAAAGAAGAAAAATGACTGGTTAAATGAAAAGCTGGAGGATATTGAAAAAGACAGGAAAAATCATAAAATAAAACAATTTTACAAAAAAGTCAGAGTAACAAAAAATAACTCTAGCATTAAAACAAGGGGACTAAAAAACCAAAAAGGAGAAACCGTGTTCGAAGACAAACAGATCAGCAGACTATGGGAAGAATGTTATGAAAAATGCTATTCACTACGGAGGAAGCACACTCCGATGAAGAAGTAAGACCAATAATACAAGGTAATGACGAAGTAGAAATTCCCACAGAAGAAGAAGTACTAAAAGAAATTAAAAACCTCCGAAACGGAAAAGCAGCAGGAGAAGATGAAATAGCAGTGGAATTATTAAAATACGGAGGAAGAGAATTACATAAATAAATAAACCAGCTAATACAACAAATATGGACGGAAAACAGAATACCAGATGATTGGAACAGAGGTATAATAGTACCTATATATAAAAAAGGAGACCGGGAGGAGTGCGAGAATTACAGAGCAATAACTTTATTGAACACCGCATATAAAATTCTAGAAAAACATCATAAACATGAGACTTAAAGTATGCGCTGAACGAATATTAGGAGAATACCAAAACGGGTTCAGACCGGGAAGATCGACAATTAACTCCATACATACAGTGAAGCAAATAATCCAAAAGTCGAGAGAATACAACAGAGTAATACAACTAATATTCATAGCTAATTTCAAAAGCGCTTTTGACACAATTAATCGAACGAAAATGATGGAGGAGCTAGAAAATCTTGGAATCTCAGGGAAATTAAGAACAGTGAGCCTAAAGAATACCACAGCAAAGATCAGCTTCAACGGAACAACCTCTAACGAAATCAATATAAACAAAGGCGTAAAACAAGGCGGCTCTATCTCACCGACACTATTTAACCTGATGTTGGAAGTAATAATAAGGAGGACAAACTTTGCAAACAAAAACATTATTACAGATCAACTTCAACTAGTAGCATATGCAGACGATCTAGTCATAATAGCGAAGATGAAGATGACACTTATAAAAGCCGTTGAAAAATTAGATAAGGAAGCGAATAGAATAGGGCTACAGATAAACCAGCACAAAACAAAATACATGGCGCTAGGGAAGGACGACACAACAAATCAGAAATATCTAATAACACAGAACCATAAAGGGCCTAGCCGGGTAAGATGATGAAAAGTGCCCCCAACTCGATTCGAATTCCATATAGGTCACCGTTTGGCATATATAGTGAAACTAACTTTCTGAAATTTTTAGCCCCCTAGGTGGTCATGTGACCCCCTAGAGCCTAATTAGGGTTTTTATGTTTTTATTTTTTATCTCAGTTGCATCAAGAACTAGCAAAAAACTTTAAATAAAAAAGTTTAAAAAGTTCTGTTCGAAAAAAATTTTGTTTTTAATTTTTGGCGGGAAATTTAAATTTTAGAACGATTTCAAAATTTTAAATGCGTATAAAAAAATAACTAAGACATTCGTTTTCACGAAAAAAATATATAACGTGTATTTTTGTATAATGTTTCACCCTGAATTTTTTAAAATTTTTAAAATTGGTGAAACGCACCTTTAAAAATAAAAAACCGCATTTTTTCGTTTTTTGATACAATTTTATACATATTTTTAAAAAAAGGTAACATCGTCACTGAAGTAGGTAAAAAACTGAAAAATAATGGGGGTTTGCTTTATAAAAATTTTTTGTAAAGCCATTCATTTTCAGTATACAGGGCGTTGAAGAAAACAAAATTTTACACATTTTTTACGATTATGCCGAACCTACTGGCAACATTGTAATAAAATTTAGCGAGCTTTAAGAGCTAGTTGTTGTGCATTTTTTGACATACAATTAAGAATTTTATATTTGTCATTGGCGCGCATAGGGGTAATGGTCTGAACTTTTTAAAGAAAAAATATAGTACGCCACTGACATATTTTAAATTAACAATCGTTTTTTAATTCCTCGTTCAATTTGTGACAACAAATCTATCTTCCTAATTTTTCATACGAGGCGCCGTTTTGCTGCAAAAAATAAAATATCATAACGCTTCCAAAGTATTCGAATTAGTTTTTATAATGGGTGTACGACATACGAGTTTATGTACTATTATACAGGGTGTAACAAAAATACAGGTCATAAATTAAACCATATATTCCGGGACCAAAAATAGTTCGAATGAACCTAACTTACCTTAGTACAAATATGCATACAAAAGAAGTTACAGCCCTTTGAAGTTACAAAATTAAAATCGATTTTTTGAACATATCGAAAACTATTAGAGATTTTTTGTTGAAAATTGACATATGACATTCTTATGGAAAGAACATCTTAAATAAAAATTATAGTGAAATTTGTGCACCCCATGAAAATTTTATGGGGGTTTTGTTCCCCTAAACCCTCCCAAACTTTTGTGTCCGTTCCAAATAAATTATTATTGTGGTGCCATTAGTTAAATTCAATATTTTTAAAACTTTTTTGCCTCCTAGTATTTTTTCGATAAGGCAGTTTTTATCGAGTTGCGGCTTCTTTTTTAATATGTTTACATAAAAATTTTATGAGGGTTTTGTTCCTTTAAACCCCCCAAATGTTTGTTTACGTTCCAATTAAACTATTACTGCGGTACCATTAGTTAAACACAGTATTTTTAAAACTTTTTTGCCTCTTTGTATTTTTTTGATAAAGCATCTTTTATCGAGATGTGCCTTCTTTTTTAATATGGTTCAAAATATACTTAAAAATGTAAATTATAAATAAATTTTCATATTATTACCAAGCCTCCATAATCGTACTTTACCATATACAAATATGTGGTGGATTTGACAAATATTCAAATATCTCGATAAAAACTAATTTTTGGAAAAAGTACTAAGAAACAAAAAAGTTTTTAAAAACGTGTGTTTAACTAATGGCGCTACAATAATAATTAAATTGGAACGTACACAAAAGTTTGGGTAGGTTTAAAGGAACCAAACCCCCATAAAATTTTTATGGGGTGTCTAAATTTTATTGTAATTTTTTCTTAAAATACTACTGCCATAAGAATACCACATGTCCATTTTCAGTAAAAAATCTCTAATAGTTTTCGATATATTGGAAAAAATCGATTTTCATTTTGTAATTTCAAAGGGCTGTAACTTTTTTTCCGTGCACATTTGTACTAAGGTAAGTTAGGTTCAATCGAACTATTTTTGGTCCCAGAATATGCGATTAAATTTATGACCTGTATTTTTGTTACACCCTGTAGTAGTATTTTATTTCATAGAAGTTCGAATATTTTGTAACGGTTAAGATGTTTTACTTTTTGAATAAGAATGGCGCGTCGTATAAAAAAATAGGAAGATAGATTTTTTGTCACAAATTGAACGAGGAATTCAAAAACGATTGTAAATTTGAAATATGTCAGTGGCGTACTATCTTTTTTCTTTAAAAAGTTCAGACCATTACCACTATGCGCGCCAATGATAAATATAAAATTCTTAATTGTATGCCAAAAAATGCACAACAACTACCCTGCCGTGCTAAGCCCAAAGGCGGTAACAGATTTTTTATCGAAAATGAGATTTTTGTATTTTTAGGTAGAATAGGGTATTTAGTATATATTTATAAAGTCTTTGGATTTGTAAAAGCATTATATTTTAAATAAAATTGCAATTTTGTTAGGGGTATCTACACTTTTCAGTTAAAATACTAAGCCATTTGGCGGTAAATGTTAAATACTATGACGTTTTGACGGTATCTGCTACAGTTGCCGTCCATATACCTTAGCATATTGCACTTACCGCTAATCTACTTTAAAGAATGCTACGCCTACATTTAGAAACCGCCAAATCGCCTTAGTATTACGAAGTAAATTCGGCCTAACTTTACAAGGTTAAATTATTGTGTTAGTTAAAACAGTTGTGTTAGTAAAAGAAATAATTAGCGAGGATGATGAGAACTTTTCGCGATTATTATATCTATTGAAATGTATTTTCATTTTTGTTTATAGTGTTTCAAGGATTAACCAATTATGTTGTCCTAAACAATATGACTCTGCTCCAAGTGGATGATTTATATTTTGAATTAGGCAGTAAGAGATCTTCACATTTAAAAATATTCCTTTTTTTAATTAGGTTTTAAAAACTTAATAATATATCCACACGCTGTCCACAAGCATTTTTAGAAAAAGAGACTTAAAATATTTTGTTTTTTTTTAGAAAATCAAGTAGAGTCGAGTAAGAGTTGTGAAACACGAGGTGAAACCACTGAAGACAATATTATAGAAAGAGGACAATTTATTGTAAAGTAATTACAAGAGGTGAAAAAAAATATGTTCAGCCTGTACAGGCGCAAGGTTTGTTTCATACTTAAAGTTTTCTGTAATTAACCCTTTGTTGGTCGTACATGGGATTAGCAGTCCCATTGATTGCAGTTTTTTTGTTTAAATACAAGCTATTACCATTGTTTAACTAGACAATATCTAGTAGTCTAGTTATACAATGCTATTATAATTAGGTAAAAGACAATGTGATCATATTTTAATCATAACATATAGCTAGTTTGTACAATACAACTAATAAAATGTTAAAATTTGCCCTAATTACATTAAGTATTGGTATTTTAATACCCAATATGATATTGTGAAATACCCAATAATATAACAATGCATAATAATATAAGGGTAGGTGCCGGCTATCATAAAAATGTTAAAGCTCTATAATAACATGTCGTAAATAAATAGCGAACCTTTGTCGCTAAGAATATAATAACTGGAAATAGAAAGTGAAAAGTATGGTTTACAATCACATTCACAGTTCAAGAATTCTTTAAAACGCTTAACATCAGCAGATAACAATCTGAAAGGATTCTGTTTTTTCCTAGTATAAGTACAGTTTCGCCTAAATTATTAGACGCACTATAAAAGATTTTATAAAAAATGTTAATTATGAGGTAATACCATTGTAATACTAAATAGGTTATTCGGTATGTACCAGACACAAGGTATGTTGTTCGGTTGTCTATTTAATTGTCTATATTGAATCACAAATGGACAAATGGAACATTATTATTAATGAACCAATATGTATTTATTGACTCTTGAAAGAAAACAGATATAACGACAACTAAATATTGTCAATTTGTTGTTGTCATATCGTGGCTCAACAAAATAATAACATTTAATAGTACTTTAAATCTTTCAATTTAATAAACTTTAACCCGCCGTTACACGCGTCTTCTATTGTGACGTGGTTGCACGCGTATGAGCGTCGCCCTCACCTACATAAATTCGACTTATTTCGAGGAAGAATGAATGTCAACATGTAGAAATATAAAATGGGTTGTACTCACATATTGAGTGGCAACGTTGCGCTGAGTGTGTGAATATTAATTGTATTTTGCTCCTGCATTAAACCCGTTTTTCGCGAAATGCAGAGTAAATCAATTACAGCAAACGCATAAAGTGTGAAGTTAAGTGAGTAATCTTCGCGCTGAACGAAAAATAATAAACTAAATATTGAAATTGTGCTCCAAATTGGCAAAAATCAAAGGTAAGCGTAACACATAAACAAATAAAACGTCATCGATATTACGATATTCGAAGTGGATTCTTGTTTGATTGGAACGCGGTGTTGCCAAGTCGACAGGGAAGTCCTGTAAGTAGGGAGGAGCGAAATAGTATATACTGCTCAATATAATTTTATCAAAAAAAAAAAGAAAAAAAGTAAGACGCTACACTGAGAAAGGTTAAGTTTCCGCGGAGATAGTCCGAACGAGACCTTTATCGCAGTAAAACGAACCAGTTGTAATGAGCAGAGAAGATAAAAAATACGAAGAGCTATTATTTCGAACAGAAAGTGACGGTACCACGACAGACGAAAACGACAAGAAGAGAAAAGAGGAAGAATTGGAACGGGCTTTTAACAAAAGTCGAAAAATAAGCAGATCTCCCTCCTACAGAGAGGAGAAAATGGAGGAGAATATACAAAAAATTATGGAAATGATGGCAGGAGTAAGTCTAAAAATCGAGGAACAATCAAGAGAACTTAGCGAGATGCGTAGAGAGCAGAAAGAATATAGAGATGAAATAAGAGAGCTACGCCAGGAGAATGTAACATTAAGAGAAGAAAACACGAAACTAAAACAGGCAGTTTATCAAATAGAAGAACGGCTTGAAAGTTTAGAAAATCAAAAAAGGCGGAAAAATATCATTATACAGGGATTGAACATAGATACAAATGGGCCAGATATCCTAAAACATGCAATGAAAAATTTTATGCAGACAGAATTAGAAGTAGATGTACAAATAGAGAAGGCTCTGAAGTTAGGAGAAAAAGTTTGTCTGGTTGAGCTTGAAAAGGAAGAAGATAAAAGAAAAATCATGCGAAACAAAACCAAATTGAGAAATCGAGAAGAAGGTCTAGTTTATATCAACGATGACCTATCAAAGAACGACAGAATTGTACAGAAACGTGTCAGACAAAAAGCGCAAGAACTAAGAAAGGAAGGGAGAAAAGTGAAAGTAGGGTATAATAAAATATATGCCGATCATGAAATATGGCGCTGGGATGGAATGAACCAAACGTTGGTGGTAGAGACCAAAGCAAAAAACTAAGCAATAGCAATGAAAGGAAACAAATGACGACGAAAAATGCAAAGAATAGGATTACGAACTATGGAAAGAAAACAAATCAAGACAGCAATAAAAAAGAAAAGCCGAAAAATGACAAGATACAGTTTGCAACAGAGATAAATAAGACGGAAACGACGCAGGCAATGGACAAGGCAATAAGTAAAGATAACAAAAAGAAAACTAAAGTCAACTTGGGTACATGGAATGTAAGAGGCACATACGAAACAGGAAAACTCAAAGAATTAATTAGAGCAATTAAAAGATATAATGTAGAAATAATAGCTTTACAAGAGACAAAACAATTGGAAACAGAAATAGTAGAAATAGAAGACGTGGTATTTTTTAAAAGCGGGGGAGAAACCAGAAGGTTAGGAACAGGTTTTATAATACAGCGAAAATGGAAGGAAAGAGTAATGGCATTCCAACCAATATCAGATAGACTATGCACAATAAGATTAAAAGGGGACAAACGAAACATAAGTATAATAAATGTACACGCACCGATTGAAGATGCCACAGAAGAAGAAAAAGATGAATTCTACGAGCAATTGGAAAGAGAATATGATAAATTACCAGTGTTTGACATCAAAATAATAATGGGAGACTGCAACGCCAAAGTAGGAAGAGAGAATATATACGAACACATAATAGGGAAATATAGTAAGCATGAGGTGTCGAACGATAATGGCCAAAGAATAATAGGCTTTGCAACAGAAAGGCAAATGGTGATACGAAGCACACAATTACGCCGAAAAGATATATATAAAGGAACGTGGATTTCCCCTGATAAGAAGACAGTAAATCAGATAGACCATATTTTAATAGAGAAGAAGCATGCAAACAATGTAATAAATGTAAAGAGCATGAGAGGAGCGGACTGTAACTCTGACCACTACTTGGTGAGAGCAGAATACAAAATCGGGCATAACATAAAGCGAAACAATAAAACAACAGAAAAAATTGGAAAACAATTTAACATAGGACTACTAAAAGATAACAACACACAGAAGAAGTATGAACAGGGAATAACCAACAGACTAATCAGGGAACAAGAAACGTCAAGCCCAGACAAACAATGGCAAAATATCAAAGAAGCAATCTTGGACACAAGTAAAGCAATCCTAGCGAAAACCAAAAGAAAACACAAAACAAAAGATTGGTATGATGAAGAATGTCAAGAAGTAGCAGAAGCAATAAGAAAAGTAAGACTCACAAATCTCACAAATGACGAAGAAAGCACTAGAGAAGAATACAGAGAATTGAGAAAAATCATGAAAAGAAAATGTAGAAGCAAAAAGAGAAAATACAACGAGAACAAACTGAAAGAAATAGAAGAAAAATTTCAAAAAAAAGAAATAAGATCATTCTACCAGGAAGCAAAAAAAATGGAAAGAGGATATCAAAAAAACAACCCATATATGAGAGATGATAAAGGGATGTTGCTAAATGAGCCTGAAAAAATAATGGAAAACTGGCAAAACTATTTCACAGAACTGCTAAATAAGAGCGAAGTACAAAAGGAAACAAACCATGAAATTGAAGATGATCAGATAGCAATAGAAATACCCACAGAACAAGAAATAAAGAACGAAATAAAGAGCTTGAAAAATAACAAAAGCCCAGGAATAACAGAAATATCGGCCGAAATGATAAAATCAGGAGGGAAAAGACTACAGAAAGAGATATATGACCTGATAAAAAGAATATGGGAAGTAGAAAAAATGCCATAAGAGTGGACCATAGCAAGAATATGCCCTATACATAAAAAAGGTGATAGAATGCGATGCGAAAACTACAGAGGCATCGCACTATTAGAAATAGTTTACAAAATCTTGGCACAAAGTATAAGAAAACGGCTAAGTCATTATTCGGAAAAAATACTGGGGGAATACCAGGCAGGTTTTAGAAACAACAGATCAACGACTGACCAAATATTTGCCTTAAATGAAATACAGACTACCTGTTACGAACATAAAACAGTACTATATGCTTTGTTCATAGACTTTAAGCAGGCTTACGACACAGTAAATAGACAGCAGATGTACGAACTGATGAAAGAATTGGGGATACCAAGTAAAATTGTCAGGATGATAAAGATGACGATGGAAAACACAACAAACGAAATAGCTTGGAAAGGGTATACATCCAAAAAGTTTGAAACCAAGGAAGGATTACGACAAGGAGACCCACTATCAACAATGGCATTCAATCTAACATTGGAAGGAATAATCAGGAAAAGCAGAATAAACATGCAAGAAACGATATTTAAAAACGGCCACCAATGCATAGCATTTGCAGATGATCTGACGCTATTAGCAACAAGCAAAAAAGAACTACAAAAGTTAATGAAAAACATAAAAACAGAAGCCAAAAAATTCGGACTTAAAATAAATGAAGAAAAGACAAAATATATGATAATGGGAGAGATCCAAAAAGAAAAAGAGAATAACATCATAGTACAAATAGATGGAGAAAAAACATACTCGTTTAAAAGAGCCAAAGAAATTATTTACCTGGGAGCCAAAATAGATGAAAATGGTCATGAAGAAGGGGAGATAAAGGCAAGAATAGCTAAAGGAAATAAAAAATATGAAAAACAGAACATGAAAGAAAAACAAAAATAAGAATTTATAAGACTGTTATCAGACCTACAGTAACATACGCAAGCGAAACATGGGTGCTCAAAAAGTCAGAAACAGACCTGTTAGAAAGATGGGAGAGAAAAATGCAAAGAGCAATATATGGAGGTGTAAAAATAGAAGGTCAGTGGAGAAGAAGAACCAATAAAGAATTGGAAGAACTATATCAAGAGCCAACGATTACGACGACGATCAAAGCACAGAGAATACGATACTTGGGGCACATAGAGAGAATGGGAAGTAAACGAATGCCAAAAATGGTACTTTCACGAAGACCAATACAAAAGAGGAGGAAAGGCAGGCGAAGGAAAAGATGGAAGGACAGTGTATATGAAGACTTGAAGAAAAGTAACATTGAGAGGTGGAAAGAACTAGCATTGGACAGAAGGAGATGGAGAGAGGTTGTGAAGGAGTGTATAAAAAGACTGAAGTGTATTTAAATAAAATTTATAAGTTATGTAAGTTATATTAAGTTATTTACTATATTATTTATGTAATCAGAAATGTAAACATTTTAGCCCTAGGCCTACAAGGCCTGTTGCGCTTAATAAATAAATAAATGTACTCACATATTATAGAAAGTCTCGTAAACCAATTTTTTTTAATAATTTAACAAAACAAAAGTAAAAATAATATAGATCAAAAGCAAATTTTCTTAATTTTCAATTTCAGCAAGCCACTTAAGAAATTAACGTCCTTTACGCGAATTCATTTTACTAAAAATACAAATTAAAATTAACAACTGTTCTGAAGCTATTTCTTTGTGGCATTTATGTAATTTGAATATTTTGTATTTTGATAACGACGTCCGAGGTGGAATTCAAAACGTCAATAAAATTAATTTTTCAAGTCAAATTGTGGCTTATTTTCCAATTAGAATAGGTAAATTTAAAAATGGGTTCCTAACCAGTGGCGCGCCTAGAATTTTCCTCTGGGAGGGAGGGGGGTTTGCTTGGGTACCGAAAGTTTTTTGTATTATTTGTGAAAGACAAGTTACATTTTCCTATTTTCTTTTATATATATTTCTATATGCTCTGGGTGGGATTTTAACCCCCAAACCCCCCCCTCGTTGTGCCAATGTTCCAAACCTAATCCAAACAAAAATATTTTAATTAAACCTACCTAAATATTAAATAAAAACCTAAAAGTTTCTTTGAGATAATAGAAACGTGATTTCACTGTGATTGCACGCGCAGTGAGGAATTCCCTCACTTGAAGAGGGATGTCTCTTCTTTCAACTATCACACAGCACACTGACCGCCTGAAATATTCTATAACTTTTTCATACCCTCTCATGAACCATGCTAAAGGCATTCCTGGGTGCTTAAGGTTATCGTATTAGTTTACACAATTTCATTGATTATAAACAAATATGGTGAGGGATTCCCTCATAGCGCGTGTAATGGCGGGTTAATACACAGAAAAGCTTTTTATTTCATATCAATCAGAACTGTAAACCACATACCGCTAATAGGCTTAGTATTATAGTAAGTTTTGATAAAACGTTTTAGCGGTATCTACTTCTTTTTATATAAAACTTTGTTTTAAAATATAATTAATGGTTCCCTTAATAAACTGGGGCATATATCCATGCATTAAATCTATTAGCTAGTCCATAAATCCCTAACGGGCCAAAATTGTAGCATTCAATTTTGAAATCGATTTTTCCACCATTTTTTCAAATGTTAGTTACCGCCTTTGGGCCTAGCACGGCAGTACCTCTTAAAACTAGCCAAATTTTATTATAATGTTGCCAGTAGTTTCGGCAAAATCGTAAAAAATATGTAAAATTTTGTTTTCTTCAAGGCCCTGTGTCTTGAAAATAGATGGCGTTACAAAAAATGTTTATTAAATAAACCCCAATTATTTTTCAGTTTTTTACCTACTCCAGTGACGGTGTTACCTTTTTTGAAAAATATGTATAAAATTGTATCACAAAACGAAAAAAAAAACCAAAATATGCTGTTTTTTATTTTTAAAGGTGCGTTTCACCAATTTTAAAAATTTGAAAAAATTCAGGATGAAACATTGTGCAAAAATACATGTTATATATTTTTTTCGTGAAAACGAATGTCTTAGTTATTTTTTTATACTAATTTAAAATTTTAAAATCGTTCTAAAATTTAAATTTTCCGCCAAAAACTAAAAACAAAATTTTTTTCGGACAGAACTTTTTAAAGCTTACAACTTTTTTATTTAAAGTTTTTCGCTAGTTCTCGATGCGGCTGAGATAAAAAATGAAAACCTAAAAATCCTAATTAGGCTCTAGGGGGGTCACATGACCACCTAGGGGGCTAAAAATTTCAGAAAGTTAGTTTCACTATATATGCTAAACGGTGACCTATATGGAATTCGAATCGAGTTGGGGGCACTTTTCATCATCTTACCCGGCTAGGACCTTTGAAACTGTATCCACCTTTAGCTACCTGGGAGCAACAATAGAAAAAAACTGGAAAAGAGAGAATAGAGGAAAGAATTCTGAAAGGCAAAAAAGCATATGGAATGAATAGAAATCTGCTGAGAAGCAAGACCCTGAGCAAGAGAACCAAGATGAAACTATACAAGACCTTAATAAGACCTGTTGTTATATATGGAATGGAAACAACAACGATTAACAAGAAAGAAGAAGATAGTCTTCTGAAATTTGAAAGAAAAATAATGAGAACAATACTGTATAGTAACAAGAAAGGGAGAAATACGAATAAAAACAAATGCGGAATTGAAGAAGAATTCAAGAGAGAAAATATAGTCAGATACATAAAATCGCTTCGCTTAGAATGGATAGGACATATACAAAGACGCCCACAATCAGATATGTTGAGAAGGATAACTAACTGTACACCACTATGGCCCAAGTGTAGAGGAAGACCCAGAAGCAGATGGCTGGATGATGTAGAAGAAGACATAAGAGCAATGAATGTGAAAGACTGGAAAGTTCAGTGCAAGGACAGGAAGAAATGGAAAAAAGTCACGAGAACAGCAAGCTATAAAATGACAGAGGAGTAATTCACCTCACCCAAGAATAGGATTTTAAACGCCATGGCGTTAGCTATAATCCCTAGGGATTTTAATGCTTAATGAATCAATGATGAATAATTAAATAATATAAAAAATAATAATTTAAAGGATAAGGTTTTCTCCAAAAATTAAAAGAAAAAATACACTTACAAATAAAATCGAGAACGAATTAATATTGTTTTCACGAATTTTGAAAAAATGTGAAAACGTTGAATTATCCATGTCCGTCTGTCCGTCCGTCCGTCCGTCTGTCTGTCTGTCTGTCTGTCCGTGAATTCAACTCCTCCGTCATTATACCAGGTAATTATTTGATGGTACTAAATGTGAGAAATTTGACCTAGACTGTCTGTCCGTCCGACCGCGAATATAGCGAATATAACTCGCGAATAATTATAATTTTAATAAAAATAATTATTTTTTCAAGAACAAAGTATTTTATTCAATTTATTATTTATGTTAAGCCATACTAGTTCGCTGAATTACTTTCTTCTTCTTGGCTTTTTCATTTTCACTTTATTCTCCCAGTCGCCATCTCTGAGGTCTCTATCTATCATAGCATTTTCTATGTGAGTTTTCCACCTCACAGCAGGTCTTCATCTCCGCCTTCCTCCCCGCGAATCCCAGTCCAGTAATATTTTCGGCCACCTGTGCTTCGGCATTCTTTGTACATGCCCGTACCATTTCAGGGCTCTACTTTTACTACCACAACTTTTTTGTAATTGAGCATTCTACTTCTATTCTGTTTCATATTTCCTCTGTTCTTATTCCATCCTACCTGGTAATTTGTAGACACCTTCTTATAAACTCCAATTGAACTGTTCGTATTTTATTTCGTATTGTTGTTGTCAATGGACATTCTTCCGCTGTTGTAGGGTAATATTTAGCACTATACCCTGATAAATCCTTTTTTGTTTTCTTTAGTTAGAGTGTTCTTCCATATCACTCCATGGAGTGCTTTCGTAGCTTGTTTTTCCGTTACTATTTTTATTTCTATATCTTTCATAAAGTGACGTCTCGGTTTATTATTTACCCTAAATACTTAAAAGTCTTAGGTACAACTCTTAATAGTGTCTTCTAAACTTACGTTTAAATCATCAACCAATCTGTAATCAATTATTTTCGACTATAGATTAAATTGGTTTAGACTAGGCTAAACTAGTTTATCCTGATATAAAAACCTACACTTTAGGATAAACTAGTTTGGCCTGAAGTGTGCATCTTTATATCAGGATAAACTAGTTTGGCCTAGGCCAAACTCGTACACAAACTAGACAAATTAGGCCATACACTGAAGTGTATGTATTTATATCAGGATAAACTAGTTTGGCCTAGGCCATACTAGTTTATCCTAACGCGCTTAGGTTTTGGTTTTATTGGTGTCTTCTCTTGATTCAATGCCATAGGTCATAACAGGTCTTATGCAAGTTTTATAGATTCTAACCTTGCTGTCCATTCTCATATTCGTACCTTGAAAACCATATGGCAATAACTGCAATTTTTTCATGAAGTGACCTTTGAATGCAGTCTAAAGGAAAAAAAATCTATTTTTTAATGCTATATAGCAGAATCTGCAAAAAAATTTTAAGTTCGGCACCAGAAAGATACATCCCTATGGCTTTTATCAAAAATCGATTCTTCTTTTTATACCATCAGGCATTATCTGCAGTTGATGCTCTACGGATCTAAAATTGAAACAAAAACTTAGATCTATATGGCAATATGTGCAAAATGTGACCCACGCTCGTAAAATAAAAGCGAGATGTACTAAGGAAAAATCTTTTTCCACCTACCTCTACCGAAAGTATACTTTTCCGGACCTGATTGTAGGGAGCAAAGTTGTACTTTTCCTCCCTAGGGAGGAAAATATTTTTCCTCCCTAGGGAGGAAAAGTAAAAGTGACGTCATAGTATTTCATTCATGAAATATAACTTATTGACGCCCTGTATAATATCTATTTTCTATTACGAAGTATCTATACATTTTAACGTTTATTTATAAAACACCCTCTATTTTGCAGAATGGTAAAAAACAGTAAATTGTTATTTTGATTTAACAATGTTTACATTAATAATTTGACTTATATTTGACAGTTGACAGTTACATTGTACCTACTTGTTGTTTTAGTTCTAATAAATTTTGTTGGTTAGTTACATAAATAAATTAAGTAAAAATGAAAAAATTACTTGTTATTTGAGGAAGGTGGAAAAACCATATGTATAACATGGGAGTAAAGTGCCTTTTCCTCCCTTGAATGATTACTGCCCTCCGCTACGCGTCGGGCAGTAAACTTCATTCTCGGGAGGAAAAGTTACACTTTCCTCCCTTGTTATACAAATAGCTATTTCCACGTACCTCTACCGAAAGTATACTTTTCCGGACCTGATTGTAGGGAGCAAAGTTGTACTTTTCCTCCCTAGGGAGGAAAAGTAAAAGTGACGTCATGAAATTCATTCATGAAATATAACTTATGGACGCCCTGTACAGTATCTATTTTCTATTACGTAAATATCTATACATTTTAACGTTTATTTATAAAACACCCTGTATTTTGTAGAATGGTAAAAAACAGTAAATTGTTATTTTGATTTAACAATATTTACATTAATAATTTGACTTATATTTGACAGTTGACAGTTATATTGTACCTACTTGTTACTTTTAGTTCTAATAAATTTTGTTGGTTAGTTACATAAATAAATTAAGTAAAAAATGAAAAAATGACTTGTTATTTGTAGTCCAGTCGGCAGGTTGTGGAAAAGGGGCGTCACGACGAAAAATTCCGAAGTTAATGAAATTTTAGGATGTTGTTTGTACCGGGTGTCCCAATAAGAATGGCTCTCGGCCATATCTCAGGAACCGTTTATAGTACAGCTTTGGGACAAAAAATTTTATAACAAAAGTTGCCTCGAGCAAAGCCTGGAAATTATTTTCATATTTGTAAATCCACCGCCAGAGGGCGTAATTGAATATCAAAAATTTAAAAATTAAACTTTTACAAAATTTACATAATGAAAGGGCACTGAAAATCAGATCATCGTATTCTTCGCAAAATTTTGCGAATATTTGATTTCACAAGTGTAACTCTACCTTTGCAAATAAGAGGTGGGGGTGAGTGGGAACCTTGTTATGAAAAATGGCTGTAAGTCCGGTTCTGCTTAATCGATTTTTGCAAACTTGGTCTCGTTGAAAACAGATCTTTTTCGTTAATGTAAGACTTATAATTACGAAACAGCCTAGTAAGTAATATGCCAGCTAGAGGGCACTATTTTATGTTTTTCAGAAATCTAGTTTTCTTTGGAAAATATTAAATACAAGTATGCACTTTTAACCCTCTATTACAAAATAAGACCAAATTATCAACAAAATGTCGAAAACCGCATGTCGATACCTTTTTTCTATCTCGAGATATCTTAAGAAACGTATAAATTGTAAACAAACTGATAATGTCACCGGTAAACGAAGTTAAGAAAATCAAAGTGAAAACAGGTAGTGTGCTATGGAATCAAATAAGAGCAGGGCACTTGCGGAGTGCCGACAGAAGTGAATATTTCTTATAGATTCAATTATATTCGGTTCGATTCAATTCGATTCCATTTAATTGGATTTAATTTTATTTATTATAATTTTGCTTATAATTTAATATATTTAAAATATACCCAATTTAATACATAATATATATGGTTTGTCAAACGTAGAAAAGAGTTTGAAAATCTTACAATCGCCGAAATTTTTAGACTTTTTGCTACGTTTGACAAACTGTACTAGTGATTTTACCCATTAATTTTAGAATTAACAAACTTTCAAAAGAAGTTTTACTTCAAATTTGATAGTGAATTTAATTATTATTATATGAAATAAATAGGATGTTTAAAAATACAATTTGAGGATAAGTAGGTTGAAAGGAATAATGTAATCAACAAATTTAAAAAGGTCACTTTTGTATAACGGCCTTTCCTTTAATGAGAATATCTAATAATAAATGAACTCTTCCATGCAATATTTACGATTAAAATTTACACGAAGTATTTACTATACTTCATCAGTAATTAAATTTTTAAATTAAAAAATATCGGTTACATTATTAAGAAAAATAATAATTTAAAGCTTTTTGTAGCTTTATATCTTATTAATCCTAATTTTAACGGGTAAAATCACTAGTATGTAATATTATGTATTAAATTAGGTATATATTATATATTTATATTAAATTATAGACATAATATATATTAAATAAAATTAAATCTAATCGAATGGAATCTAATTGAATCAAACGAATATAATCGAATCTATAATAAGTATTCACTTCTATCGACATTCCGCAAGTGTCACGCTTTAATTTTTTTCCACAGCACACTACTTGTTTCCACTTTGGTTTCCGTAACTTCGTTTACAGGAGACATCATCAGTTATGTTTAAAAATTAACACGTTTCTTAAGATATCTCGAGATAAAAAAAAGGTATCGACATGCGGTTTTCGATATTCTGTTGATAATTTGGTCTAATTTTGTAATACAGGGTTAAAAGTACATACTTGTATTTAATATTTTCCAAAGAAAACTAGATTTCTGAAAAACATAAAATAGCGCCCCCTAGCTGGCATATTACTAATTAGGCTGTTTCGTAATTATAACTCTTACATTAACGAAAAAGATCTGTTTTCAACGAGACCAAGTTTGCAAAAATCGATTAAGCAGAACCGGACTTACAGCCATTTTTCATAACAAGGTTCCCACTCACCCCCACCTCTTATTTGCAAAGGTAGAGTTACACTTGTGAAATCAAATATTCGCAGAATATTGCGAAGAATACGATGATTGGATTTTCAGTGCCCTTTCCTTATGTAAATTTTGTAAAATTTTGATTTTTAAATTTTTAATATTCAATTACGCCCTCTAGCGGTGGACTTACAAATATGAAAATATTTTCCAGGCTTTTCTCGAGGCAACTTTTGTTATAAAAATTTTTTTCCCAAAGCGGTACTATATACGGTTCCTGAGATATGGCCGAGAGCCATTCTTATTGGGACACCCGGTACATGTTTACTGATGTCAAATCCAAGTTTTTGACCTCGAGGAGGTTGTGGAAAATTTTTGACGGCCGAAAAACCTCGAAATTTTCAGACTTGTTTCAGTTTGTCGCTCTTAACTCTAAAACGGTCAATCCTACGTGAAAAGCTATCATATAGTAATTTAAAGACGGCACAATTTCCCGTCGATGAAAAAAAAAGTCCGGAATCGGTCCAATAGATAAACTTTTACGGGCGATCAAAAAATGACAATTTTTTCTAATTTTGTTAAAATCTGGCATAACCTCATTTTCAAAGTGCTGTAGCTTTACAGCATCACTCCCAATTGCCTACCCCCTTCCCTAAAAGTTGTAGAGCATCAACAAGAGAGTTCAAAAACCACAAAAATTTTAAAATTTGCCTAGTTTTTGAAATTTTAGAACCTGTTTTTTTAAAATTGGCGTTTCTCGAAAGTAGCTCCCACCTGGTTTTATGCTCTTTCCTGGGGCTTATTCAACCCTATAACCCACAATCGTCTCTGATACCATTCCGTATCGACCTAGGGACGTAATAAGGATTTACCTATGTATGTAGGATTATTGAAGATATATGTATTTAAATCTACCGTATCCATATTATCAGGATATTTCATCGGTCAGGATTTATTATCCTTTAGTAGAAAATATCTGTAGGTATAGGCCAGTGCAAATAGCGTAAAAAAATGGGTCAACTAAGAAATAATCCCGTTGTTCCAATTTTTAATATGTTTTTTGAACTGGTTCCCTAATGTAAAATCTTTTATTCTATCAAACTTACGGTAAAAGATAGAAGGTTATGAATATGCAACATATCTTGTTTTGAGCGAAAAATGCGCCTCTAAAGCTGAAAGAAGGCTGAAAATTTCTTAAATACTTTTTCTTCAATTCTTAATGAAACAAAAACGAATGTATTGATATATAAATAAAAACTGATTGAACATATTTAAGTTGAATTTGTATTTGATACACAAAGTGATTAAAAAAATAAGGTTGCAACTACATTTTGCGGTTTATTGATAGAATTGATAATATATACAAATATAAATACACGTAAATATTATACCGCAGAGTTAACACATTCAGTGCAGGACCCTAAAACCCGATTCATATTTTCAAGTTAATTTAAAACTTCAAACTCCTTACTTTTATTGCATTTATTTAATAAATTCATGTATATTTTATCACGGTTGTCAATATTATTTAATAAATACTACTAAAATCTGACTGATGTTATGACAAAAAGCAAAGTAAAATAGTTGTAAAAGTTAGTGTTGTTTTGAATAAGATGAAAAATATCCAAAATGTATATGTGAAAAAAAAACTAATTTGATTGGAAATTTTCATTTTATTTGTCAGAAAATAAAAACACTTGAATCAATGGCTATTGTTTATAAAAATTGAACACATTTTAAAGGAATTCCCTGACTAAAAGTTCACTTATCTTTTACAGGTATAAGTTGAAACTGTTTTCTATGCAACAATAGGTTAATCCTTTCAGTAGGCAAATGACCTTTTACTGAATAGTTTTAAGGTGAAAGCAATAAAAGCTAACGGGAAATGCGTCAAAAGTATGATTTGGTTGGGTCAATCCTCCCTTCTTTCTCCCTTCACCCTTCCTTTTCCCTCCTCCCTTTCGACCTCGTCCCTTCAGAAGTAAAAACAAATATAAATATTTAGCCAGTTGTGTAGAAGTCTCCCAATTTTAGTTTCAGAGTGTTCGGTGCCGACCACCAAACAAGTAACACGCGTGCGAGCGAAGCGGAGCAGCAGAAGAGAAGCCAACGAGAAGTGGGGATAGCTCGGCTGTGGACTTTTCAGTCCTGCCTTGAATGTAAGCAAGGCAGCAGTTGAGCGTTTTCACTCTCTGAGGCGTGAAGACGACGAGGAGCCAACGGTGGAAGAAGTTGTACGACTAGCAGGAATTTTCATTCTATCACGAATGTAAGCGTGATAGCGAAATCGTGCACTTCCAAGCCTTAGGCAAGAAGGAGAGGCAAAGGCCGATCGACTGGATGTGGTGAAACTTAGGGAATTTGATTTCATTGGATTCTCTGAGACGCCACAGCTAGAGATCGGTTAGCAGAAGAAGCAAAGCGGGCTCGACGGGAGCCCGCTACGGGATTTTTACTGTGCCTCCGTAAGGGTAGACACTGCAAGGTGTAGTTCTATGGAACCTACATCGGGCAGCCCCGGCCCCTAGGTCAGTAAAAACGAGAACATCAAGAGGATCCCGTATCCAGTTCTGTCTGGGTACGTGAACAACCGCGATAGGGGTAGGGAAACCAACCCTGAAGCCGAGCTGGCGTCCGGCCAGTCGGCGGAAAAAAAAGGTTCGCCAAGATTAGGGATTCTCCCCCCCCCCAGACGATTGATCGAGCTAAGTCTCGATCACCCCTCCCTATGGCCACTCCGCCAACACATGAAGATCCACGCAAAGTGGATCTTAGCCTTTTACAGGAACAACAAACCGATGAAAGCGAAGAGGAAACCGAAGAAGATACCGAGATGAAATCCGAGGAAGACTCAAAAGAGGATATGGAAAGCGAGGCAGATAGAAAAAACCAGATAGAGAAAGCCCTCCGACGGGCAAATGAGACGCAACTAAAATGTGCAAAGCTTTGTCTAGATATGGAAAAAGCAGCGGCAGAGCGATTAAGGGAAGACTTGAGATGGACGAAAGACCAGCTTGCGAAGCAAGTGAAGGAAAAGGACGAAGAAATAGCCCGACAAAAGACCGAAAGAGCGGAACTACAAGAATCGATGAGAAGGACGAAAGACCAGCTTGCGAAGAAATTGAAGGAAAAGGACGAAGAAATAGCCCGACAAAAGACCGAAAGAGCGGAACTACAAGAATCGATGATGAAGATGAAGAGCCAGATGAACGAACTGACCAAAGAGCTACGAGAAGCCCAGAAAAACCTGATGCTAGAACGCCGACAACAGGCAAAGCCCATACCGAAGGTAGAAAATAACCCAGCGACCGATAAGCCACCGCCGATTAAAAAACCGAGGGCAAAAGAAGACTTCCCACCACTGTCACGAAGACCAAGCACAGATGGTGAGACGCCTGCCTTGGGGCGATCTGACGATTCAGAGACAGAGGACATGGTAACAAACGAAGAAACCACCGTGCTGCCCGAACAACAGGCAACACCTCACAGACAGCCGCCTGTAATTAAATTACAGAGCGTGAATGAGACAGGGGCTATCCTCACCATAGCCCAAAGACTAAAAGTCTATACGACTAACAAAATCTCCAGGAGCGGTAAAGAAACACTCATCCAGGCGAAAAACCTGGAAGATTACAAGAAAATGGTGAGGGTAATAGAAGAATACGCAAAGGCACACAAGGACAAAAGGCTACAATGGGTAGCCTTCCCAGTAGACGAGGATAAAAAAACCCAAAGTGGTTTTAAGAGGATTGCCCTCAAATACCACCGAGGAGAAAATCCAAGAAGAGATGGAAGCAAGACACCAAATAGTCTGCCAAGCAGCCAAGAATATGACCACAAGAGTCGGTCCCAAAAGGCAGTTACCGATGTTCGTACTGACTCTGAATCGTGAGGACGTAGAAAAGGCTAAGCTGATCACCAATCTGTGTCACATGAAGATAGAGGTAGTAGACCTAAGAAAAGCGACAGAGCCAACGCAGTGCTTCAACTGCCAAGGCTTCCACCATGCGCAGAACGCGTGCCACAAACACCCCAAATGCGTGAAATGCGGAGATGACCACCACACGAAGACGTGTAAAAGACCCAGGGAAACAAAGGCAACCTGCGCTAACTGCAAAGGAAGTCACCCCGCAAGCTACAGAGGATGCCCGAGAAGTCCAACCTGGTATAGACCACCACAACAGAGGCCACAACAACAGACCTACAGACGACAACAGGCAAACGGAGTCTCCTATGCCAAAGTCACGCAGGCCGAAAACCAACAAGCCACCACAGCGATCCTCCCAGACGAAGAATACCTGGTCAAACTAGTCACCAACATAGTGACCAAGGTAGTCCAGGAAGCCATCCAAGATACCATACAGACGATCAGGTAAAACCACAATACAATTAAAAAAATCATAAAAAAGGCGTAAGCCACCAAAAAAATCACACAAAATAAAAAAAAAACCAACATAAAATTAGAGCGTCAAGCCATTGGACGGAGCCCATTAGGACTCGGTACAATGGCTTGGAGCCCAAGCAAGCAATTTTAGTTCCCGCGGATAAGTAAATAAGAGGATAAAAGGCTTAGAGCGCTTAACGCTGGCCTAGTTTTGCATTCGATTAGGGTACCACATTGGAATCCTATTACCCAGGGTTCCATTGTGAAGAGCATTTGGCTGATAGTTGTGCCCCTATCGCGCATAAGCGTGCTATAGGGGGGAAAGGGATGGCCTGGGGCATTGGAGCGAGGTGGGGTGATCCCTGTATTTATACTCGGGCCAAAACACCTCGCCCCAATGAATTGTTACACCCGAATGTCCTTTTTTTTTCGAAAGGGTGAACATCTCCCATAGGTCGGGTTGAATCAAATTGCTTGCTTGCTAGAAGCCTCCCAAAGTATCGGGTCGTATTTATCGTGCGAAGTTTTCTACTTTTACTTGATATCCTTCCAAAACGTTCGTTACTATATAGTTATTATTATAGTATATTATAGTAGTGTGTGTACAGTAGTATATAGTTGTTAGTAGTGTAGTGAAGAAAACATGGCCTCAACTTCGTCAACACCTACGAGAGAGGAGTGTTTCATATGCAGATCATCGTTGACAGAGGGTGTGGTGAATCATGTGAAGGTAAGAGGTGTTGCCAAACTTTGATCGCCCGTAAAAGTTTATCTATTGGACCGATTCCGGACTTTTTTTTGATCGACGGGAAATTGTGCCTTCTTTAAATTACTATATAATAGCTTTTCGCGTAGGATTGACCGTTTTAGAGTTATGAGCAACAAACTGAAACAAGTCCGAAAATTTCGAGGTTTTTCGGCCGCCAAAAATTTTCCACAACCTCCTCGAGGTCGAAAACTTGGATTTGACATCACTAAACATGTACAAACAACACCCTAAAATTTCATTAACTTCGGAATTTTTCGTCGCTAAAAGTACTTGCCGACTGGACTATTGAGGAAGGTGGAAAAACCATATGTACAACATGGAAGTAAAGTGCCTTTTCCTCCCTTGAATGATTACTGCCCTCCGCTGCGCGTCGGGCAGTAAACTTCATTCTCGGGAGGAAAAGTAGCACTTTCCTCCCTTGTTATACAAATAGTTATTAAATGCAACAAAACATACGAGTGCTGCAGAGAGATTTCATTGCAACACTGGAAATAAGCGACAAGACTATAGCAAATTAATATACAACGTCGTACTGCAGATGGGTTTATCCCAAAAGAGTAGATAGACAACGTTACTTCTGGCACATCCCCTAAATCGCAACCCTTAAATATTAATAAATGCCAAACGGCTTAACGTAGGATGACGTGTGACGTATCGTGGGAAAGGGGATGAAAAATGGGGTTGAACGCAGTATGTGGCGTGCGCATCGGAATATGCCAAAAGGGCATTACGTCATATCTTCTGTTCTATTGGTCCGATTTTGACGTAAGAGGGCTCGTCGGAACGGGGTGGGGGTAAAGAACACATAAAAAACAAAGATGGCGGCAGTACCAAAAGAGCATTACGTCATATCTTCGTTGCTATTGGTCCGATTTTGACGTATGGGGTGTCAAATGAAAGCGGCGGCGACACAGAAGCCAACTGTCAATTCTTCTTCTGTCAACGTTCAATATTAACTGTCAATTCTTCTTCTTTTTCGTATAGTGCCTAACAGAACGTGACATTTGACGTATGACGTGACATTTGACGTAGGACGTGACATGAACGACGTGACATTTGACGCAGAACGTGACAGTTGACGTGACGTGAATGGCGTGACATTCGACGCAGAACGTGACATTTATGTGACACAGAACGTGACGTTTACGGGACATTCGACTTGCTATCCTCTGCTGCGCTCTGCTACCTTCTGCTGACCTCTGATGGCGGAATTGTCAAAACGGCATTACAGCATATCTTCGTTGCTATTGATCTGATTGTGACGGCTCCGAAAAAGAAGAAGATTCGTCGGTGACAGACCGCAAAGAAGAAGAAGAAGTTGACGTGACAAACGAAATAAAGAAGAAGAATTGACAGCATCATTACAAACTAAAAGAAGAAGAGGAAGACTCGACGCAAAAAAAAGAAGTAGCAAACTGAAAAGAAGAAGAAGTTGACATGACAAACGAAAAGAAGAAGAATTGACAGCAACATGACAACTAAAAGAAGAAGTGACAATGGCTTAACAAAATGCCGAATAATTGACAAATCGAAAAGAAGAAGAAGAATTGACGGCTGCGTAAAAGAAGAAGAAGAAGAAGGTGACGTGACAAATGAAAAGAAGAAGTGACGATGGCTCGACACAAAGTAGAATTGACAAACCGAAATGAAGAAGAGGAAGAAGAATTGATAGCAACAAGACAAACGAAAAGTAGAATAAGAAATGACAAACGAAAAGAAGAAGAAGAAGTAACAATGGCACAGCACAATGAAGAATTGACAAACCTGAAAACAGAAGAAGAATTGACACACCGAAAAGAAAAATTGACAGATGGCTTGACACAAAGAAGAAGAAGAAATTAAATACGAGTTTATTATTCATAAAATTCACATCTGATACTAAGTATTAAATAGAATTTCAGTAGTCACACAAAACGAATGTGTCAGCGGAAGCAATATCATATTACACCTGTAACATTATATTGCAATAGAAATAATGTGGGGAAATGACCGCAAAAAAGCAACGATTATATTTTTTGCAACATCGTCAGAAACACCTTGCAAATTTTACACGACTCGTTAAAACAAACTGCAACTTCTAGAAATAATATTCACATGTCATCTAATATTGCAAAATAAGTAAGAATACGGCAATGACCGCAAAAAAGCATCAATTATATTTTTTAATATACGATTTCATTATTATGACACAGCACATTCCACAATACGCGTTAATAACGGAAATCAAAACCGCAAACTCTAGCAATAATATGCACATGCCGTTTCAAAGAATCCTGCAAGTACATACATGTAAATTTTAATGCGTCATCAGATTAACCTACTATATAAATAGAAATCGGGCGATAGCCAGTTCATTGAGTTTCCGACAGGCTTAAAGTACACCAATTGTGTCCGAACCACAGTTTCTGAACGTGTCGCTAGTTAGTTCGCAGTGATAAATATTGAATCAAGGTAAGCTATCTTTGTTGTTCATATTAAATATTTTTTATGTGTATGTAGTGTGTACTTGTGTGCCATGTTTTAAATATTTTTTTAAGTAAGTTCTTGTGTTAGTATTATTTACTTGTGGTTCTTTTATCAATGTTTAAAATAATTACGTGCAAAAAAATTCACGTCTACTCTGCTTTAATAATTGTGGACTATTTCTATTTCTCTCTCCCCAATTTTCTTTTGCCGGCCTTCTATATACTTGTGTTTCTTTTATCTATGTAGTTTTAAAATAATTACGTGCAAAGAATTTCCCTTCTCCTCTTCTTTAATAATTTGTGGATTACTGCTTTCTATTTCTCTGTGTTCCCAATTCTTTGTCGGTCTTCATAATTCACAATTTCTTATTTTTACACGATCACATTATTTTGTGAATGTAAATTATCGATTTTTGTTTTTTAATGTCTCTGTTTTTGTTACGTACTTCTGTGGATTTTGTTTTCTCTAAACTATTATTTATAGGAAAATAGTAAGATTTGTGCACGTTTTCTAGCAATTGTTTCTTATTGTTTTAGATGGATTTAACAAAAATAAATGCCGTTTCTTTGGTTGCAGCTTCTTTGGGACGCCAAGCTGGTGAAAAATAAATTTGGCCAAGTAGTTTTGCTGGAACTGGAGGAGAACGTTGTGTTCCTGCTAAATAGAGTCACAAACGTATATACTCCATTCATCTCTGACTTTGCAACTAAGAAGTATTCCATTATATTTCGAGGACTGATCGATACCGGATACCACCACCCAGCAGCCAAATTTGAGATAATAGACAACTAGTTATTAGAATAAAGGAAAAAAGGGTAAGTGATCTTGTTCTTTCTTGTATCTTTTGTGTTTGAGTAGCCATGCAACATAAACAAGTGATTAAACAGTCTGACGATTTGCTTCACATTATTAAAAAGCTTCGTAAAATAATTTTTGACAAATTCTCTGATAGGGACCGTAAAGTTTGGACAAGACGTTTAAATAGTCAAATTTGGAGATGCAATAAAGTAATTAAAAACAATAAGCTGCCCATTGGAACAGTTAGAAAATTGCAAACTAGCATAGGTCATTTTAAGCATTTTAGACAAATTATTTTAAATTTCAATAATAAACATGTTGGGATGGGGCTTAGTTCAAAATTACGCAATAGGGTTAAATGGGAAAATGTTGTGTCGTGTTTTGCCAGTCGAATTAAAACCGGTGTAATAGTAAATTTAACTCATAAGGACATTGGCCAATTTTTAGAGGATGCTTATACTGTTTTTAGCAACAAAATTAAAATTATTTTGAAAGCACATAGAATACTTAAAGTCAATACTGCATTTTGCGGGGAGTTCATTAAAAAATCAAGTGATAGTGAAAGTTTAGATTTAAAATATTTTAATACGAAAAATGCTATTATAGATACATCGACCGATTTACATCTTTGGTTTCGTGAAAATGTTAAAGATAAAATTTATACAAAGCTATCCGAATTTGCAGAAAAAGATTCAGGAGCCGCGCTGTCTAAAGTAATTTCATTAGAGGTTAATATTAATAGAGTGGACATAGGAAACGGCTCGTCCTTCATTGACTTGCCAAAAGAGATTAGTAATAAAAAGGCTTGTATCAATGTTCGTAATTTTGATCAAGCATGCTTTTATTGGTCAATAGTTAGTGCTTTGTATCCTGTTACTACAAATCCACAAAGAGTATCCAAATATCCACATTACTCTACTATTTTGCAAACGGACAAATTAGAAAGCCCAATGCCATTAAATCAAAATTCGAAAAACTAAACGCCATATCAGTCAATGTTTTCGTATTAGAATTAAATATAGTTAAGGACAAACAATTTTACGAAGTAGTACCTGCCAGACTGACACCAGCAAAGTTGGAAAAGCATGTTAATTTGCTTCTTGTGCAAGATAAATATTTTCCAAAATTAAATGATTACGATGCTCCTCCAGAAGATGACGATCAGACGGAAATACGTCTTCATTATTGTTGGATTAAAGATTTAGGGAAATTAGTAAAGTCACAATTGAACAAGAACAGATGTAAGAAATATATTTGCGATCGTTGTTTAAACTATTTTAGCAGTGAAAGCAAACTAGCAGAACATGAAGAAATGTGTTTGGATATGAATAAATGCAAAATGACTGTTCCTAAATATGATCATGTGGCTTTTCGAAATTTTACGTACAAACAAACAACTTCGTTTATAGTTTATGCCGATTTTGAATGCCAATTACATAATTTTACGGATTCCAATGTCAAATTGAGTAAAACAGCAAAATATCAGAAACATGTACCTTTTAGTGCAGGTTATTATTTTAAATGTGCTTACGATGAGAGTTTATCTTATTTTAAGAGCTATAGAGGTGAAAATTGCATGGAGTGGTTTGCAAAAGAAATGGCTGAAATTTCCAAATTTGTAAATTCCAAGTTGAAAACAATTATACCTATAGCCGAAAAGCCTAACACAAAGGGAGCAACGGTATGTCATATTTGTGAGAAACGCTTTTTGGCTACAGATACAATTGTTGTAGACCACGACCATTTTACCGGACAGGTACGTGAATTTGCACACCAAGCATGTAATTTGAACTTTAAAAAATTGTTTGTTGTTCCCGTGGTTTTTCACAATTTTAGTGGTTAGGATTCGCATTTTATGATTATTGATTTATGCAAACATGGGCACTTGAGCTTACTTCCAATTAATAAAGAAAAATATATTTCATTTACATTACACTCTGACGAACATCAAATTAAATTACGATTTATTGATTCACTAAGATTTATGGGAGCTTCACTAGACGAATTAGCATCAATTTTAGACACATCGGAAAAGAAAATTTTAAAACGAGAATTTAGTCATTTAGATGATGATACATTCAATTTGTTAACTTGTAAAGGAGTATTTTGTTACGATTATATCGATAGCGTGGAAAAATTAGATGAAACTTCTTTACCCAACATTAGACATTTTTATAATAAGCTAAATAATGAATATATTAGTGAAGAGAAGTATGCTCATGCGCAGAATTTTTGGAATAAATTTAATTGTAAAAATTTGGGTGAATACAGCGATTTGTATTTGAAAACAGATATTCTGCTGCTGGCTGATGTGTTTGAGCAGTTTCGACAAAAATGTCGAGACACGTATAAACTAGATCCTGCTTGGTATTATACCATGCCAGGATACACGTGGGATTGTATGCTGAGATACACAAAATGTAAATTAGAATTGCTAAAAGATGTGGATATGATTTTGTTCATGGAAAAAGCCATAAGAGGTGGAATATCTGTTTGCAGCAACATATATTCAGAGGCCAACAACAAATACATGTCGACGTATGACCCCACACGGCCCTCTAAATACATCATGTATTTAGACGTGAATAATCTGTATGGCTGGGCCATGAGTGAGGCTTTACCAATAGGAGGATTCAAATGGATTGAAGATGGCATCAAATTTGGTGTTGCATCAAAATCCACTAATCTTCCCGAAGGCCATATTGATATTATGTCAATACCGAATGATGCGAAAGAGGGCTATTTTTTCCAAGTTGACTTGGAGTATCCACGCGAATTGCATGATAAACACAAAGATTTTCCATTTGCTGCCGAACACCGCATTCTGCCCGGTTCAAAATTGCCAAAGTTAATACCGACCTTATATCACAAAACAAAATATATTATTAATTATAGAAATCTTAAACAGGCATTAGCGAACGGGTTAATTTTAACAAAGATACACAGAGTGTTGAAATTTAATCAATCTGCGTGGCTGCGACCACATATTGAATTAAATACCAACTTACGAACAGCAGCCACAAGTAGCTTCGAAAAAAATCTCTTTAAATTAATGAATAATGCTGTGTTCGGTAAGACAATGGAGAACATAAGACGTCATCGTATCGTAAAATTATGTAAAAAATGGCATGGAAGGTACGGCGCCAAAAATTTGATTGCAAGTAGTCGATTTCATAGTCGAACGATCTTTCATGAGAATTTGGTGGCTATCGAACTGAAAAAATCAGAAGTATGCTTTAATAAACCCCTGTATATAGGCGCAGCAATCCTCGATATATCAAAATTATGTATGTACGATTTTCATTATAACTTTATGCTTCCAACGATGGGAGAAGAAAACTGTTCATTGCTGTACATGGACACAGACAGCTTTATTTATGAATTGCAATGTTCAGATGCATATAGAGAGGTTTTAAAAGCACATCCAAGCAAATTTGATACCTCCGACTACGCTGAAAATAACCCATATGACATAGAACGATTAAATAAAAAAATCCCTGGATTAATGAAGGATGAGGCAAATGGGAAAATAATTACACATTTTATTGGGCTAAGATCAAAAATGTACACATTTAAAATGCAAATAACAGACGTGGAGAGGGAAAAAGAAAGACAGCGCCTGGAACGAAAACAACTAAACAAAGAGAGAATTGAAAGCGACGTAAGCAATTTGGTAATAACAAAAAAGGCAAAAGGAGTGAAATATAATGTCGTTCGAAATAAAATTACGTACGAAGACTATGAAAAATGTCTTAAAGAATTCAAAATTCAAAACGCAAGCCAAAGATGTATTCGGTCGTATCAACATTCAGTATTTAGCATCGAACAGTCCAAAACGGCTCTAAGTCCTTATGACGACAAGCGGTACTTAATACCAAAATCATTTAATACGCTTCCGTGGGGGCATTCTAATATTTCGTAATTTTATTTTGTTATTATGAAAATGCTTAATGGGTACTTAAAACAGAAAAAAGAAAAGGTCACTTATCGCTAAGTTTTTGTAAATTGTATATAAAAAAAATATATTATCCATTGTATAATGTAATTTTTTATTAATAAACTTGTCTAATCTTGATTTTTGTTCGTTTTATTTATGTTAGATAAAAATAAAAGACATCATATTTATTAATATTATTTATTCACAATTATCCAAATCATTTACAACTTTAATTTTATAATACCATACATATTCATTTAAAGCTTGACTTAACAAAGTATCTGGAGAAATTTCACAAAACGCAGTTAAAAGTTCAAGCGGACCATATAAACTAGTACTAGCTTTACAATTGTTTTGAATAAAACGTACAAAATTTCTATAATACGAAAAAAACTGTAAATTATCCAATAACGACACTCGTTGAGACACTAAATCAATGTTTGCTCTCAGGATCTGGCTTACATCATCTTCACATAAATAATATTCGATTCCATGTTTCTCGATAGTCAGGAACTTTACATTTTCCATTACCAATTGTCTTAGTTTGCAGAAATCACCACACTCCAATTCGATTGGATCATACTCATCGGAACAGGTGGGCAAAGGTGGTATGAAAAATTCTTCCATAATTTGTATAAACATCTCAATTAGGGTGGTCCACTCGAATGTGTTTAAACTGATTCTTGTAAATTTACCATGTTGGTACAGAATAATGGATGGAGAAAACTGTCGAGCTGGAGATAGGCCAATTTTTATGTGAAAACATCCTATTGGATAGGTAGTTTCCAATAAATAATATGGTTCATCTTTGGCAGCTTCTTCATATTTTTCCAGTACTCGATCTAATTCAGCGTCGTAGATAATTGTCTCTTCACTTTCGTATCCGCTATCTTGAGAAGCTAGTACTGCTGTTGCAACTGAATACACAAGTCGGTTGGAGAAACTCAAACGGAATGTGGCGGATGGTTGCTGAGAGAATTTATACTTTTTCAATCCCCCACTCTTTGCGTGTAATTGTCAGCATTTTCTAAAAAATGTATGTCTACGCGGCGTATCGAAATATAGATCCTTAAACTATATCTGAACTAGTAATCCAGCTGTTGTGTTTGCTATCCAATCCTAACCATTTAACATACATCTTATTGCCTTTTCGTCTAAGTACTTTTTCAACCAAGTAAATGTCGGGATTTTTTGTTTTCTGTAATTCTTCTTCGTAAAACGTGCTGTACGTACCATGACGTGTTACAATCAAAGATTCCCATTATATGGTTATGGCAGGTTGGAATTACCGTAATGATCCCAGAGGGTACCAGAGACATACAGACGTCATCAGAGACACGCTAACAGAAGGCACAGGCGACCACAGAGGGATACAGACGTCATCAGAGACACGCTGACAGAAGGCACAAACGATCACAGAGGGGTACAGACGTCATCAGAGACACGCTAACAGAAGACACAGACGGTACCTGAGACGTACAGACGTCATATTCTAAACCGCTTTTAATGTAACAGCAGAGGGTAGCAGAGGGTAACAGAGGGTAGCAGAGGGTCACAGAGGGTAGCAGAGGGTCACAGAGGGTACCAGAGACGTACAGACGTCATCAGAGATACGCTAACAGAAGGCACAGACGATCACAGAGCGGTATAAGGGGTCAGCAGAGTGTAGCACAGCGGAGCAGAAGGTAATAGAGATTAGCAGACGGTAGCAGAGGATAGCAAGTCGAATTTCACGTCATTCACGTCGCGTCATTTACGTCCTACGTCAAATGTCACGTCATTCACGTTCTGCGTCGAATTTCACGTCATTCACGTCCTACGTCAAATGTCACATATCTACGTCACGTCATTCACGTCCTACGTCGAATGTCACATATCTACGTCAGATGTCACGTTCTGCGTCGCATTTCACGTCATTCACGTCATGTCATTCACGTCCTACGTCAAATGTCACGTCATTCACGTCACGTCATTCACGTTCTGCGTCGAATTTCACGTCATTCAGGTCACGTCATTCACGACACATCATTTACGTCACGTCATTCACGTCACTCATTCATGTTCAAATGTCACGTTCTACGTCGAATTTCACGTCATTCACGTCATTTACATCCTACGTCAAGTGTCACGTCATTTACGTCACGTCATTCACGTCACGTCATTCACGTCCTACGTCAAATGTCACGTCATTCACGTCACGTCATTCACGTCCTACGTCAAATGTCACGTCATTCACGTCACTTCATTCACGTTCTGCGTCGAATTTCACGTCATTCAGGTCACGTCATTCACGACACGTCATTCACGTCACGTCATTCACATCCTTCGTCAAATGTCACTTTCTGCGTCGAATGTCACGTCCTACGTCGAATGTCACGTCCTACGTCAAATGTCACGTCATACGTCAAATGTCACGTTCTGTTAGGCACTATACGGAAAAGAAGAAGAATTGACAGTTAATATTGACCGTTGACAGAAGAAGAATTGACAGTTGGCTTCTGTGTCGCAGCTGCTTTCATTTGACACCCCATACGTCAAAATCGGACCAATGACAATGAAGATGTCGAATGTCACGTTGTTAGGCACTATACGGAAAAGAAGAAGAATTGACAAACGAAAAGAGGAAGAAGAATTGACAGTTGGATTCTGTGTCACCATCGCTTTTATTTGACACCCCATACGTCAAAATCGGACCAATAGCAACGAAGATATGCTGTAATGCCGTTTTGGCACTGCCGCCATCTTTGTTTTTTGTCTCAACGTATTCGTTACCCCCTCCCCGTTCCGATGAGCCCTCTTACGTCAAAATCGGACCAATAGAAAAGATGATATGACGTAATGCCCTTTTGGCACTGCCGCCATCTTTGTTTTTGTCTCAACTTATTCGTTACCCCCTCCCCGTTCCGACGAGCCCTCTTACGTCAAAATCGGACCAATAGAAAAGAAGATATGACGTAATGCCCTTTTGGCATATTCCGATGCGCACGCCACATACTGCGTTCAACCCCCTTTTTCATCCCCTTTCCAACGATACGTCACACGTCATCCTACGTTAAGCCGTTTGGCATTTATTAATATTTAAGGGTTGCGATTTAGGGGATGTGCCAGAAGTAACGTTGTCTATCTACTCAAAAGAAAAGCGAGGAACTCATAAGAATGGAAAAAGAATCAACGAAGTCGTAACACAAAACAAAATGATTTACATTGAGTCCATTCTTAGAGTGAAATCTAACTACCTAAGGAAACAAACTACCAGGGCCCTGATTCTAAATCAAATTTCGACACTAAACAAGTCGCTTTCAATATGGCGATGGCGACTGTCGAAATTATTTGACACGGAGATGAATGAATGGCCAAAAGCGAGGTTAGGTTTAGTTTAGATGTGTTTTGTTTATTTCTTGCAAGGAAAACTAAATCAAAAGGTATTATAATATAGCTGGGTTTAATTGAAATTTGCTTGTTTTGAGGAATTAGATAGAATAGTATTAAATTAGAAATATAATAATTGAGAATGTCCACAACATGAATCATCAACTCAATGAAAGATGTGAGGTAATAATCTGGGAAAATTAGTAAAAAACAAGGAAAATTAATTACCAGCTATTTTATTGCTGGACATGCTGAAATAAAATCTTCAAGATTTCCTATATTAGTAATATAGCTGTGCAAAGTCCACAGAAAGTGTGCTATTTTGTTTATAAACAAATTAGCGCTCCGAAATCTTTTTTTTTATTATTGCTCTAAAACTCCGAAAATTTTAACTTTAAACCAAAACACTCACATAAAAATTGACAGTAATTTAATTCTGCACATTAATAATTTATTCCAATTTCCTTCGACGGAAATTTTCTTCGGAAAATTCGGGTTTTCCAAACAAAATCTTTAATTTTCAACTAAAATTTGAGGGAAGTAATTATTTATCAATAATTAAATAATTTGGTGACAGTGACATAAATCTTTTTTGTTATGAGTGTCTTGAAGATATGAAAATTTGTATGTACAAAGAAGACCGGAATTAGTATCTAATGGTTCAAAGATTAAAATCCTGTTGTTTATAACTCTGTCGCAAATGCCGGTCAAATTTGACCGGTTATACCTGGAATCACTCCTCGCAATTCAATTTGTTTTTCTTCGAAAAGGACACAGAAGCCGTGCTCTTTTCAACAGCGTTAACTTAATTTAATTTAATCTAATATTTTCTGAGGGGTTCTATTTGTTTATAAGCCAAAAAATTGTTTCTTTATAACATTCCCGAGACCGCTCAAATGGTCCAATTTCAATCCTGTAAGGTACGTTGAATAGGTATAGTGCTTTTTTATATGAAAATCATAGTTATTCTGGTGTATCATAATCTTTCTGGTTATTATTTCGACCGAAATTTTTTAATTAACATTTTAATTATTGCTAAACTATTGGTTAGATTGTCGCCGGTCTCCTGATATACAGAGAGGGGCTAAATTATGGAATAAATTCATTTTCTCTAAAATGGACGATTTTAGAGAAAAATCCCGAAACAGGTCGATTTTTATTTTTAAATTAAATTTCTTGGCATATATTTCAAACTAGTGACGTCATCCATCCGAGCGTGATGACGTAATTATTTTTTTAAATAGGAATATGGGTTCGTGTTGTAGCTCATTTACAAAGGCGTTCAATTCTCTATTCAGTATTATAAACATTAGTTTCATTATTTATACAGGGAGGCCAAGAAAAATTTTGAATTAAATTAATTGACGCAAGAAGAAGAATGCATGTAATTTATTTAACTCAAAATACATTGTATTGCTGTCAGAAAATAGAAAAAAATGTTTATTTTGCAAATAAACATTGCTTTTAGCTTAAATTAAAAGTTCAAACTGCCAATAGGTAGGAGGGAGTCTGTTTGTGATTTAATTTAAGCGAAAAGAAATGTTTATTTGTGAAATAAACCTTTTTTTCTATTTTCTGACAGCAGTACAATGTATTTTGAGTTAAATAAATTACATACATTCTTCTTTTTGCGCCAATTAATTTAATTCAAAATTTTTTTTTGGCAACCATGTATAAATACCTAATGATATTAATGTTTATATTACTGAATAGAGAATTAAACGCCCTTTCAAATGACCTACCACACGACCCCTATTCCCATTAACAAAATTATCGATTACGTCATCACGCTCAGATGGATGACGTCACTAGTATGAAATATATGCCAAAAAATTGTAATTTAAAAATAAAAATCGACCTCTTTCGGGATTTTGCTCCAAAATCGTCCGTTTTAAAGAAATGAATTTATTCCATAATTTAGCCCCTCTGTATAATCTACTATAATAAATCTTTCATGTCTTCAATTATTTAATTATTGATAAATAATTAGGTACTTCCCTAAAATTTTAATTGAAAATGGCAGATTTTTTGGGAAAACTCGGATTTTCTGAGTAAAATTTTTGTTGAAGGAAATCGGAAAAAAAATAACTTTGTGCAGAACTAAATTACGGTGAATTTTTATTTGAGTGTTTTTGGCTCAAAGGAAAAAATATAGGAGTTACAGACCACTAATTGAAAAAAAAAAGAAGATTTAGGAGTGCTAATTTGTTTATAAATAAAATAACACACTTTCTGCGGACTTGTCATACCCCATATTACTAATATATGCAATCTTAAGATTCGATTTTAGCAATAAAATAGCTGGTAAATAATTTTTCCCAAAAATGGTATTTTTTCGATAATTTTCCCAGACTATCAACAAAATCCAAGAAACCGAAGCGCCAACCCAAATTCTGAGCAGTCTCAACATAATAAGGTTAATATCCCCAAGAATCGCGCGGTGTCGAAATGAAATTGCGACTGTCGAAATGAATTAGAATCAGGCCCCAGATAATTCTCTCAGAGACCAGAAGTCTCTTCATTTTATTACAAAAGCAGATTATCAACATTATTTAATTTCACAATTTTTTACCGGACCACAAATGCAGGACACTTCTGTCTTTGGTTCAAGCGAATTGCTAATCGTGATTCAAATGAAATAGCGTCGTTCCTGTTACAATTTCTGAGGAACCATGCCAGGGAAAAAGAAATAATATTATACTCAGATAACTACTGTGGGCGAAATAAAAACAAGTATATTGTCTATCTTTATCAATATGCAGTACCGAAATTGAAAACATACCTAAAATTACCCACAAATTTTTGATAACGGGTCACTCCCAAAATACGGTAGATAACGTGCATTCTTTGATTGAGAAACAAAAAAGGCTTTAAAAGATGACCAATTTACGTGGCTGCGCAATGGTTCACAGTAGTTCAAACAGCGAAAAAAACAGGTGAACCTTATATAAAATTAATGAAAGGTGTACATCGGATATACTGGACTTTAAAAAACGATGTAAGGAAATGGGGAATAATTATAACATTGACGAAGAAGGAAATCAGGGGCCTGATTCTAATTCATTTCGACAGTCGCAATTTCATTTCGACACCGCCATGACAGCCGGAGAGTATAGCGATTCTTGGGGATATTAACCTTATCATGTTGAGACTGCTCAGAATTTGGGTTGGCGCTTCGGTTTCTTGGATTTTGTTGATAGTCTGGGAAAATTATCGAAAAAATACCATTTTTGGGAAAAATTATTTACCAGCTATTTTATTGCTAAAATCGAATCTTAAGATTGCATATATTAGTAATATGGGGTATGACAAGTCCGCAGAAAGTGTGTTATTTTATTTATAAACAAATTAGCACTCCTAAATCTTCTTTTTTTTTTTCAATTAGTGGTCTGTAACTCCTATAATTTTTCCTTTGAGCCAAAAACACTCAAATAAAAATTCACCGTAATTTAGTTCTGCACAAAGTTATTTTTTTTCCGATTTCCTTCAACAAAAATTTTACTCAGAAAATCCGAGTTTTCCCAAAAAATCTGCCATTTTCAATTAAAATTTTAGGGAAGTACCTAATTATTTATCAATAATTAAATAATTGAAGACATGAAAGATTTATTATAGTAGATTATACAGAGGGGCTAAATTATGGAATAAATTCATTTCTTTAAAACGGACGATTTTGGAGCAAAATCCCGAAAGAGGTCGATTTTTATTTTTAAATTACAATTTTTTGGCATATATTTCATACTAGTGACGTCATCCATCTGAGCGTGATGACGTAATCGATAATTTTGTTAATGGGAATAGGGGTCGTGTGGTAGGTCATTTGAAAGGGCGTTTAATTCTCTATTCAGTAATATAAACATTAATATCATTAGGTATTTATACAGGGTTGCCAAAAAAAATTTTGAATTAAATTAATTGGCGCAAAAAGAAGAATGTATGTAATTTATTTAACTCAAAATACATTGTACTGCTGTCAGAAAATAGAAAAAAAGGTTTATTTCACAAATAAACATTTCTTTTCGCTTAAATTAAATCACAAACAGCCTCCCTCCTACCTATTGGCAGTTTGAACTTTTAATTTAAGCTAAAAGCAATGTTTATTTGCAAAATAAACATTTTTTTCTATTTTCTGACAGCAATAGAATGTATTTTGAGTTAAATAAATTACATGCATTCTTCTTCTTGCGTCAATTAATTTAATTCAAAAATTTTTTTGGCCTCCCTGTATAAATAATGATATTAATGTTTATAATACTGAATAGAGCATTGAACGCCTTTGTAAATGAGCTACAACACGAACCCATATTCCTATTTAAAAAAATAATTACGTCATCACGCTCGGATGGATGACGTCACTAGTTTGAAATATATGCCAAGAAATTTAATTTAAAAATAAAAATCGACCTGTTTCGGGATTTTTCTCTAAAATCGTCCATTTTAGAGAAAATGAATTTATTCCATAATTTAGCCCCTCTCTGTATATCAGGAGACCGGCGACAATCTAACCAATAGTTTAGCAATAATTAAAATGTTAATTAAAAAATTTCGGTCGAAATAATAACCAGAAAGATTATGATACACCAGAATAACTATGATTTTCATATAAAAAAGCACTATACCTATTCAACGTACCTTACAGGATTGAAATTGGACCATTTGAGCGGTCTCAGGAATGTTATAAAGAAACAATTTTTTGGCTTATAAACAAATAGAACCCCTCAGAAAATATTAGATTAAATTAAATTAAGTTAACGCTGTTGAAAAGAGCACGGCTTCTGTGTCCTTTTCGAAGAAAAACAAATTGAATTGCGAGGAGTGATTCCAGGTATAACCGGTCAAATTTGACCGGCATTTGCGACAGAGTTATAAACAACAGGATTTTAATCTTTGAACCATTAGATACCTTTTAATTCCGGTCCTCTTTGTACATACAAATTTTCATATCTTCAAGACACTCATAACAAAAAAGATTTATGTCACTGTCACCAAATTATTTAATTATTGATAAATAATTACTTCCCTCAAATTTTAGTTGAAAATTAAAGATTTTGTTTGGAAAACCCGAATTTTCCGAAGAAAATTTCCGTCGAAGGAAATTGGAATAAATTATCAATGTGCAGAATTAAATTACTGTCAATTTTTATGTGAGTGTTTTGGTTTAAAGTTAAAATTTTCGGAGTTATAGAGCAATAATAAAAAAAAAGATTTCGGAGTGCTAATTTGTTTATAAACAAAATAGCACACTTTCTGTGGACTTTGCACAGCTATATTACTAATATAGGAAATCTTAAGATTTGATTTCAGCATGTCCAGCAATAAAATAGCTGGTAATTAATTTTCCTTGTTTTTTACTAATTTTCCCAGATTATTACCTCACATCTTTCATTGAGTTGATGATTCATGTTGTGGACATTCTCAATTATTATATTTCTAATTTAATACTATTCTATCTAATTCCTCAAAACAAGCAAATTTCAATTAAACCCAGCTATATTATAATACCTTTTGATTTAGTTTTCCTTGCAAGAAATAAACAAAACACATCTAAACTAAACCTAACCTCGCTTTTGGCCATTCATTCATCTCCGTGTCAAATAATTTCGACAGTCGCCATATTGAAAGCGACTTGTTTTTGGTCGAAATTTGATTTAGAATCAGGTCGTCTGTCGTCTGGAATGACATAAGATGAACTAGGTGGAGAAGACATTTAAAAAAAAGGTTTCAGGTTAAGGCAAGCTTTAACGATAGAACCATTTTCAGAACCATTAATATAAGGTAAAAACAACGAGGGATGGTGGCTAAGATGGAACTAAGTAAAGCATATTCGCATCCACCAGGAATATGCAATCTCAAAAAACAAGATGTAGACTCTCACTATGTAAGGCTAATGTTATTCAAGAGCACTATCATAGGTTTTATGCAGATTTACACGTGACCAATGCAACAATAGAAGACGAACAGACAGATTATAATATGCAACACTTTGATTAAGTGTTAACACTAAAAATTTGTAATAAATAAGTACAATCTTAAATAAAAAAACTGTTATTTGATATGCATTTTTACTGCGTCATTTGCGAAAATTGATATATTTTTTAAAACCATATGGCCGTATGTGCTAAAATACCTATTAATTTTAGCAAATTTTATGTACTTCTTAATTTATATAAAAATATGCAAAATTAAAGACAATTATACCAAATATCAGGTTTGTAGTTTAATTTTTGGAACTACAGGAAATAAAATTAACTTTACAAAAACTTAAAATGCTCATAACTCGATATTATGATTTTTGCAGTTACTGCCCTATGGTTTTCAAGGTGCGAATATATGGGTTATTCCAGACCACATCTCTCAAACATCAGGACAAGACAGAGGCCTTGTTAATTTGTCCTCTTAGGTCTCTGGGTGGGTCATGATAACTTGATATTTGAACTGGTTTGGCTGTTCTATGGGTTTCCCCTCTACCACGAGCTTGCATCTAATTGGTTCTTTCGCAATGGTAATGCATTTTGTTTTCTGGGTGGATATATTCATGTTGAGTCGTCGACATGCTTGATAGAATCGATAAAGTTGTCTTTGTAGGTCATCCTCGTCCTCTGCAATCAGGGCTGCATCATCCGCATAGCACACTATACTGATTCTACTGTGGCCGAGTCTGTATCCTAGTTGTAGCGATTCCACATCTTCTATTATTTCATCCATTAACATATCGATACATTTTTGGCAAAGTAACGTAAGTGACATTTTTGGCGAATCATGTTTTTCCATTAAACAAACGCTCTTATTGTTTAGAAGGTACTGCCGGAGTGTTGTAAGCCTAGACATATTATGTTTGTAATTCTAGGCTTACTACACTTTCGCAGTACCTTCTAAACAATAATAGCTTTAGTTTAATGGAAAAACATAAAATGTCACTTACGTTACTGTTCCAAAAATGTATCGATATTGAATAGAAATGGACTGAGGCTGTTAGTCCATTAAAATGTTACATTTAGGTTGCATTTCTTAGAGGAGTCAATTTTATTTTTTTAATGTCTAGGGGGGTTCAGTAGAAGCTTAAGTTCAAGTTTTTGGGGTCGCCACCCTTGACCCCCGGCCGCCATATTGGAAAAAGGGGTGCAAAGGGCTTTCGCGCTGTATCTCCTAAACTAGCAATCCTACAGAAAATTTCATGATACATAAAATGTAGCAAATTAAATTTTCTACAATTTTATATCTATTACTTTTTATCGTCAAGTGACCAACAAAAAAGTTATACACAAAAATATGAGAAAATTTTTAAGAAGTTTCCTTTTGGAGGTTATAACTTTTTTCCGTTCATTTCACAATAAAATAACATTATAGCGATTTTGTAGAGGATTTTTCAATGAATAATTTCCACTATAAAGTTGTTTAATTTTATTTATTATCTGGGTCTTACAGCGCTCCAATCTTGACCAGATTCTCGAATTCTCATAGAAATACAATAAAAAAATAGCTATTTGTATAACAAGGGAGGAAAGTGTAACTTTTCCTCCCGAGAATGAAGTTTACTGCCCGACGCGTAGCGGAGGGCAGTAATCATTCAAGGGAGGAAAAGGCACTTTACTCCCATGTTATACATATGGTTTTTCCACCTTCCTCAAATAACAAGTAATTTTTTCATTTTTACTTAATTTATTTATGTAACTAACCAACAAAATTTATTAAAACTAAAACAACAAGTAGGTACAATGTAACTGTCAACTGTCAAATATAAGTCAAATTATTAATGTAAACATTGTTAAATCAAAATAACAATTTACTGTTTTTTACCATTCTGCAAAATAGAGGGTGTTTTATAAATAAACGTTAAAATGTATAGATACTTCGTAATAGAAAATAGATATTATACAGGGCGTCAATAAGTTATATTTCATGAATGAAATACTATGACGTCACTTTTACTTTTCCTCCCTAGGGAGGAAAAATATTTTCCTCCCTAGGGAGGAAAAGTACAACTTTGCTCCCTACAATCAGGTCCGGAAAAGTATACTTTCGGTAGAGGTAGGTGGAAAAATACTTTTCTATCTATATATTAGTCGAGCGGCAGCAATCATTATGCCGACCGCGAAAATCAAATTTAAAGTGAATGACCAATTTTGTTCTATTTTTATGTTTTCGAGGTCGCTGAATCCGAATATGAAGTTTATTTTTATCTATATTTGGTAGAATATGTTCAAAAATCAAATTTTATACAAAAATGCCAAAAATCAGTTTTGATGATTCTTCAAATTTACCTCGCTGTATCCTAGGTCGCTGTAAATATTTCCTTTTAAAAATTTTACTGTGTCATCTTTGAGGTATGTAAATAACAATGGAATTTGTCCAAAATGTTTAAACGCATTAAAAAAGGAGTTGTTAGTTTTTAAACATTTTGTCATCATATTTCGTTAGTTTCATGTTTACTTAAAAAAGTTAAGTGACAAATTTTTCAGTTTCTAATTTTAATCAACACAACAATAAAATATAATAGGGAACTTGCATAAAATTTTAAATTCGAAAAAAATGTTATAAATCACAACAGAACATAATTTAAAACATGTATCAAAGATTAAAAAGTTTTGTTTGGCTTTCGTTTGGCCCCTAAAGATGATTAAAAATTCAAATTAAAACAGGTGGCCCAAAACGCGTCGTGACGTCATTCGTTTAAATTATGTTTACATTCTTCCAAAAAAGTAAACAGAATTTAAAATTAGACATTATAAACGTCAGTAGAAAATACAGTTATGTAACCTCACAAGTGTTTTTGATCGTTTGAACTATTTTAAATTGACTAAAGGTTCTCTAAACCAAGGCCAGAAAACAAAAAATATATATATAGATTTTAAATTTGTACTTGTTATTATGAGGTTTTAAGGCGTGAAATTTTGGAAATCTTGTTTTTAAAGGAAACTGAATATTATTATGCAATAAAAAAATGTGCAAGTTCCCTATTAGGTTTGGCATTCGTTTTGACACTGACACTATTAAATGACATTTAAAATAGTTCAAACGATCAAAAACACTCGTGAGGTTACATAACTGTATTTTCTACTGACGTTTATAATGTCCAATTTTAAATTCTGTTTACTTTTTTGGAAGAATGTAAACATAATTTAAACGAATGACGTCACGACGCGTTTTGGGTTACCTGTTTTAATTTGAATTTTTAATCATCTTTAGGGGCCAAACGAAAGCCAAACAAAACTTTTTAATATTTGATACATGTTTTAAATTATGTTCTGTTGTGATTTATAACATTTTTTTCGAATTTAAAATTTTATGCAAGTTCCCTATTCATGAAGAAGTATTTGGGAAAATTTTAAGTCAAAATATACAATAGGAAAAAAGTTATGTTACTTCATAGACAAGCGACACACCCCAAAAAACCCTTGTATCTCGAGATCCTGACCACGGTATGGTGAATGGCTAATTTTGATCATACTTTATCATTTTGATATCAAAAATTCGTTTTTTGCTCTACTTAAGAATTTTGCATTTTGCGGTTGCGTCATTCTTCTTCTGAACCGGCAAACAACTTCTTGGGCCTTTTCTATATATGCTTAGGGTTATAAGTTTTATGGTGGGGAGAAAGGTCAAAAACAGATTAATAATAGCATAGGAATGTTAAAATCATAATAAATTGTATAAATAAGAAATATGTATAGATAGAAAAGTAAGCCTAACTTTTTTTTATTGTATCCCTATGAGCATTCGAGAATCTGGTCAAGTTTGGAGCGGTGTAAAACCTATATAAATAAATAGAATTAAACAACTTTATAGTGGAAATTGTTCGCTGAAAAACCCTCTATACAGGGTGTCCAGAAACTCCACCGACAAACGAAGACAGGAGATTCCTCAGATAATTTTAAGACAATTTAACCGAACTCAACTAGTCCGAAAATGCGTCCTAAGGGAGCTAGAGCTCTTTGAAGATGGCGCCATGTAATTAGTTTTTCTTAAATACCTCCAGAACGCTTCTATCTAGAAAAACGAAAATTTGTATACATATTTACTTTCCAGAAATGAATCGATTCTATCCATTGCGAATTTCTAGTACCGGTCATAGGCGTCCGTTTTGGGTAGGGCATCGGTTATTTTATCACATAACTTTTTTGTCTTCAACTTTTAAGCATTTTTCATACTGGATTATTAAATTGTGAGGCATTTTAGTACTAAAAGCTACTCTTACTTTAAGTCGATAGGACACACCGTTTTCTAGAAAAATCGATTTGAAAGTTTTTAGTTTTGGGAATTTAAAAATAAAATTGAAAAAAATTTAAAAAAAACAAGTATTTTACCAACTTAAACCAAGAGTAACTTGTAGTACTCCAATATCTCATAATTGAATAATCTAGTGTCAAAAATACTTAAAAATTAAAGACAATAAAGTTATGCTATAAAATAACTGTTGACCTACCCAAAACGACGCCTATGACCGTTTCTAGAAATTCGCCATTAATGAAATCGATTAATCTCTGGAATATAAATAAATGTAGCAGTTTTCATCTTTCTAAATAGTTTTTTTTTTAATCTTTTTTTTTTAAATTCAAATTACGAAAAATTTTCAAATCGATTTTTCTAGAAAACGGTGTATCCTATCGACTTAGGGCCGATTTCTCATATCGAGTTCAACTCCAGTTTAACCTGAACTTTAAGGGTCGATTTCTCATACCTGCGGTAATCTATGGTTCAGTTGAACCGGGTTCACGGGTGATCTCCGGTTTTGTTTGGAATGCATTTCTCATTGCACGTTCATGTCAGTGCTCGTTCTACAGCTTTCGAGAAATGCCAATAGATGGCAAAAGGTAAAAAACTGTCGCCATTTTGAACTACCTTTTTTATGCTGTTTTTGAATAAAATTAAATTTAAATATTTATAGTCAAATAGTCATTTTAATAATTATAAATAAATATTATAAAAACAAAAATAATGTTATCGTTTATCGTTAGGCTTAATATAATAAAATAGGATATATTTATATTATGACAGCGTTTCGTGTTAATACAACGCATGCGTAGTCCATGAAATCATCTGAACTGAGTTCTGAAATCTTTGAACGGCCGAATTCCACCGTTCAAGCATCGTTCAAGTTTAAACTGCCATCGGTTGAACGTGAATTGAGAAAGACGATTTTGACTTTAAACTGACGTTTACTAGAAGTTCAGGTTAAACTGGAGTTGAACTCGATATGAGAAATTGGCCCTTAGTAAACGTCAGTGTTTGCGCCAATATGAATATATATTTCATTTATTTTAATTCGGGAACGTCTTGGCAACACAGTTCTAAGTAAGCATAATCTTCTGTCCTTTATGTTAAATCAGTCAGTCGTTAACATACATACGGTCGGAACGTATAGTACACCTTGACAATTTTAATTTGATTTTGTGTGTGTTTTCCGTGAGACAAATTGACGATACCAGACAACATATTTTCGGTAAGTTCCCTTCTTTTATCCCATCCTTCATTTTCCTTAATGCCACCGAAAATAGTGCTTCAACATTTAACAACACGAAGAAAATCTAAGAAAATCTCGGTAAGTTATTATTATTAAATATTTTCCATTTGGTTTTCCAAAAAGCCAAAACATAATTGGTCAATTTCGAGCTCAGATATTCAGCGTAGGTTTACAGTTTGCTTTGCTTAGTTTTGTATTATTAAATAATAATATTCTTATTTAGAAACAAATTGTTCGGTAAAATTTAATGTCGGCACGTATCGGAAAAAAAAACTCTGTGATAACTTTTTGCTGATTTTGTATTTGTATCGTTTTTGTTTCTCGGAACAACTTAGGCTTCGGGCGTGAAAGAAGTTAGGTTTTAAATATTTGCGGTGTTGTCAAACGTGAATATTTTTCGACTCAATCGGTTACGGAAAAATTCGGATGTATGAATAAAAATTATTTTGTAAACAAATACTAAATTTGATTCACGGTTCTAAACAAAATAAAGAGTTTGCATAATAACTGCCCGGAAGGCTTGTTTTTTAACAAATCTCTATAATTAATTAATTTTATTCAAAATTTGTACTCAGACCTGGTTTGTTATATTATGCTACAGTTTTCTTAAAGTAGACTTTGTTTTTTTTTCTGATTTTGCGGATTGATTTCAGTAACAATGACTACTTACGAAAGGCAATTTAAAATATTAACGGCTAAAAAAGAAACGCTTTATACAATCATTCAGACTTTATATGACTTATCGAAAAACTTAACTACGGATAACACCATTAAAAAATTCACAAACTTGTATCAGTCGATGGATTCGACAAGGACAGAAATTCTCGAAATTTTGGATGAAATCAACGCAGTCGGGTTTGACGTTGATGAAAACTATAAACCAGATTTTCAGGTGATGTCTGTTATTAACGAAATGTGTTGTGAAGCAAGGGCGGCTTATACAAAATTAAAACCAAGCACCAATATTGTAAATCCAACTTTACAGCAAAGTACACAACAACAGTGTAATGTACACAGTCTTTTGCCAAAAATCACTATTCCAGATTTCCACGGGGAAACAAAGGAATGGGAAACTTTTTATTCGATTTACAAACCATTGGTACACGATAATTTCCAGCTGACGGATGCAGATAAGGCTCGGCTTTTGGTTTCACATTTAAAGGGATCGGCCCTTAGTATTTGTGCGGGAATAGCTACTTCTGGGGATAATTATGACACGTTATGGAAAGCACTTTTAGAAAAATATCATAATAAAAGGTTGTTAGCAAACACTTATTTACAACAAATTTTTAATTTTAAATCCTTGCAATCGGAATCTGAAAAAAATCTAAACAGTTTTTTAGAAATCTTTGACGCCTCGGTTAATGCCTTAAAAAAGTTGGATGTCCCGGATTTAACGGATTTTATTTTACTTTATCATGCACTCTCAAAACTGGACAGGGAGACGGTAAAATCTTTTGAAAATCACATGCGCGGAACGGTTATTCCTACTTACACGGATTTAATTAAATTTGTTAAGGATCAAACAAAAATTTTGCATAATAGTGACTCACAAGAGGCTAGCTCCAGTGGCTATCATAAAAATAAAAATTCGAAATCATTTTTTGTAAGCCAGCATGAGAATAAAAACAATAACAGAATGCCTTTTTGTGTTTTATGTAAAAAATCGTCACATTTTTTGGGTAGGTGTGATAAATTTAAGGCTATGAATCCTACACAAAGGTACGATTTGGTAAAAAATAATAATTTATGCTTTCTGTGTTTTTCCCAGTCACATGGTGTAAGACAGTGCTTAAAAAGACCGTGTGCCCAGTGTGCCAAGAATCATCATTTTCTTTTATGCGCAGGAAAACCGGAAATAAGGGGTGCGAAAGAAAATAATCAAAATAATCAACCAAATTCTGGTGTCGGTATTCCAGAAACGGGTTCCAATAACCACAATTCGGGTTCAGTTAATTGTGCGTTTCAAAATTCTAGTTTTTTGAGTAGAAATCAGGAAAAAACGGTTCTATTAGCAACGGTAACGGTATGTGTGTTAAATAGTCCTTTACAAAATGCAACGGCGCGGTTTATTTTGGACAACGGTAGTCAGTGTAATCTTTTGACCACGGAATGTTGTAAAAAACTAGGTCTTAGATATACAAAAATTAATTCTTCGGTACAAGGTTTGGGACAAAACTCTCAGTCGGTAAGGGGAGTAACGGACATTATTATCGCTTCGCGTTTTGATCAGACTAAAAAATACGATGTTCAAGCTTTAGTTATTGATCATATTACAGATAAATTGCCAAAAACGAAATTAAATTTGCAAACTTTATCGGAATTTAAAAATTTACAATTAGCGGACGATAAGTTTTTTGAACCTAAATCAATCGATGGCATAATCGGTGCGCAGTTTTTTCCTATTCTTTTCGGCGGTAATCGGATTTTGAGTTCTTCAGGTTTAGGGGCGGCTTTAGAAACAACGTTCGGGTATGTTATTATGGGTCAGGTGGATACGGAATATTCCACTCCCATAAATTTGCTCACTTTAAGGGAAGAAACATCGATTGAACAAATTTTGACAAAATTTTGGGAATTAGAGCAGGTTCCAAAACGGGAAATTCCGGATTTAGACGCTATAGAATGTGAAAATATTTATAAAACCACGGTTTCCAGGGATATATCGGGCCGGTTTACTGTTGCATTACCTTTTAAAAGTTCACCAAAAAATTTGGGAAATTCAAGGGTTTCGGCGGAAAATCGGTTAAAAACCTTGGAAAAACGGTTAACAAAATCGGACAGCTTGCGTGCGGATTACAATAAAATTATGCAGGATTTTTTGGATCAAGGATACTTAAATTTATTGGAAAAAGAAGATTGTGACTTATCCTATTATATTAGTCATCACCCTGTAATAAAATTAGAGAGTTTAAGTACACCTATACGTATCGTATTGGATGCATCTTGCCCTTCAGACAGTGATGTCTCTTTGAATGATTTATTGCATAGCGGGCCTAAACTGCAGGCGGACATATGCACTTTATTAATAAATTTTCGGCTTTTTCCAGTAGCATTGAGTTCGGATTTAAAAAAGATGTTTTTACAAATAAAATTAGTACAAGATCACTGGCGGTTTCAAAGAATATTATGGAGATTTGATCCAAACGAGGAAATAAAAACGTATGAATTTACGGTGGTTGCGTTCGGTTTAAGGTCGTCACCTTTTTTAGCGCTACGGACGGTTCAGCAATTGATAAATGAAGATGGCAAAGATTATCCTTTAGCTAAAAAATATATTTCTTCGGGGCTATATATGGATGATTTTTTAACGAGTGTTCCGGACGAAATTGAAGCTAAAGAATTATATAATCAATCGGTAAATCTCTTCAAAGGTGGTTGTTTTGACTTAGTTAAATGGTCGACTAATTTGGACAATTTGTTATCAGAAATTCCGCTGGAAAAACGTTTACAAAATTCGGTTACATTTAAATCGGAGACTAAAGTTTTAGGGATGCAATGGGATCCGCAGAGGGATGTTTTGAACTATAGGTTAACCACCCCCGATAAAAATTGTACAAAACGTAAGATTTTATCTCTTACTGCAAAATGTTATGATCCTATTGGTCTGATTGCTCCATTTATTTTGCATTTAAAGTTAATGATCAGGGAGTTATGGCAACTAAAATTGGGTTGGGATGACTCACCCCCGGATACGATTAAAAAATCATGGGAAAAGGTATGCAATGAATGGCAAGATTTTTCAAAATTTGAGGTCCCTAGACATGTAGGAGCCATGAGGGATGTTCCGATTATGATTTTGGGGTTTGCGGATGCAAGTCAAGACGGTTACGGTGGGGTAGTTTATTTAAGGGTTGTAAATTCTAGCGGTGAAGTGAGTGTGAGACTGGTTGCTGCAAAATCGAGATGTGCACCTTTAAAAAAGACCATGACCATTCCGAAGCTAGAATTATGCGCGGCTTTGTTGTTATCATCTTTGCTGAAATTAATATTTGAAAATTATAGCAAACTTACTCATATTTCACAACTAGTTGCGTATTCTGATTCGACCACGGTGGTGAGTTGGTTAACTTCGGCAAATACCAAAGATATTTTTGTAGCTAATCGAGTGCAGCAAATTAAAGAAAACCTTCCTAATATTTCATGGCAACATATTGAAGGTAAAAATAATCCCGCGGACTGCTTGTCAAGAGGGTTGACACCCTCACAATTAATAAATCATGAACTTTGGTTACAAGGTCCTAGTTGGATAAAATTACGGGAATCGGACTGGCCTTCTTCAATATTAGAATCGGATATTTCGGAGGTTAAGGTTTTGGTTATTGAGGAGGAGAAGCAGGGTGAAAAAATTCATCCCTTACTTGAATTGGTTGAACGTCATTCTAGCTGGCATAAAATTTTACGGATTACGGTTCGGGTTTTAATGTTGTTAAAATTAATTCCTGTGCAAAAATTAATTACGGCTACTGCGCTAAGAACAGCAGAATGTTATTTAATTCAGTTAATTCAGTTAAAACATTTTGAAACTGAAATAAAAATGATAAAAGAAAACAAACAATGTAAAACACAGCTTAAGAAATTACGGCCATTTTTACAAGACGGTTTACTTATGGTGGGGGGACGACTTAATAATTCATCCCTTAGTTTTTCGGGAAAACATCCACTAATTTTACCGGGAAAAGAAACGTTAGTTGAACGGATTGTTGATTTTTATCATATAATTTATATGCATACGGGGGCATATTTGCTTGAAGCTTTATTGCGTCAAAAGTATTGGATTCTTGGGGCAAGAAATCTTATAAGAAATCGGGTTTTTAAATGCAATCGTTGTTTTAGAAATAAACCGAAAATTTTGACACCGCTCATGGCAGATTTACCGGTATCGAGGGTTACTGCTACTAAACCCTTTTTACACGTAGGGGTTGACTATTTTGGGCCAATAAATATTACATTAGGTAAAAAACGTAATGCGGCGGTTCATAAATCGTATTGTTTATTAGCGGTTTGTTTAAGCACAAAAGCGGTTCATTTAGAATTGGTGAGTTCTTTAAGCACACCACATTTTATGCAAGCATTTAAAAGACTTTTAGCAAGAAGGGGCCCATGCAAGGTTTTGTATTCTGATCAGGGATCATCTTTTGTTTGTGCGAAAACGGTTTTAAGTGAAATTAATCGGTTTGCTAGTTCGGAAGAATATCAAAATGCACTGTTATGTGAATTAAATTTGAACGGTGTGGAATGGAAATTTATAAGTCCACAAAGTCCGAGTCACGGGGGTCTTTGGGAAAGTAATGTAAAGAGCGCTAAGTCGCATCTCTATAAGGTCATAGGGGATCAGTTGTTAACATATGAAGAGTTAAATACTCTATTAATTCAAATAGAGGCAATCTTAAATTCGAGACCTCTTTGTCGTCGACCAACTGATTCATCTCAAATATCGGTATTAACTCCATCACATTTTTTAAATTTAACACCGTTAGGAAGTTTGCCGGCCGACGATTTAACAGATTTAAATATAAACCGGTTAGATAGGTTCCAGTTAATCGATCGAATGGTGCAAGATTTCTGGAAAAGGTGGCGTTTGGAATATTTGACTACCTTACAAACTAGAGAAAAATGGAATATAGATTTGCCTAATGTTAAAATCGGAACGGTTGTTATTTTAAAGGTAGACAATGTACCTACACTTTGTTGGCCGTTGGCCATTGTTACTGAGGTTCATCCGGGTAAAGACGGAGTTGTTAGAAATGTTACTGTGAAAACTTCGAAAGGGACATTTACACGACCAGTTTTGAAGTTATGCCCTCTTCCGAATCAATAAATTTACAGTAATATCTTTTGTATATAGTTATAGGTATTTTTCATTAGAATTTATTTATTTTTTTTTCGATTATTTTTTTTTGAGTTACGGTAATTAACTCTGAAAATTTTGGTATATTAATTTATGCCTGGTCCTTTGAGTATTTATTTGGAACTAGTTTTTTTTATTGTGTTTTCGGCACAAATTGCATACAGATTTGGCTGAAAAATGGGTTTTTCAGGGCGGGGGCTATGTTTGCGCCAATATGAATATATATTTCATTTATTTTAGTTCGGGAACGTCTTGGCAACACAGTTCTAAGTAAGCATAATCTTCTGTCCTTTATGTTAAATCAGTCAGTCGTTAACATACATACGGTCGGAACGTATAGTACACCTTGACAATTTTAATTTGATTTTGTGTGTGTTTTCCGTGAGACAAATTGACGATACCAGACAACATATTTTCGGTAAGTTCCCTTCTTTTATCCCATCCTTCATTTTCCTTAATGCCACCGAAAATAGTGCTTCAACATTTAACAACACGAAGAAAATCTAAGAAAATCTCGGTAAGTTATTATTATTAAATATTTTCCATTTGGTTTTCCAAAAAGCCAAAACAGTCAGTTTAAAGTCAAAATCGTCTTTCTCAATTCCCGTTCAACCGATGGCAGTTTAAACTTGAACGATGCTTGAACGGTGGAATTCGGCCGTTCAAAGATTTCAGAACTCAGTTCAGCAGAGCACAGATGATTTCATGGACTACGCATGCGTTGTATTAACACGAAACGCTGTCATAATATAAATATATCCTATTTTATTATATTAAGCCTAACGATAAACGATAACATTATTTGTGTTTTTATAATATTTATTTATAATTATTAAAATGACTATTTGACTATAAATACTTAAATTTAACTTTATTCAAAAACAGCATAAAAAAGGTAGTTCAAAATGGCGACAGTTTTTTGCCTTTTGCCATCTATTGGCATTTCTCGAAAGCTGTAGAACGAGCACTGACATAAACGCGCAATGAGAAATGCATTCCAAACAGAACCGGAGATCACCTGTGAACCCGGTTCAACTGAACCATAGATTAACGCAGGTATGAGAAATCGACCCTTAAAGTAAGAGCACCTTTTAGGGTCGATTTCTCATACCTGCGTTAATCTATGGTTCAGTTGAACCGGGTTCACGGGTGATCTCCGGTTCTGTTTGGAACGCATTTCTCATTGCGCGTTCATGTCAGTGCTCGTTCTACAGCTTTCGAGAAATGCCAATAGATGGCAAAAGGTAAAAACCTGTCGCCATTTTGAACTACCTTTTTTATGCTGTTTTTGAATAAAGTTAAATTTAAGTATTTATAATCAAATAGTCATTTTAATAATTATAAATAAATATTATAAAAACACAAATAATGTTATCGTTTATCGTTAGGCTTAATATAATAAAATAGGATATATTTATATTATGACAGCGTTTCGTGTTAATACAACGCATGCGTAGTCCATGAAATCATCTGAACTGAGTTCTGAAATCTTTGAACGGCCGAATTCCACCGTTCAAGCATCGTTCAAGTTTAAACTGCCATCGGTTGAACGGGAATTGAGAAAGACGATTTTGACTTTAAACTGACGTTTACTAGAAGTTCAGGTTAAACTGGAGTTGAACTCGATATGAGAAATTGGCCCTTAGTACTAGAATACCTCACAATTTAATAATTCAGAGTCAAAAATGCTCAAAAGTGAAATACAAGAAAGTTGAGCGATAAAATAACCATTGTCCTACCCAAAACGGACGCCTATGACTGGTACTAGAAATTGGAAATAGATGGAATCGATTCATTTCTGGAAAGTAAATACGCATACCAATTTTCGTTTTTCTAAATAGAAGCGTTCTGGAGGTATTTAAGAAAAACTAATTACATGACGCCATCTTCAAAGAGCTCTAGCTCCCTTAGGAAGCATTTTCGGACTAGGTGAATTGGGTTAAATTGTCTTAAAATTATCTGAGGAATCTCCTGTCTTCGTTTGTCGGTAGAGTTCCTGGACACCCTGTATAATTGGACGGCGTTATGCAGAAAGCTACCAACCCTCAATATATCAAATATTGGGTTGGATGCATATTTGGACAACAAAATACGAGTTCTCCATTCTGTAAAAACCTACCACCTCTAGATTAATATATAACCTATAAAACTATAAAAATGCTAAGCCACATATTAAATTTATCTGATATTCTAATTTGCAGAAACCTACCAACCCACTTGGTAGCATTTTAATAAAGCGCAATTTGCATCCAAGTGGGTTGGTAGCTTTCTGCAAATATTGGGTTCTACAACTCTACAGTTATAATAACCTAACCTAATAATTTTATGTATTGTTTTGCGTGTGGTTTACTGGATTACCGGCTTGTTTAATGTGTTTTAGTAGTGGTCTAGATTGTCTAGATGTACAAGCAGGAAAAAACCAATCCCGTAAGCTTAATGTCATACAAGAACATATTCTACACGAAATTTAATTTGAAAATAAAGCCATTAAAAAAAGACACCTGCAATGTTTGCGATACTTTTAAAATGAAAATAGATAATGAACAGGATGAAGAAAAAAAAAGAGTTCAAGCAGGAACATACGAAGCATTTTCAAGTTGCAGAGGAGGCACAGAAAATGAGAAGAGGTGATTTCAAGATAGCGACTGAACAAACAGATCAAGAGTGTTTAAGTTTTGACTTGGAAAAAACCCTACCGCTTCCCAGAATACCTACAGGCATCGTATTTTATAAGCGTCAGTTGTGGGTGTATAATGCAGGAATACACAGTTCTAAAGAAAATGGAGGATACTGCTACGTTTGGGTAGAAGGTTCAGCTGGAAGGGGCGCCCAAGAACTAAATTAACTCCAGAAAACCTCTTACGCTTTGGTGTGATTCTTGCGGTGAGCAAAATCGAAATATTAAGTTAATACTTATGCTTAAATCAATTTTGCATGGGACACGCACAAACCTAGAAAGCATTACCGTAAAATATCTCTGTTCTGGTCATAGTTTTTTGCCCAACGACACTGATTCCAGTGATATTGGGTCGGCTCTTAAACGACAGTAAATATTATATACCCCAAATGACTATATCGAGGTAATGCGTTCTTGTAGAAAGCAGAGACCATTGGTAGTAACCCAACTGCACGTCGAAGATTTTTTAGGCGTAATAAACATTGAGAAAAAAATTACTAATCGCAAAGTGACCGAAGATATAGAAAAAATTAATTGGTTGAAGATTAGGTCAATCAAAATAGAAAAGTCTGACCCATTTCGGCTAATGATACAACACGATTTTTCACAACCGTATCAAAATATTTCATCAAAAAATCTTCTCGGGGTAGAACTGCTAACGAAGAAATTTTTAGCGATTTAATACCACTGTGGCCTAACGGAACACCTATCGCTGAGGCGAAATTACCAAATTTAAAGGAAATGATACACCTTATTCCTACTGATGCATTGACTTTTTATCAAAATTTGCAGGGTGCCAATGTAACTGAAGATGTTGAGGATTTAGATTTTGAAGTGGTTGAAGCAGATTAATATTAAAATGTATTAAATTAATACGTTAAATATTCATATCCTTAACTTTTCTGTAAATAAAAATTATTTTTTCTTACTTTACTGTTGTTTTAATTTAATATTGTTGGTATTAATTTCCCACTTTGCAAAATGCAGAAACCTACCAATCCACAAAAATTTGCCATTTCTCTTTTTAATTTACGATTAAAATATTTAAACATGTAGAAAATACCAAAATATTTATTCACAGTCAAAAAAAAGTTACAAAGTAGTAGCAATATATCCTACAGATTTTTTAAATCAATAAAAACTTTAAACTTGATTATCTCAGTTTGCCACTATTGAGGGTTGGTAGCTTTCTGCATAACGCCGTCCAATTGCTATAATGTTATTTTATTTTAAAACGAACTGAAAAAAAATTATAACCTCCAAAAGGAAACTTATTAATAGCTATTTGTATAACAAGGGAGGAAAGTGCTCCTTTTCCTCCCGAGAATGAAGTTTACTGCCCGACGCGTAGCGGAGGGCAGTAATCATTCAAGGGAGGAAAAGGCACTTTACTCCCATGTTATACATATGGTTTTTCCGCCTTCCTCAAATAATTTCCTCCTTTTTTCATTTTTACTTAATTTATTTATGTAACTAACCAACAAAATTTATTAGAACTAAAACTGACAAGTAGGTACAATATAACTGTCAACTGTCAAATATAAGTCAAATTATTAATGTAAACATTGTTAAATCAGAATAACAATTTACTGTTTTTTACCATTCTGCAAAATAGAGAATGTTTTTAAATAAACGTTAAAATGTATAGATACTTACGTAATAGAAAATAGATATTGTACAGGGCGCCAATAAGTTATATTTCATGAATGAAATACCATGACGTCACTTTTACTTTTCCTCCCTAGGGAGGAAAAACATTTTCCTCCCTAGGGAGGAAAAGTACAACTTTGCTCCCTACAATCACGTCCGGAAAAGTATACTTTCAGTAGAGGTAGGTGGAAAAATTTATTTACATATTTTTGTTTATATCTTTTTTGTTGGTCACTTGACGATAAAAAGTAATAGAAACAAAATTGTAGGAAATTTAATTTGCTACATTTTATGTTTATTTAGATTTTCCGTAGAGTTGGTAGTTTACGAGATATAGCGCGAAACCCCTTTGCACCCCATTTCCAAGATGGCGACCGGGGGACAAGGGTGGCGACCCCAAAAACTTGAACTTAAGCTTCTACTGATCTCCCCTACACATTAAAGAAATAAAATTGACTCCTCTAACAAATGCAAGGTATGGCTTAAAAAATGTAACATTTTAATGGAGTATGTCTCCCTGCCTGATTTCTCCTGGTGTTGGTATGTTGGCCGTAGTGGTGTCATTTGTTTTAATTTTTGTCGTGTTGTTATTGTTCATTTGTTTTATGACTTCAACAATGTTTGGCGGTATCCTTTTTGGCTTATTTTTCTTTATTAAATTGCTAAGTCTGACTCTGTCAAATGCTTTCGTTAGGTCTACGAAGCAAATATATACAGGTTTGTTATATTCTATCGACTTCTCTTTCACTTGTTTCATGACATCTTTTACTTCATTTTTCTAAATTAATTTAAACACAATCTAACACAATTAAACAATAAATAATGTGTGTCTATTTAAAATCTTTATTTAGGAAGGTTTTACACAATTTAGCATTTTCCTGCATTATTGTCAACAGTAATATGGTAGCCACCTTCTGGCTTGACTTCAATATATTGGGAGGAAATAAGTTCCTTGGCATTAGTTACCTTTCCATTTTCGTTTATTAAATTATTAGTCATAATAACGTTAATTATAGCATCTCCCTTATCCTTGGCGGTACTGCTTTCATCGCTTGCAGATTCGCAAATGAAAGGTTTCTTTTGGTCGCAAGATGCTGACTCGTATTTTCCTACGTTTGTGAGTCCAAGACAAGACTTACTTTCAGCGTCTACATGAGCTATAGCCCAATTAAAGTACTCAATGGGTTCGTCTGATTGTTTCCAGATCCATTTGCCTTTTACTTTTTCTCCATCAACCCAGAAAGGTCCAGTAGTAACTGCAACAGAAATTTCAGTTAAAATTTTCTATTCCACAAAATATGTTAAAAATTTTCTGTACATAAATAACAAACAAAGGGATCTTCATTCCTTTTTATCAAGAGTTTAAAAGATAAGCATATATATAGAACCGGTGGCGCCCAAAATCCCGACAGCCAAAATCCCGACAGCCAAAATCCCGACGGCCAAAACACCGACACGCCAGAATCCCGACACGCCAGAAACCCGACAGGCCAAAATAATAATAATAATAATAATAATAATGACTTTATTGCTTTTTTTCAAAAAAAATACAAACTAGACAAACAGTAATAATTATAATAAAGCAAAAGGCGACGTTCGCTCTTAGATGATGTTCCTAGAAACACCAGCTAAGAAGCGCTCTTCCACGTAACCGCAATACAAATAATTACTATTCTAGTGTAACCTAATGACCTTATTTACATGCTAAAATAAATTTATCGTATATGATAATAACACTAATTATCTATTTTTATTGAATAAATTTTTATTGAATAAAATAAATTTTTATTGAATAAAATAAATTTTTATTGAATAAAATAAATTTTTATTGAATAAAAAAAAAATTTATTTTATTCAATAAAAATTTATTTTATTCAATAAAAATTTATTTTATTCAATAAAAATTTATTCAATAAAAATAGATAATTAGTGTTATTATCATATACGATAAATTTATTTTAGCATGTAAATAAGGTCATTAGGTTACACTAGAATAGTAATTATTTGTATTGCGGTTACGTGGAAGAGCGCTTCTTAGCTGGTGTTTCTAGGAACATCATCTAAGAGCGAACGTCGCCTTTTGCTTTATTATAATTATTACTGTTTGTCTAGTTTGTATTTTTTTTTTGAAAAAAAGCAATAAAGTCATTATTATTATTATTATTATTATTTTGGCCTGTCGGGTTTTGGCGTGTCGGGATTCTGGCGTGTCGGTGTTTTGGCCGTCGGGATTTTGGCTGTCGGGATTTTGGCTGTCGGGATTTTGGGCGCCACCGGTTCTATATATATGCTTATCTTTTAAACTCTTGATAAAAAGGAATGAAGATCCCTTTGTTTGTTATTTATGTACAGAAATTTTTTTCCCAACATGCAACAATCTTCGCATAAGCAAAATCCCGACCCCTACATTTTGAATATTTATTGTTTCCTTTTCAAATGCAATACCAAATCATAATATTATACAGTATTGAAATTGAAAAATTAATTACTCACTAATGGTCTAAGAGCTAGAGCCAAGAAATTGGCATGTGAAATCAGTCTATTGTATATTGATAATTATGACCCCTTTCAGGCTGACACCTCAGTGGATACAGGAAGTAGCAATAAGGGATGAAAGGGGAAAGTTAGTGTAGTCTTTAAAGGTTTTGACCTCCTATTTTGTTAAACCTCCATCGATTTGCGTGAAAATTGGTGACTAGTTAGAGCATACCTCAAGAAATAAAAATGATTTGGTACCAACTTGCACTTTTACCCTGGGGTGGATACCACCCCTTATCGGGGGTGAAAACTATTTTATTAAAAATAACCCCACAAATCGATAGAGTGACAAATTATAAGTAAAATTTGTTATATTATGTTATTAAAATAAATCAATACTTTTTGAGTTATTAAAGATCAAAGATTTGTCTGTTTAAGAGCACATGCGTGAAGTTATGGATGATAAGAAGAACATATTAATTAATTGTGTGTTACTAAAATATTATTTTTATATTATTTCGTTATTATAAATTTAGCAAAAGTGTATTCGAATATGTCAAATGTACCCATTATTCCATACTCATACCCATATATATATAGTCCAGAAAGCCACTGCGCATCCGCTAGGAAAAATATTCTAATTCGGATTTTTTGCACAATCTTACTCAAAAAGGACTCCTTTTAACAAATTTGCATGTTGCCAGGACCAAAAAGTGGTCAAAAATTTTTTAAGCGTTTTTTTTTTGTTTTTTTCCTAAAATTATTATTTTTGCATGGAAAAAAGTTTTTTTAGGTTTTTTGGATCATTCCAAACAGAAAAGGTCTTTAGTGACTTTTCTCTAAAAATGATAGTTTTTGACATATAAGAGATTAAGAATTGAAAAATTGCGAAATCGGCCATTTTTAACCCTCAAAAACTATGTGAAAAACTGAAAATTTGAATGTTGCCAAGGTCGGTAGATATTCTTTAAACATCGATTGATGAAATCCCGAAGAGTGTTTTGCAATACAATATTCAAAACTCCTTTGTTTTTTAATTGCTAATCAAGCGTGCGCGACACTATTTTCCACCGACAGTATGGTGCAAATGAAAGGAATAAATTCGTTATTTCGTAAACTGGCGACTTTAAGGAAAAATCCCGAAATAGTTCGATTTTTATTTTTAAGTTATAATATTGTGGCATATATGGTATACTAGTTACGTCATCCGTCTGGGCGTGATGACGTAATCGATGATTTTTTTAAATAAGAATAGGGGTCGTGCGGTAGCTCATTTGAAAGGTTCTTCAATTCTCTATTCAGTAATGTAAACATTTACATAATTATTTATACAGGGTGTCCTTCTACTTCTTTTTTGTCAAATATTTTAATTTAATAAAAATTTTTTGGACACCCTGTATAAATAATTATGTAAATGTTTTTATTACTGAATAGAGAATTGAAGAACCTTTCAAATGAACTAGCACATGACCCCTATTCTCATTTAAAAAAATCATCGATTACGTCATCACGTCCAGATGGATGACGTCACTAGTATACCATATATGCCACAATATCATAACTTAAAAATAAAAATCGACCTATTTCGGGATTTTTTCTTAAAGTCGCCGGTTTACGAAATAACGAATTTATTCCTTTCATTTGCACCATACTGTCGGTGGAAAATAGTGTCGCGCACACTTGATTAGCAATTAAAAAACAAAGGAGTTTTGAATATTGTATTGCAAAAAACTCTTCGGGATTTTATCAATCGATGTTTAAAGAATATCTTCCTACCTTGGCAACATTCAAATTTTCAGTTTTTCACATAGTTTTTGAGGGTTAAAAATGGCCGATTTTGCAATTTTTCAATTGTTAATCGCTTATATATGTCAAAAACTATCATTTTTAGAGAAAAGTCACTAAAGACCTTTTCTATTTGGAATGATCCAAAAAACCTAAAAAAAACTTTTTTACATGTAAAAAAATAATTTTAGGATAAAAACAAATAAAAAACGTTTAAAAAATTTTTGACCACCTTTTGGTCCTGGCAACATGCAAATTTGTTAAAAGGAGTCCTTTTTGAGTAAGATTGTGCAAAAAATCCGAATTAGAATATTTTTCCTAGCGGATGCGCAGTGGCTTTCTGGACTAATATGTACCCCCAATTTCTGGACATATTCAGTTTATATTGTTAAAAAAAATTTAATTAAATATCGAAATAATATAAAAATAATATTTTACTAACATACAATTAATTAATATGTTCTTTTATCATCCGTAACTTCACGCATATGCTCTTAAATAGACAAATCTTTGATATTTAATAACTCAAATGGATCCCATCACACATCGGCATCAAAGGTAATGAAGCAGAAGGTAAAAGTGCGCGAAGTGCAGCATAAAAACCATATAATACCTTGGTGCCCAAGAGCCCAAGAACTGACAAACCGCCGCCTACAACCAGTGCTAATCAGAATCTAAGAGACTATCTTAAATATATATGTACCTACAGGGTTATTCACTATATTTTGACCGCCCCTGTAAACTGCTTTATTTACAGAATTAGAAAAAATATAAAATACAAAAGTTATTCGATTTTTAAATTATGATTTTTTGACATATATATCGTACTAGTGACGTCATCCATTTGGGCGTGATGACATAATCGACTATTTTTTAAATGGGAATAGGGGTCGAGTGCCTGCTCATTTGAAAGGTTATTCAATTCCCTATTCAGTAATATAAACATTAACATGATTAATTATACAGGGCGTTCAAAAAAATTTTTAATTAAATTAATTGACACGAAAAGAAGAATCTGTGTAATTTATTTAATTCAAAATACATTCTACTGCTGTCATAAAACAGAAATAAATGTTTATTTAACAAATAAACATTACTTTTTGGCAGATTGAACATCGAATTTAAGCAAAAATCAATGTTTATTTGTGCAACAAACTTTTATTTCTGTTTTCTAACAGCAGTAAAATGTATTTTAAATTAAATAAATTAAATACATTCTTCCTTTTGTGTCAATTAATTTAATTTTAAAAAAAATTTGGACACCCTGTATAATTAATCATGTTAGTATTTTTATTACTAAATAGGGAATTGACTAACCTTTTAAATAAGCTGGCACTCGACCCCTATTCCCATTTAACAAAATAGTCGATTACGTCATCACGCCCAAATGGATTATGTCACTGGTATTATACGATATATATATATATATATAGTTTGAATATGATTCTTGAACCTTAATATATTTTTTAATTTGGGTTTCTTGGGCTTAGGTTCACAAAGAAAAAGAGATGGCTATGATGTTATGTCATATCATTTAATCGACGTTTCGACAGGAATATCCTTGCCTTTTTCAAGATCATTACGTGACTAAAAAACATTTCGTCAAAGATACAATACCAAAATTTAAGAAAACATTTTGACTTACCCTGCATGTAAAGTTGGCAGTGAACAATAACAATAATAGACGTCACAAAATAAAACAATGTTAAAAACATAGGGACAGACCCACTAGTAGATACATTTAAAATTTAGGTACTGTGTCGAATTATTGTGATGTTATATCGATGTTTCAAATATCAATCAATTAAATACCTAGTTGCTTCCGCATCATAGGCGTGCTGAAATTTCTTTTGTATTATATTTTAAATTAGATTATAATATAATTTGTTCAGATGTTTGATGTCCCTTTTGTCATTAATAGCATGGTTGTTCTTTTTTATTTCTATAGACTCTAGGAGCTCCCTCTTTTTCTTGTTGTGTTCAGTTTTTAAGATTTTGGTGTTGTCAAAATCGAATTTATGTTTTTTCTCGTTTTCATGTTTTGTGAGGGCCGTTGAGTTTTTTTTATCATATTTGTGAGAACGTATTCTTGAGTTGAGTAGCTGGCTGGTTTGTCCAATGTATACCCCATCGCAATCTGAGCAAGGGATTTCATATACTACATGCGATTTTTTTGATTGAGGAGTTTTTGTTTTTAGTTGTGTGAAATTCCTTTTCAATAGATTGTACCCTTTATGAGCAACTGTGATGTTGTGTTTAGATAGGAGATTTGCAAGCTGTTCTGATAACCCTTTTATATACGGAAGAGACATATAATTCTTCTTTACCTTGTTAGTTTTATTGTTATTCTGGTTGTTGTAGAAAGTATGTAGTCGCGACTTAAAAGTGTTTTCAATGAGATGATGGGGGTAAGAATTAAGCGTCAATGCTGTTTTTGCCTTTTTTATGGCCTGAGGTCTGTTTGTGGGGTCGGACAATCTGATGGCTCTATCAGCTAGGCCAATAACTACTGATTTCTTTTGGGACAGAGGGTGATGTGAGTTGAAATTCAGATATCTCGATGACCAGGTTTTTTTAGTGTACCATGAAGTGGTTATGATACTATTTTCTCTATGTAAAGTCAGGTCCAGAAAGTTGATTTGACAATTTTTTTCTATTTCTAATGTAAATTTGAGTTTTGGGTGGAAGTTATTAAATTCGTTTAACAAAATATCCAGTTTATCCTCTGGTGCTGCAGTCAAACAGTCATCTATATAACGATAGAAAAAAGGAATATCGAAATCTATTTTATTTAGGACAATTTCTTCTAGGTGCTCTAAAACTAGTTGAGCGATAGCACTAGATATGCTAGCACCCATAGCACATCCATCTGTTTGTTGGAAGAACTTGTTTTTATATATAAAGTATGTTGAGTTTAATGTTGTTTCAACTGCTAAAAGAAATTCTTCTAGTGGAATGTCCGTAAATATTTTGATTTCATTCCATTTTTGCTTAATAATATCTTTCGCCAAAGCTATTGGAATATTGGTGTATAAAGATACGACATCGAGCGAAACTAATTTGTACTCTTTAGGTAAATGTGTATTTTTGAGTTTTGATTTCAGGTGATCAGCATCTTTTAAATAGTGTGGATTTTTATTAATTACATTAGAAATGATGTTCTTCAAATATTTTGAGAGGTTTTCAAAAGGGGACTGAATACATGAGACAATAGGACGTAGAGGCATATCTTCTTTGTGTGTTTTGGGCAGACCGTATATTTTTGGAGCAACAGCATTATGTATTTTGAGGAAGTTAGCGGTATTTGGTGAGATGTAGCACTTTTTTTCCCATCTGTCGACTAATTCGTTATTTCTTTTTTGAAATATGTTTGTGGGGTCATTTTTCATTTCACGATATGTTGTTTTGTCATTTAAAAGAGAATCCATTTTGCTGTCATAGTCGTTGGACTCCATAATAACAGTCTTGTTTGTTTTGTCAGGTTTCAGGACAATTAAATTTGGGTTTTCGTTTAAAAAAGCTTTTGTTCTTTTTATTTTTTTATGCAGTGTTTTATCTTCAAACTGATATTTGTTTTTGTTTTTAAAATTTGTTAAAATATTGCAACATTTGGTTCTAATGTCATTCTGTACATTTGTACTTAAGTTAGAGATGGAACTCTCAATTGAACAGATAATTTCGGATGTTGGAATATCATTTTTATTGCGGATGGGAACTGCAAAATTATCTCCTAAACTTAAAATGTCTTGTACTTGTAAATTCCCAGTGACGTACAAGACATTTTAAGTTTAGGAGATAATTTTGCAGTTCCCATCCGCAATAAAAATGATATTCCAACATCCGAAATTATCTGTTCAATTGAGAGTTCCATCTCTAACTTAAGTACAAATGTACAGAATGACATTAGAACCAAATGTTGCAATATTTTAACAAATTTTAAAAACAAAAACAAATATCAGTTTGAAGATAAAACACTGCATAAAAAAATAAAAAGAACAAAAGCTTTTTTAAACGAAAACCCAAATTTAATTGTCCTGAAACCTGACAAAACAAACAAGACTGTTATTATGGAGTCCAACGACTATGACAGCAAAATGGATTCTCTTTTAAATGACAAAACAACATATCGTGAAATGAAAAATGACCCCACAAACATATTTCAAAAAAGAAATAACGAATTAGTCGACAGATGGGAAAAAAAGTGCTACATCTCACCAAATACCGCTAACTTCCTCAAAATACATAATGCTGTTGCTCCAAAAATATACGGTCTGCCCAAAACACACAAAGAAGATATGCCTCTACGTCCTATTGTCTCATGTATTCAGTCCCCTTTTGAAAACCTCTCAAAATATTTGAAGAACATCATTTCTAATGTAATTAATAAAAATCCACACTATTTAAAAGATGCTGATCACCTGAAATCAAAACTCAAAAATACACATTTACCTAAAGAGTACAAATTAGTTTCGCTCGATGTCGTATCTTTATACACCAATATTCCAATAGCTTTGGCGAAAGATATTATTAAGCAAAAATGGAATGAAATCAAAATATTTACGGACATTCCACTAGAAGAATTTCTTTTAGCAGTTGAAACAACATTAAACTCAACATACTTTATATATAAAAACAAGTTCTTCCAACAAACAGATGGATGTGCTATGGGTGCTAGCATATCTAGTGCTATCGCTCAACTAGTTTTAGAGCACCTAGAAGAAATTGTCCTAAATAAAATAGATTTCGATATTCCTTTTTTCTATCGTTATATAGATGACTGTTTGACTGCAGCACCAGAGGATAAACTGGATATTTTGTTAAACGAATTTAATAACTTCCACCCAAAACTCAAATTTACATTAGAAATAGAAAAAAATTGTCAAATCAACTTTCTGGACCTGACTTTACATAGAGAAAATAGTATCATAACCACTTCATGGTACACTAAAAAAACCTGGTCATCGAGATATCTGAATTTCAACTCACATCACCCTCTGTCCCAAAAGAAATCAGTAGTTATTGGCCTAGCTGATAGAGCCATCAGATTGTCCGACCCCACAAACAGACCTCAGGCCATAAAAAAGGCAAAAACAGCATTGACGCTTAATTCTTACCCCCATCATCTCATTGAAAACACTTTTAAGTCGCGACTACATACTTTCTACAACAACCAGAATAACAATAAAACTAACAAGGTAAAGAAGAATTATATGTCTCTTCCGTATATAAAAGGGTTATCAGAACAGCTTGCAAATCTCCTATCTAAACACAACATCACAGTTGCTCATAAAGGGTACAATCTATTGAAAAGGAATTTCACACAACTAAAAACAAAAACTCCTCAATCAAAAAAATCGCATGTAGTATATGAAATCCCTTGCTCAGATTGCGATGGGGTATACATTGGACAAACCAGCCAGCTACTCAACTCAAGAATACGTTCTCACAAATATGATAAAAAAAACTCAACGGCCCTCACAAAACATGAAAACGAGAAAAAACATAAATTCGATTTTGACAACACCAAAATCTTAAAAACTGAACACAACAAGAAAAAGAGGGAGCTCCTAGAGTCTATAGAAATAAAAAAGAACAACCATGCTATTAATGACAAAAGGGACATCAAACATCTGAACAAATTATATTATAATCTAATTTAAAATATAATACAAAAGAAATTTCAGCACGCCTATGATGCGGAAGCAACTAGGTATTTAATTGATTGATATTTGAAACATCGATATAACATCACAATAATTCGACACAGTACCTAAATTTTAAATGTATCTACTAGTGGGTCTGTCCCTATGTTTTTAACATTGTTTTATTTTGTGACGTCTATTATTGTTATTGTTCACTGCCAACTTTACATGCAGGGTAAGTCAAAATGTTTTCTTAAATTTTGGTATTGTATCTTTGACGAAATGTTTTTTAGTCACGTAATGATCTTGAAAAAGGCAAGGATATTCCTGTCGAAACGTCGATTAAATGATATGACATAACATCATAGCCATCTCTTTTTCTTTGTGAACCTAAGCCCAAGAAACCCAAATTAAATATATATATATATATATATATATATATATATATATATATATATATATATATATATATGTCAAAAAATCATGATTTAAAAATCGAATAACTTTTGTATTTTACATTTTTTTCTAAGTCTGTAAATAAAGCAGTTTACAGGGGTGTCAACATATAGTGAATAACCCTGTACATATGTATCATAATTATTTATAAATTATCTTATGTATAATAGTCGTTAATAACCTATGACTGAGGCGACATTTTTGTCTACATAAAAAAATGTTTCTATTTTTAAGATAAGATATATTATTTAAAATCTTACCGGGATATGGCAGAAGTTTGGCAAGGACGGTATTTTCTTCAAAATCTTTTATATCGGGAAGTTTTAATTTATGGTACGCACAAAAGGCTCTAGCTTGAGATTGTGTAACCTAAAACAAGAAAATAGTGTTTTGTATACACAGTGATACACCAATTTATTCAACATAATGTGTAGCAAAAATATAATAAAATACACTGCTGAAAATAATTAGTCCATGTGGTGAGACCGCTCCCGTCTGAAAAACATTTCTAATTCGGTTTCTCTGCAGATTCATATTCAAAAATGTCCCCTTTAAACAAATCTGAAGGGTGCCGGACGGAATTTTTGGGCAGAAATTGTTTAAACAATTTTTTTAAACAAATACATAAGATCACCTTTTATTGCTCCAAAAAATATATTTTTAGGTTTCTTGGGTCATTCTAAACAAGAAAGGTATCTTGTGATTTTTCTCAAAAATTGACAGTTTTCGAGTTATAGGCGATTTAAAATCTAAAAAACGCGAAAATACGCATTTTCGAGGCTTAAAGACTCATATTTAAATTAGCATTTTTAAGGGTGCCAATAACTTGAATTAAAGTCTAAACATTCCTTTTCCAGATTCCGAAGAGTGATCGGGTCTAACTTTAATTTAGACCGTAGTTTGTAATTGTTAATTATGCGTGTCCATCCGGTTTTTTTGTCGGTGCCCCGCGCACTATTTTCAAAAATCTCCTATTTTCCTCCGAAAAATATTTTTTCTAGATTCTTTGGGATATTCTTAATAAAATAAGTTTCTTGACGTTTTTCCCAAAAGTTAATAGTTTTAAACTTATAAGCGATTTAAAATCCAAAAAATGACAAAAAACACATTTTCGCATTTTAAACCGCTTATAACTTTAAAACTAGTAACTTTTGAGAAAAATGTCAAGAAACTTATTTTAAAAATGAATAACCATTTTCAATATCGTTGCAAAACGAAAACACAGCCGAACCATATTCTAATCCAATCAGAGAGTGCCGCAAGCACCCCTACCGGTTTCGAAACTTATTAGTCTCTCATCAGGAGGCACATATGCTGCTCTCCCCGATCCAACCAAACAAACCCCAGCGCGCAGTCCCGGATTGCAACGAACGAAATGGCATAGATGCCCTAGCGGCAACTGCTAGCAAAAATACTAAGTTTTCACTCTAATGGCATAAAAAACAACATAATGCTATTCTACATCCCACCAGAATGAAAACAATGGGAACCTTCTCTTGTTACACCTCCGAGGCTTCTACAATTTGCAAGCCATACGGATGCTGAGACTAAGGAAGATGAGGGAATTCTACAATTTACAATTCACGTTCCAACGAGAATGGTTCCCTTCATACTCCACACAGAGTAAATGTAAATCAAAAATGAATAACCATTTTCAATTTCGTTGCAAAACGAAAACACAGCCGAATCATATTCTAGTCCAATCAGAGAGTGCCGCAAGCACCCCTACCGGTTTCGAAACTTATTAGTCTCTCATCAGGAGGCACATATGCTGCTCTCCCCGATCCAACCAAACAAACCCCAGCGCGTTTTCGTTTTGCAACGAAATTGAAAATGGTTATTCATTTTTGATTTACATTTACTCTGTGTGGAGTATGAAGGGAACCATTCTCGTTGGAACTTTACCGCGCTGAGCAGATGGGACGTGAATTGTAAATTGTAGAATTCCCTCATCTTCCTTAGTCTCAGCATCCGTATGGCTTGCAAATTGTAGAAGCCTCGGAGGTGTAACCAGAGAAGGTTCCCATTGTTTTCATTCTGGTGGGATGTAGAATAGCATTATGTTGTTTTATATGCCATTAGAGTGAAAACTTAGTCCTTTTAAACTTATTTTATTTAGAATGTCCCAGAGAATCTAGAAAAAATATTTCTCGGAGGAAAATAGGAGATTTTTGAAAATAGTGCGCGCCGCACCGGCAGAAAAACCGGATGGACACGCAAAATTAACAATTAAAAAACTACGGTCTAAATTGAACTTAAACCCGATCACTCTTCGGAATCTTGAAAAGCAATTTTTAAACTTTAATCCAAGTTATTGGTACCCTTAAAAATACTAATTTAAATATGAGCCTCGAAAATGCGTATTTTCGCATTTTTTAGATTTTAAATCGCCTATAACTCGAAAACTGTCAATTTTTGAGAAAAATCACAAGATACCTTTCTTGTTTAGAATGACCCAAGAAACCTAAAAATATATTTTTTGGAGCAATAAAAGGTGATCTTATGTATTTGTTTAAAAAAATTGTTTAAAAAAATTGTTTAAAAAAATTGTTTAAAAAAATTGTTTAAAAAAATTGTTTAAAAAAATTGTTTAAACAATTTCTGCCCAAAAATTCCGTCCGGCACCCTTCAGATTTGTTTAAAGGGGACATTTTTTAATATGAATCCGCAGAGAAACCGAATTAGAAATGTTTTTCAGACGGGAGCGGTCTCACCACATGGACTAATAAAGAAAATAGATCTTGAAGATTTTTGAAAAATCTTCCCAGAATTTTGGAATAATTTTTTTTTGAGAACGATTTCCAGATTAGAAATTGAATCGTCAATCATTAGTTAATTAAAAATTTAATTTTTATTACTTTCCGGCTACATCGCAGAACGTTTTCAAAATGACAATTCCATCATCAGTGATGCTTACAAGGTACCTGCATGGTTGAGCCACTAAAAATATCAGGGTGAAAACCCTTTAAATGGTATAAAGTTATTATAAAGTTACGCTGTTGTATTTAATATTATGTGCTGTTTGAACTTTTCCAGGGACCAAAAAAATCTTTGGAGTGGAGACTGAGAGCGGATAGACGAAACCCGGGAAGACCGCCCACAAGATGGACTGACGACATAAAGAGGATTTGTACCAACTGGATTGCAGCAGCGCAGGATAGATCTGAATGGAAGTTTTTAGAGGGGGCCTATGTTCAGCAGTGGACGACTATGGGCTGATGATAATGATTAACTTTTCCTTGATTTTATATCACGGCAACGCAGAACTCTGAACTATGTGGGTTATCGGGACTGAGGGGAAGTCTTACTAATTATTAGATTCTAGAGTTGCTATCTAGAACCCACGTAGTTGTTTGTTTTGCGTTGTCGTGATATAAAATCAAGAAAAAACTCAAACATCAGATAATATTAAACACAACCATCATCATCAACAACAGCTATTCTATCCATCATCGGATGTAAGCCTCCCTTAGCAGTGCCGGTTTATCCACTGGGCGCTTGGGGCGGGCGCCCAGGGGCCCGGGACCTGGAGGGGCCCGAAGGAGCCCGTTCCTTTTGAAAAAATAAAGTCGTTAAATAATTTACATATGCTCCGAAAAAAATTTCATACGCAGATACGCCAATACACTGCAATGCAAACGTCTTTGTTCTATTGTTACATCCCCGTGTCAGTGTTTGTGGCGGGGCCTTTTTCCACAAACTACAGAAAGTTGTCAACAGATTTCGCCATGTCATTGATTAAAAACTACCCAGGTAGTGGGTAAAAACTGCGTAGGTTATTAATCAATGGCCATGTCTCGAATTGTATCCAAAATGATGGCACAAACGGAGTTTTTTTAGTTTCTAATAATTTCATTTTGAATTGTGGGGCTTAAATGCTTAAATAATAATTTATCTCACTTTTCGACTTTAAAATAAGTTGTTTTAAAATAGGAACAAAATAAGTCCTTTTAAAATAGTTAAACGAAAGACAAAAATAGATAGGTATACATAAATCTAATTTATAGATAAAGAATAGAATATTATCGAAAATGCCAATACCCAAACAATAGGTACACACTCTTTCAAACATTCAAAAGTAAAGCGATTACAAAAATTGCAATTTGGCATTATACAGTGGCCTCTAAGGCTAGCACTCCACTTGCGATTTGTAGTCGCAGCGGCAAAAAAAATCGCTGTCGCAGAAAATCTAGAGTCTAGAAAATTAGTCCCTATTTTCAGAATTGCGAAGTGAATGCTACAAGGATGTAACATCAGCTTTTAGATGTTTTTTTAAGCTAGAGATAAAGAAGAAGTCAAGACGTCAATTAATACTTTATGCGAGAAACATAAAAACGATGTTGATGAAACCAAAGAGAAAACTTGCATAATGAAATTACCCATTTTGTAACGTTATGCCAAAATTTGAATAAACATCATACAATTTATGAAAAATTTGATTCTTTCAGGATGTAAAAGCAACTTTTCCCAATATTTTAACTTTACTGCAAATTTATTTGACGATACCAATTTCTAATGAGTCAGGCGAGCAGTCTTTTTCGGCTTTAAAAAGAATAAAAACATATTTAAGGTCAAATTTGGGCCAAAAAAAACTAGACGCATTATCACTATTGTATCTAGAGAATGAAGAACTGGAGAAACTGAATTGTGATAATATTATATGGCAGTTTGCGAATGCCAAGTCAAGAAAAAAAGTGATCTAATTTTTGTCTTTATGTATTTTTTAGAATATGTTTTTTTGCTTGTCATGTGTTGTTTTGTGGAACTTTCTGTTTTTTATTTATGTTTTTAAATGTATTTTTTGGATTATTTTTTACGTTTGATATTCTTCTTGCTTGTTAAAAAAATATTTGATGGGTTTTACAATAAACCTTTATAGTTAATGCATGTGTTTTCTTGTTAAAAAACTGACAACGAATAGCAATGAAGGGGGGCCCCTAAACCTCCAGCGCCCAGGGCCTCAAGTTAGGTTAAACCGGCACTGCCCTTACGTGTGTCCATTCATATCTGTTTGCTGTTTTTTACATCCATTCGTGGCCAGCCATTCGCTTCATGTCATCAGTCCATCTTGTTTGAGGTCTGCCTCTACTTCTTTTGATTGCCTTTGGTCGCCACTCTAGAATTCGCTTTGTCCCACGGTTGTCTTCTATTCTTCCCAGGCGCGGATCCAAGGGGGGTCAATGGGGTCAATTACCCCCTCCTTGAGACCTCGCCTGGTGTCTACTGACAGTTTTTTTTTAAGAAAGAGATCATTACTATTGAAAATAAATAGTGAGTTTTGTGTCCTGTTGATAACTGAATAACTGAAACATAACACAGAATTCCTTAGAATCGAAGATTATTAAAAGTCTGTAGAACATAATAAATGAAAAATTCTCACAATAAATCTGTTTATTACCATCTAATGCCAGATACCAGATATCAATAGTAATTTGTTTTTTCTTTGTGGCAAATTAATGAGTCAGTTTATTTTCAAAAAATGTCATTCTCATCTGAGACTATTTTAAGATTTGACATAGGCGTAACCAGGGGGGTTTTGGGGGTTATAACCCCCCCCCCATTGGGATGGACTTTGAGCTCTATACGCTTAACACCATACCCCTCAGAGACCTTCCAGTAGTTGTAACCCCCCCTTTCCAGTAGTTGTAACCCCCCCCCCCTTAGGATCATCCTGGTTACGCCTATGAGATTTGAAGTAAACAGTAAAAATTCAGGCATGCAAAAATTTTGCGATGAAGACGTGTTTCCACATTGTAAAATACTATTACAAATATTGCTTACTTTGCCTTTTAGTACATCACGTGCGTTTAGTAGAACGATCGTTTTCTGCTTTTAAACGCCATAAAACTCGGCTTAGAAACAAAATGAGTCAAGATCGATTTTTTACTATTAGGTCTATCTTTACTACATGTTCATTTTGATTTAAAATTAATATAGAAATTAAATAAAATTGATTACATAAAATTAACGATCGTTTTCTGATTTCAAACGCCTTAAAACTTGGCTTAGAAACAAAAGGAGTCATAATCGATTGTTAGGTCTAGCTTGACTCCATGTTTATTTTGATTTAAAATTAATATAGAAAATATTATTAATAAATTTGTGTGATCTATGTATGTGATATATTTCGAGGGATACTGCGTTTTCGTCTAATAGTGATTAAATAACAAATATAGTTGGTTTTTATGGTACTACTGATAAACTTTACCAAATTACAAGTTTTACTATCTTTTAGAAAATAATTATTAAATGTTATTAAGGTAACTTTAAATAAATTTACAAACTTTGGATGTAGGTATGTCCATTTTAATTAAGTATATTTAACAAAGCAGAGTTAGTTAAATCTATTTGATCATTTACTAAAAATCCTCCGAATAAAAGCCTCTTTTAGAAGGATGTCCAAATTATTATGTAACAAAGATCTAAAATTGGCATTAAGGATGCGCCTACTTCGCTGCTAAAAGCGAAGTATGTGTTCTTGGTCTTACTGTATGGTATACTTGGACTGTGAATAAAATCGATCTAAATCGCCTTGAGGCTTTCGAGATGTGGTGCTGTAGAAGAATTTTAAGAGTTTTTTGGGTGGAGAAGATTCGAAACTCCACAATACTAGAAGGTTTCAGCAAGACTACTGCGATTATAAAAGGCATCAAGTTCAGTCGTTTACCAGCACTGGAAGCGTACGGTTGTATGTTTTGTTTTGTTTCTTGTGTTTACACATTTTGTTATTTGTTTTGATTTGATGTGTTGTGAAAACTAGCTGTGTGTGTTTTATTTTTTTATTAATATCATCACATCACCAAGTTTAAACGACCTAGTTAAATATTTGTATAATATTTAACCTTGACACCATGACGTCCACTAATTGTGAAATTTGCTTAGCTGAATTTTCTGAAAACGAAAAATATCAGATATGTTGCCATGGAGATTTTAAACGGTATTTTTGCATCAAATGTTCTGGTCTCAATAAAACAACGGCAAAAACTCTACTGGACCCAAAAAATTCTCATTTAAGATTTTTCTGTACTTTATGTGATTCGCCTAGTCTCAGATATCTAAATGAAAAAATTAACAATCTTTCAAAAAATCAAATACCACAAGAGAATTTTGACGCCTTAATTCAAGTTACAAAAAAACTCACTGATAATTTGCCAATTTTCATCGAGACATATGATTTATTAACCAAAAATGACGGCAAATCAGACTATATTACGAAAAAAATTGACGAGAATCATAAATTAAATAACCTGCTAAATCCTGAATATCTTTTAAAATCGATAAGGCAGATGGAACAAGATATCTTCAATATATCGTCAGTTTTTTTCGGCTGTTCCAATGACACGATTAAGGTGCAAGTCCAAGATTCAAATTCATCTGAGATAAAATTGGGACTAGATAGGCTCTCTTCAAACGTAAGTGAAATATCTAATCAAATGAGTAATCTTTCAAATAAACTACCTGCTATACCAACGAAGAAAGATGTATCGAAGAGAGACATTGTGTATGCCACTTCAAGTACTCAAACCGAAGACACTCAACATTTCGAAGCTAGTCCAGTCACAAAATTAAAAAGTGCAGAAGATAAATGCCACTTTGTCGTTATTAGCAACTTAACCCCAATTTACACTCCTATTCAAGTAGTTCACTACATTAAAGAGAAGCTAGGTATCAAGGAATATATAAGATGTTATGCCCTTCTTAAAGATGCCAACACAACAACAGGGTCCTCATTCAAAATAGGTATTAAGTCTAAAACATCTATTGACTTATTATTTAATAAGGAAATTTGGCCACCTGGTGTAAACATTAAATGGTCTACAGAATCCTCATGCTCTGAACCAACAACTTCATCTGAGGCAAATATGAAACCGAAGCACATCAGAAGCCCAGTTAGCTTGGAAAATCCAATTACCATTCCAAGTAAAAACAAAAATGAAGTTCAAAACACAAATATACTTACTGACAAGCAGGCCATCGAAATTTGCAAATCTAAAGATCCGTTCCGTTCCCAAATTAATTTCATTAAGAAAGATACTTTGGAACCATCCATAAATTTGGATCCTTTAACACCACCAAGAGTTAGATTAACCAATAACTCAAACAGTCGATATCTTCTAGCAAGATTAAGGGAACCGGATATATTAAAAGCAATTAAGCTACATCTTGCTTTCCTACACGACCAGCCTGCCTCAGTATTTTGTGATGGATATACCAACACCAGTGTGAAACTATTTTTGGCTTCCGAAGGACTACCTACCAAGGCTGAGGAACTAAGAAAAATTCTTCTAGAATTTAATGATGTCTATGGAATTCGTCCAGCTGAGGTGGAAGCTGATCTTGTTGCTTATAGGTCCTTTCTAAGTTCAGAAAGAATCATACATCTACAAAAATCAAGGGAATGTCACCGAAATTATTATTCTACTAGCTCTCCAAGACAAAATTTTTAAATAACACGACGTGTTCTGAGGAACTAGAAACCTCGAATAATTTTAGTGATGACAACTTTAGTATGGTTCTGATTAATATTCGTTCTATAAGAAATAATACTGACGAATTATTTTTGTTTCTGGAAGAATTAGGATTTCCCCCGATAGTTGCGGTTACAGAGCACTGGCTTGAAGTCAACGAGCCTTTTTTTGTAGAAAAATATACCACAATTGCTAGGTATGATCGTCCAAGTTCAGCTCATGGAGGCACCCTAATTCTTTCTAGAAATAATGATTTTTCTCTGATTACAAAATATGACTTTCTGTTAAATGAAGACTTCTTTGAGTTTTCCCTAGTTTATAATAAAAATCTTAATCTTTACATTATTTGCATCTATAGATCACCTGACTCCCCTGTGGAACTATTTTTTCAGAACCTGCTAAATTTGTTAGATGACTTGCCTCATAGAAGCAGAAAAATTCTATGCGGGGACTTCAACATTAATTATGATGCTGCTTGTGCTACCCAAATGTCCTTGGTCAACATATTTGAATCATATGGTCTCTCAATGCACGTTAATTCTCCTACAAGGATTACAAAAACTTCATCTACCATAATTGACTATATTGTCTCAGATTTCTCACCCCTTGATGTCTGCTCTACAATTATTAATGCGGGATTATCAGATCATGAAGCAGTATTTACGAAGTTTAACATCTTCAGCAAACCCTCCTCGAAAACCCGACGTTTAGGTAGGATTTTTTCCGCTCGGAATTTTCATAAATTTCAGAATTTATGCTTAACTTCTCAGTGGCATTTTCCTTCTGCGGACGTGGACTATAATTTAAACGATTTTATAGAAAAGCTTGTCTCTATCTTCAATAAGGCATTTCCTTTAATTTCAATTAAGCCAAAACATCACAAACCCTGGGCTACCAAAGGTATCCGCATATCAGCCAAAAATATGCGCTCACTATTGTATATCAGGAAATTTGCTACCAACGTCTCTGTCACTCAATATATCACCAAGTACAGGGTAACCTATCTAAAACTCATCAAATCAGCTAAAAAGCCTACTATCAAAATCGTATGGAAAGCTCTAAAAGTGTTGCAAAAGAAACTTGGTCCATAATAAACGATCTTCGAAATAGAACTCACGCAGTTCAAACATTTGCCCTTCCAGACCCGGAAAATCTAAACGAATATTTCGTTAATGTGAGTAAAAATATAACTTCTACTATTTTGCCACAAAAAGATCCCATTTCCTATCTCCCCAATTCAGGAGTGTTCTCGAATTCATTCTTTTTAAGACCAATCGATATATCTGAACTGATCCAAACTATCAATAGTATCAAAAGCAAATCATCCTGTAGTACTGATGGACTATCCATAAAAATATTCTCAAATCTCACAGAAAATGTGTTGGAAATCCTCGTCTCACTAATTAATGATTCCTTTGAAAGAGGCAAATTCCCAGAGTGCCTAAAGATAGCCATTATTATTCCCCTTCATAAGGGTGGTGAAAAATCGAATGCTTGCAACTATAGACCTATTGCCTTACTACCGGTACTTTCAAAAATTATTGAGAGACTCATAAAAACCCGTCTAATATCCTTTCTCATTGATAACAAAATCTTATCCCAAAATCAGTTCGGCTTTTTAACTAATAAATGTACCACTGATGCCTTGTTTTCTGTGCTTCATGAGGTTTACCAAGCACTAAACAATAATCTTTATACTGCCACTGTTTTCTGTGACTATGCCAAAGCTTTTGATTGTGTAAATCACGGCATTTTGATTAAAAAACTAAATTTCTATGGGATTAGAGGTATTTTTTTGAATTGTTTCCAATCTTACTTGAATAATAGGAAACAACTAGTTAGAGCAAATGATACTGACTCTAGTCTCAAAAACATTGTATGTGGAGTACCACAAGGTTCAGTATTGGGTCCTCTACTGTTCCTTATCTTTATAAATGACATCACTAACTTAAAAATCGATGGAAAAATTTTTCTTTTTGCTGATGATACCAGTATCACTTGGAGCAACTCAACTATTGCATCTCTTCATGCAACTATAACTTCTGATTTGCTTACGATAAAAACCTGGTCTGACTCTAATTTACTCTCTTTTAACGTGGATAAGACAGTAGCATTATCCTATAAAAGTGCTCTTCAACCCCTGCTTGTTAATAACAGCCAGATATCTACCGTTGATTCTGTAAAATTTCTTGGTATTTTTTTTAGACAGCAACCTCAAATGGTCCCTTCATATCGATTTGTTAAGTAAGAAACTCGCCTCAGCCTGCTATGCTATAAGATCTGTTTCGAAAGAACTCAATTTAGCATCTTCTAAACTAACATATTTTTCTTTGTTCGAGTCTCATCTTCGATATGGTCTTCCTTTTTGGGGTTCTAGTACAGCTGCCCAGTTAGATGTTATTTTTAAATTACAAAAAAGAGCAATAAGGTATCTGTTTGGCCTCAGAAGAACAAAACATTGCAGAAGTTACTTCAAAGATCACGGCATTTTAACCCTTACATCTTTATATATTTTAGAAACTGTTTGCTTAATTCGTAAACACATGCATGTCTTTCCAACAAGGCCTCGTCATGACTACTCCATCAGAAATTCAAATTTTGATGTCTATTTACCGATCCCGTCCTCTGAGTTAGTAAAGAAATCTATATTATATTCCGCAAAAAAACTATACAACCATCTTCCTTTACAACTCAAATCTGCAACATCTTTCCCAAAGTTCCGTAAAATGACAAAAGCTTATCTATCTAAAAGACCATATTATTCAGTAGAAGAGTTTCTTAATGACTAACTAAGAAATTACAGTAATGTACAAGTAACTAAACTTATCTATATTTGGGTGTCACATGCAGCAGCTTAAACTTATTAGTTCCTATGTCTATAAATAGTTTACTTTGTTGTATATTCACTTTGCAATTTCTATAAATTGTTGCAATATATCGATTTTGTTTTTTTTTTACTTTATTAACTTTTTTATATTGACGATTTATCAAATTTCAGAAAATTTTATTTGTTATTGTTATTGTTAGATATTATTTATTTATTTATTTTTTCTGACTTTAATTAAGCTTTGTCCATAAAATTTGTATTTTCAGTGACAGTAAAGCATATTTCTATTCTATTCTATTCTATTCTATTCTATTCTATCAACAAGAGAAAGCTGGAGTATTTCGGACATGTAATAAGAGGTCCCAAATATAGGTTGCTACAAAATATTATGCAAGTGAAAATATAAGGCAAACGCAGTCCAGGACGAAGAAGCACTTCGTGGTTCATTTAGTGTGGCAGTGAATAAAATTAAGATAGCTATGATGCTAACCAACGTTCTGAAAGGATATGGAACATGAAGAAAAAGCAAGTTATAGCCCATTCCGAAAAAGAATCCTTGCCTACGCCAGTGACGAGAAAATTTTTATTTCATTCAACCTCGCCAGGTTGCTGGATCCGCCGTTGATTCTTCCTATGTGTTCTGCCCAGTTCCATTTTAACATGGCAATCTTCTGGATCACATCTGTTACGTCTGATCGTCTTCTAAAGTAATACAACAATGTAACTTTATAATAACTTTATACCATTTCTACCATTTAAAGGGTTTTCACCCAGATATTTGTAGTTGCTCAAACATGTACTTTTTGTAAGCAGCACTGATGATGAAATTATCATTACGAAAACTTTCTGTGATGTAGCTCAAAATGGTCTTTTTTTTAATTTATTATAACTAATTATGCAAATCAAAATTCAAGGAATACAAAATGTGCGAAGCTATATGATTAATTTAACGGAAAATTTTTTGCTCAATTAGAAATCCAATGAAATCAATTAATTTGTGGTCATCTGATTGAATACAACCAATAAAACCAACATTATACTGAAAACAGATCCCATGGGCTGTTTTCACTCAATCATGTAGCTATGGATACCTACATTTCGTTTCATTTCGATTTTGACATTTCAAATATTCAATATTTCAAAATGTCACGATTTGGTTGTAATACTGATGAGAATATTAATGAAATTATCGAATCAAATATACCAAAGAATACTGTTTACAGTAAAAAATTTGTATGGAAAGCGTTTAAATAAATTGTTTCTGCTCTGTATTTTTTTTTTCATAACCAGCAAAAAATTTTCTATCCGAATAACCCTCGAACATTGATAAATGCTCAAAAATTTTTTAACAACTTTCTCAAGCTTGTTGCTTACAGGCAACAGACCTCCGCCTACGGCGTCGGTCTGTTTCCAAGCAACAAGCTTTCGAAATCTGTTATAAAATTTTTTCGAACAATTATCAATGTCCTTGGGTTATTACTACTGAAAATTTTTTGCTCAATTAGAAATTCAAAGAAATCAATTAATTTGTGGTCATCTGATTGAATACAACCAATAAAACCAACATTATACTGAAAACAGATCCCATGGGTTGTTTTCACTCAATCATGTAGCTATGGATAACTACATTTCGTTTCATTTCGATTTTGACATTTCAAATATTCAATATTTCAAAATGTCACGATTTGGTTGTAATACTGATGAGAATATTAATGAAATTATCGAATCAAATATACCAAAGAATACTGTTTACAGTAAAAAATTTTCTATCCGAATAACCCTCGAATATTGATAAATGCTCAAAAATGTTTTAACAACTTTCTCAAACTTGTTGCTCACAGGCAACAGACCTCCGCCTACGGCGTCGGTCTGTTTCCAAGCAACAAGCTTTCGAAATCTGTTATAAAATTTTTTCGAATAATTATCAATGTCTTTTGGTTATTACTACTGAAAATAAAACTTGAAATAGCAGAAAATAAATATTAAGTGAACAAAAGTACTTACGCGTAAGTCTCTGGATACATGGAATTTTCTTCCTTCCTGAAGAACAGTTGGAATATTACCTGGGACAGTTTGCGCAAGTTTGCTTAAGAAATCGTCTCCTGAAACATATTCGTGTTATTCTTAAAAATAATTTAATTAAAATTATAAAATATGGTCTTTGTCTTTTAGTCCAGGTCTTTGAACCATATAGGACTGAGCGTATTATTGTCTTTATATTGTTCGTCCGCTATAACTTTTCCCATGCGTCACGATTCATTTTCACACAAATTAAGTCAAAACATAAAGTGAAAGGAACGTTGATGTGTATACAGGGTGAGGCAGATAAAGGGCCTATTAGAAATATCTAGAGAACTAAAGGTATGAGAATGATGAAAATTGGAATACAGGGGTTTTGAGGTATGAACTAATTAATTAAAATATTTTGGTGTCTTTGCTACTTCCGGTTATACTGGAAGTTGATTGTAACTTCGTTTTTTTAATGGGACACCCTGTATATTTTTACATTTTTGGATTCTGCTCGATGTCTTATTTCTTAAAATATGAGGTTTTGTATTATTCTACAGGGTAGTTTAAAAGATAATTACGGTCTTTTATAAATTTTGTAGCAAATTTCACACCCTGTAGAATTGTACTGATTTGATATCAAAAACTCCATTTATGTTTAAGTGATTTTTAATATAGTCTATTATTATTAAAAATTATTAATATAGCGAAATGTTTAATTTTAGTATACAGGGTTGGTCGAAACTCGGAATGAGTATTATCTTAAGTTTTCGGAATAAGTTTTCTTAAATGGAACACCCTGTATTTTAGTATTGTAATGAAATGATTTTTTATAGTACCTTTTTATTTCTTAAGCATTCCCTATACCTAACTGCTTTAATTTGTAAGTTATTCGTAGTGCTTTAAGCCAAACATTAATTACAACAAAAATTACGTGAAATTTTATTAGGTTTGCCGTGAAAATATTCAATCATAAATAATTTTTCGAAAATAAGCACATATTAATCTCGACTGATCCTTAATTTATTAATACTGGTTGATACATCAAAATACCTACGTAGTTAAGGTTAAGATTGTTGGTGTGTAATATTAATAAAAACATACAATATTCTATCTAGTTGGCTATGGCTTTGACACTAAATATGCTTAAACATTTACTCTGCTTAACCATTCTACTATTTTTGAAGTTCCAGTTGCTTTACTACCATTACTAATATGAATTTTTCTAATGAGGAACTGATTCGGATGTTTTTTTGTTCTAGGAGAGTCTAACAAATAAAAATGTGCTACTAGCAATAAGAATTTATCATCAGCAATTCCATGATAAATGACAACGAAAAAGAGAAACTTTTCAAAATTTACTAGAGCGGTTTCAAAGAACTGGACATTTAGATTAAGAGAAATCTGATCGAACAAAAACTATCGTAAATGATTAAAATGAATTAAATGTTATAGCCTAAGAGCTGTGAGACATTTTTGAGTAGGTATTTTAGGCAACCTGAAATTTTTTCAGGTGACTCTTCCATGATAACCTAAAACAAAAATGCCGGTCTGGCTGGAGGGTAGCGGTTATTTTCCCCAAAAATCCCCCCCAAATTTAAAAAAAAGGGTAAACATTGTTACTACAAAAAATATCATTGACGTGACTTTAAAGTAAATTTAAATATTCAAATATAAAGAAAATAAACAGGCCAGGCGAATTGAGGGCGATTTTAACTCTGCAAGATACTTGCATGGGCGTCCCAGGATTATTTTAAGGGGTTGCATCTGAACTTTAGAAAATTTCATCTGAATCTGTACATACTATTAACGAGTATAAAATATACAACTATACATGCATAGCTATGATGTACATTCCTTCCGGACAGGGAGGTGCAATTGTTATTTTGACAGGGTATTTTTTAATATTAAAAATGAATATTCTAAAAAGACAGGTTTTTTTTGGTGAAATTTTTCAACTGCCAGGTGATTAAACAAATTACGCGAGCATGTAAATGAAAAGCGCTATAGGTAAGCAACAGTGTGAGAAAGAGCATATACCGATAGCTGTTTGCGTCCTATATTGTAGCTGGGCGAGTCCGTTCACTCGAGAAAAATCACGCGACCTGGCGATACCCATGTTGTGCCTCGAAACGTTAGAGTAATTATTATATATTATAGTTTCTTAAGTAACTTTTTATTAATTAAAGGAAAATAATACCTACTATACAATAGATTTTGCAAATATGACAGAAAAAGACAAATTTATTATTCTAAATATATAGGTAGGGAAGCATAAAACTATAAACTAAATTAATTATGTGTCCGAATGTTGTACTACTTCGTCAAACTCCTCATCTAAGCTTAAATATTCATTCTTTTCTTCTTAGTCAGACTCCCCTCGAGACTCAGATTCGTCTTCTTCATGATCTGTAAAATATATTTAGAATTAATTAATTAGCGATTAATTAATTGAGTTGCTACGTATTCTCTCTCCTTTTATACGGAGCCGAAGCCTGGACAATCACGGGCACATCTGAAAAAGACTTGCCATTGTTGAGATATGGTGTTATCGAATAATATAAAAAATATCATGGACACAACACGTAACAAACACCGAAACATTAAGAAAGATGAAAAAGGAAAAATAAATACTCAACACTATGAAGGAAAGAAAAATGAGCTACTTTGGTCATATACTAAGAAATAAAAAACGTGATGTGATTGGTTATATAAGGAAAAGTGCTAGAAAAAAGAGAACGGAGAAGACGATGCATATCCTGGTTGAAAATTTTAAAGTAGTGGAGTGTTAAACACAACAATAGAACTCTTCAGAATCGCTGCAGAGAGAATAAAATGAGCCGTGATGATCGCCATTGTCATGAAAGGATGAGGCACACGAAGAAGCAGAAAATTGAGTTAACAACTAAAAAAAATATTTCAGTTATAAAAGAACATGTATGTAAGCTTACCCTCAGCAATATATCTGAAATTCTCCTTGGTTCGCTGATGAACTATAGCAATCATAAACTGATTGAGGCAAACAATCTCGTACATAAAGATGGCTCTAATTCCGTATGTAGCTTCGTTATATTTATGTATAATTTAAAATTTCCAGTACCATACTTCATAAAAATCTCTAGATCGTCACTTTGGAGATGATCCATGTTTTCAAGCATAATTATCAAAACATCTGTATCAGAAGTTTTAATAAGAACATTGGTCTTTGCTAATGTATTAAGCTTACATACGTGATGAACTATCTTCGTGTCGGCTTCTTCGTGATTTTCGCAGGTCATGTTATCGTCGATCGACATTTCTATACCATTAGTATTTACAACATATGAATCATATAAATCATAATTTAAATTTATTAATAAATTACCAATAAAAGGCTACATCTCCTCTGTAGACCAATGTTCAATTAAAAATTTAACTACTTAAATTTAATATTTTTTAATTCCTTGGCAAAATCTGCTAGTATCCATCCATTTCCGTTAGACGTTGAAGAATTACCTATAGCCCTTTTCATTCACATGCACGTGGTATTTGTTTCATCTGGCAGTTAAAAAATTACACCAAAAAAACCTGTCTTTTTTAGAATATTTATTTTTAATATTAAAAAATACCCTGTCAAAATAACAATTGCACCTCCCTGTCCGGAAGATATGTACATAGCTATGCATGAATAGTTGTATATTTTATACTCGTTAATAGTATGTACAGATCCGGATGAAATCTTCTGAAGTTCAGTTCAGATGCACCCCCTGAAAATAATCCTAGGGCGCCCATGCAAGTATCTTGTAGAGTTAAAATCGCCCTCAATTCGCCTGGCCTGTTTATTTTCTTTATATTTAAATATTTAAATTTAGTTTAAAGTCACGCCAATGATATTTTTTGTAATATCAATGTTTACCCTTTTTTAACTTTGGGGGGGGGGGGATTTTTGGGGAAAATAACCGCTACCCTCCAGCCAGACCGGCATTTTTGTATTAGGCTATCATGGAAGAGTCACCGGAAAAAATTTCAGGTTGCCTAAAATACCTACTCAAAAATGTCTCACAGCTCTCGGACCATTAGTGTCACTGAGAATCTGCATATTAGTATGAACGTTCCCGTAATCTAAGTGTCTAGTACGTCGAAACTATTATTCTAGTCAACTTTGAAAAGTTTCTCTTCTTGGCTGTCGTCTATCAGGGAGTTGCAGATGATAAATTCTTATTGCTAGTAGTACATTTTTGTTATACTCTCCTAGAACAAAAACTTTACTAATCAGTTCCCCATTACAAAAATTTATATTAGTAATGGTAACAAAGCAACTGTAACTATAAAAATAATATAATGTCTAATGTTTAATCAAGTTTAGTGTCAAAGCCATAGCCAACTAGGTACCTATATGGTTTGTTTTTATTAATATTTTATGCACCAAAAACCTTAACAACGTAGGCATTTTGGTATCTCATCCAATATTAATAAATTAAGGATCATTCTAGATTAACATGTATTTGTTTTCAAAAAATTATTTATGATTGAATATTTTCACGGCAAATCTAATAAAATTTCACGTAATTTTTGTTGCAATTAATGTTTAACTTAAAGAACTACGAATAACTTACAAATTAAGGCAGTTAGGTATAGGAAATGCTTAAGAAATAAAAAAGTACTCTAAAATATCATTTCATTAAATACTAAAATACAGGGTGTTCTATTTAAGAAAACTCAGATAATACTCATTCCGAGTTTCGACCAACCCTGTATACTAAAATTAAACATTTCGCTACATTAATAAATTTTAATAATAATAGACTATATTAAAAATCACTTGAACATAAATGGAGTTTTTGATATCAAATCAGTACAATTCTACAGGATGTGAAGTTTGTTACAAAATTTATAAAAAAAAACCGTAATTATCTTTTAAACTACCCTGTAGAATAATACAAAACCTCATATTTTAAGAAAGAAGACATCGAGCAGAATCAAAAAATGTAAAAATATACAGGGTGTCCCATTAAAAAACGAAGTTACAATCAACTTCCGGTAAAACCGGAAGTAGCAAAGAGACCAAACTATTTTCATTAAATAGTTCATACCTCAAAACCCCTGTATTCCAATTTTCATGATACTCTTACCTTTAGTTCTCGAGATAACTCTAATAGGACCTTTATCTGCCTCACCCTATATACATTTTGTATACTGTATACTATATACTACACACATCGGAGTACGTTTCACTTTATGTTTTGACTTAATTTGTTTGAATAACGCAGGGGAAAATTATAGCGGACGAACAATATAGGATATCCCAAAAGTAGCGGAACAGTCGAATATTTCGCAAAATGATCTTCGCATCGAAAAACTGAAAAATATGTTCAATATTTTTCAAAAATCTATCGAATGACACCAAACACGATCCGTACTTCACAACCTGGAACTTTAATATCTTAAATGGAAACCCCCAGTCTTTATTGCATAGATACCAAAAGTGATATCCATGTGATGGACGAAATATTATCGATGCTAATGAATAACTGCCAACAATACTTTTTAAAACATTTAAAGTGTTTTAAATATCTTTTAGCTGAATTTTTGTGATATATTAAGATAAAAATGCATCTTACCGTCTTTGTTTTCGCTTCCACCATGTCCTCCATTTCCTCCGTTGCTTCCATTACCTCCATTTCCTCCATTGCTTCCATTACCTCCATTTCCTCCATTATCTGCGCTACCTCCATTTCCTCCGTTAGCACCATGTCCTCCGTTTGCCCCATTTCCTCCAGCAGACCTCTCACAGATTACTCTGTTAACATTATTGCAGTTGATGTCATCCCAAAACAGACCATTGTTCTTATCCAAATGCAAACGAATGCAATGATCATTGTTGTTATCTGGTTGACCAGGACCCCAGTTGGTGTAACCAACAGGCAAACCTTTAGGTAACCAAACCCAGTTTCTTCCATCTAATAAACGTGTACCAGAAGACCAGAAATCAGTACCGGCACCTACACAAAAAGTAAAAATAAAAATAATGATGCGTGTGTACGATGCATGGAAGTTTAATAATCGTATTACTAAGTCTAACACCAAAATCAGAATTAATGCAATACTCTTATTGTAAATAATATTAAGATATTAATGCCTGGTTGCACCAACATATCTTAAGCTTAAGACGTGCCTTAAGCTCAGCTTACGAAACATATGCGTTGCATAATTGAGTCTTAGATCAATTTTCAGCTTGCCACAGTGGATTTCCACGTGGATTGCACCTTAAACTTCGTCTCAGTAATAATAAAAATAATATCGGCCCTTTCTACAAGCTAAGCTTGGCTAAGCTGGAGCTTAAGATTTGTTGGTGCAACCAGGCATAAATCACTTAAATTTTATAGCCCTAACATGGATGTTGACAAGAGAGGCGAAAATAGGATATAATAGACTGCGAGAAAACAATAAGAGAAGAAACAGGCGAATCACTCTGCAGCACTACCTACTCTATGACGCCCATAAAGTAGCTTCCATTCTCATGTAAGTTAAACGTCCCATTACAGACGAGCGACAGTGGCCAGCCACCTGTCGCCGATCCTCGCTGCTAGTGGCGTCCAATACAAAATAATTGGCGATACAAAATCGCCTGTCTAAGCCATTTTGTAGCTCCACTTAGTAGTACTGCAGAATGGCTCATCTGTTTCGAGGGTAAGTTACGTAGTGGTCACATCAGAACGTAGTAAAGATTGTACCTCATAAACTCATAACATTGTGGCACAATATACACAAATCAATGTAAAACTGTAGAAGGGTTCTTCTTCTTCATCTTTTTGTGTAGACATGACTCTGTCTGTTTTCCAAGGTGGCTCCAGTAAGTTGTCATTCCATCGTTTTCGTGGTCTTCCCACTGATCGTCTTCCTATTGGAGAACCGTCTCTCGCCGTCCTTACTACTCTGTTTGTTGTCATTCGGCTTATGTGGTCGTTCCATTCTACTCTTCTGTTTTTCACCCAGTTATTAATGTTGCCCACCTTGCATCTCTGTCGTATATCTGCACTTCTAGCTCTATCCCATAGTGTCTTACCATCGATTTTTCGAAGTGTTTTCATCTCTGCTGTTTCTAGCATTATTTTGTCCTTTCTGTATCATGTCGTGTTTCTGCCACGTATATCATTATTGGTCTGATGACTGTTTTGTAAATTCTGCCCTTCATTTCTTTTCCGATATTTTTATTTCTCCATATTCTGTCATTCAGGCAGCCTGCGGCTCTGTTTGCTTTATTCACCTGATCTTCCACTTCGGTTTCGAGCTTTCCGTAGCTAGATAGTGTGATGCCTAGATATTTAAACTCCATGACTTGTTCTATTATCTGACCGTCCAGCTCTAATTAATACCTTATTAGATTTGTTGTTATAACCATGCATTTAGTCTTTTTGGGGAAATTAACATGTTTAATTTTCTAGCGGTTATATTAATAATAATAATAATAATGTTTATTTACTTCTCATTATGCTCTCATATATAACAATATTATAATAGAATAATTCAATACTAACATAATTACAAATTAATTTTAAGTTAAATATTTTCACATATAAATAAATAGTAAATAAACCAAAAGAAGAAATTCCCTGAAGAACCAGAGGTTGTGCTCAGGGATTACATTATTCAAATATTAAACATTAACAATACAAAAACGCATAATAAATATTAAAAATTAACAATACATAACTCATAACAACTCATAATGCATAACAAATATATTATATATTAGTAGTTATATTATAAATTTAATTAAAGATCGCATTCAAAAACTCAGTTCCAGTGTTCTTAATAAATTTTTTAAAAATGGATTTAATCATGTTGAATGAGTTTATTTTTCTCAAATATATTTTATAAATTTCGGGTAAATAATTAAATATTTTAGGAATATAGTATGTGAAATTATGTTTACCAATTGATTTAAAATTACTAATAATTTTTACATAGTCATGAAGTTTTCTTCTAGTGTCGTAATTATGATCTATTGATTTCAATATTTGTTTATTTTTGTATGTATGCAAAATTATGTTTAATAAATATAATTGTCTAATTTTAAAAACACCAGCTTGCTGATAAAGAAGTTCTGATGAATATAAGCGAGTTTTTTTTAACATTATTTTTAAAAATCTCCTTTGAAGTATTTCGAGTTTAATCAAATGTGAGGAATATGTTCCACCCCATGCTATAATGGCATATCTAAGACGTGATTCTATTAAGGAATAGTATACCATCTTTAAGAAAGATAAATCAAGAATGTTGCTGAGATATCTAAATCTGTATAGTATCATTCTTAGAGTTTTACATACCATATCAATATGTATATCCCATTTCAAGTGACAATCTATATAAACGCCTAAATATTTTATGTATTCTTTCCTATTTATTTTAATGTACGCCTTATTATAGTTTAGATTTAATTCCATGAATTCGGGTAAATTATTTTTATATATTGAAAATGGTATAAAGTAAGTTTTATCTGTATTAACTGTCAGTAGTTTCCTACTTAGCCAATCTAGAACCTTTACAGTTTCTGTTTCTGCCAAAGTTTTAAGTTCATTCCAAGAATTACTAGTGTAAAGTATAACTGTGTCGTCAGCAAAACAAATAATCTTTCCATTTATTTTCATTGCCGCTAGATCATTTATATATATTGAAAACAATAAAGGGCCTAAAACAGTACCTTGAGGCACACCATACTCAATGGTTCTTTCAGTACTAAGTTTGTTATTAACTTTGACAATTTGTAATCTATTTTTTAAATAACTTTGAAATAGTAAATATGGTATTCCTCTTATTCCAAGATCGCTCAAAGCACTTAATAACTGTTGATGACTAACAGTATCAAATGCTTTCGCTAAATCTAAAAATATTGCTAAAGTAGGAGAACCACTGTCCAGCATCTTATATAAATAATCAGTAGCAGATGTTATAGCATCTGAAGTGGAATATCCTTTTTTAAAACCAAATTGGTTTGTAGAAAGCAGGTTAAACTTTTTAAGATTATTTTTTAATTAATATTTTTAATATATTAATAATTAATATTTTTAATATTAAATTGGTGCAGCATACGTTGTAAATCATCTTCACTTTGAGAGATTAGTATTGCGTCGTCTGCATAGCAGATTCTTTAAGCTGTTTTTCTTCCATTTGGTATCCTTTTTTGTTCTTACTTTTTTTTATTATTTCATCCATGATCAGGTTGAACAATGGAGGACTTAGGGAGTCTCCCTGTCTTATCCCATTGCCAGCTTCAATTGGGTCAGTTAGTTATTCATCTACTTTTACTCTTATTGTGTTGTTCTGGTAGATATTTTCGATTGTTTTAATTATTCCTAGAGGTACCTCTCTTGCGTAGAATAAATGGATAACGTCTTTTAATTTTACTCTGTCAAATGCCTTTTTAAGGTCGACGAAACATAAGTATGCCGGTTTGTTGTATTCTAACGATTTCTCTTGAATCTGCCTCATTATAAATATAGCGTCGGTACATGATCTTCCCGACCTAAAACCTTGTTGTTCTTGTAGAAGGGCTGGATGCAGAAATTTACAGCGGTAGTAGAAATGTTAACATTTTTGTGCAACATAGCATTGTGCAAAAGAAATGATTGACAGATAGACAAGCGGTTATGGGTAGGCTGTAGACGAGTGTCGAAATGCCGGGAAGAAATAGAAAATATTGCGCAACAAAACAGTTATACTGGTTATTGTCCAAGTCATCGCGGAATATACGGCAACTATAGAACTGAAGAGCTGATAAATAGGACAAAGCCTGGATCCGAACATAACATAATTCCACTGGAAAAGTATAAAAAGTAAAATTATGAATTTTATCAAGCACTTAATAAAATGAGTGAAAATAATTTCGACCACGAATCAAGTAATCTGTTAACCGAGGTACACAGTACCAAGCGGCGCCACTAGGAGAATATTCCAATAATGCGTCGCAGATTACTTATATGAAACGTGTCATTTTGTACTCTAATACAGAGTATGGTATGACAAAAAAGAAGAAAATAATCGTTTCTAGAAGACTAGTCTTCTTACGAAGCCTCTTTGGCAAGGAATAAATTCCGAAACATCAGGTGTCAGAGGATGGCAAGAGACTCAAATTGAATCAAAACGAAACGATTATTTTCTTCTTACTTAATAAAATGTATTTTTTACTTCCTCTTCTTCTTTAAGTGCCGCCTCCTAATCGGAGGTTGGATATCATCATCACTATCTTTACTATATCTACCGCTGCTCTGAAGAGTTCTATAGAATTGCATTTAAAACAGTCCCTTAAATTATTCAACCATGACACTCTCCTTCTTCCTAGACTCCGTCCTCCTCTTATCTTTCCCTGTAGTATCAGTCTTGGCATTTCATATCGCTGTCCCCTCATTACGTGTCCCAGATATTATAACTTTCTTATCAAGATTTAGCCATACGGCTCACACTCCCTCTAAGGGGAAAATTGACTCAACCCAGATACCTACGGTATCAAAAATATTGAGCTCTGGTGGGACTCTTTCCGTGTTATCGAGCCCTAGGTGACTTGGTATGCTGGAGTATCTCCCAGAAATTTTCGTACACATTTGGCCGTGGCGAGTAGTACAGCTTTCTGCATGGTCTTATAAAGGTGTTCATTTAGACCCAGCTTTTTTATGTTTTCGAGGAGGTTCTTCGGAATGACTCCAGTAGTAGACATAATAATAGGTATCGTCTGGGTCCTTTCCATTCTCCATTGTCTTCGTATTTGAATTGCCAGATCTCTGTACTTGGCGATCTTTTCAATAAATTTACTACGTAGATTATTGTTGTTAGGTATCGCCACATCAATTAGTGTTGTTTGTCTTGTTAATTTATTAACTAGTAAGAGATCTGATTTATTATGTGCCACTGTTTGGTCTGTGAGCAGAGTACGGTCCCAGTATAGCTTGTAGTTGATATCCTCAAGCGTACTCTCAGGGACGTATTGATAATTTCGGAGATGTTCCGTTTGGAGAAGTCCCAGCTTGATAGCTATATCTTGATGCAGGATTTTTCTCACTGCGTCATGCAGTTCCTTGTATTCAGTTGCAGCAAATGCCTGGCAGCAACCTGTAAGATGTTGGATGGTTTTTTGGGTTCGGCATTCGTATCGGCATTTGTCGTTCTGAATCAGAGGGTCTTTGACGATATATTTCAGGTAATTTTTAGTTGGTATAACCTGATCCTGAATGGCCAATATTGAACCTTCTGTTTCAGGGAACATCTTTCCTGATGTCAACAAATAGTTCGACACCGTTTTGTCGACATAGTCTTGGCTGACCTCATTCGGATGTCGTCTGCGCAGAGGTTTGCCCATCCAGGTGCGCATTTTTTCATCCTTAGTAAGGTGGTTTTTGCGCATTTCTGGTTCCCTCAATTTGATCGGTGTTGTGTCATCTACTGCGCAAATAGCGCGGTGTAGGGTAGATGTCTCAGCCTGCATCTGAAAATAAGTCCTTAAATTAGCAATCTGTTTATCTAATTGCTCACCTATATCCATGAGTCCTCTTCCTCCTAAATACTGCGGTAATGTCGTTCGTTGTACTGCAGTTTTATGGTGGTGTTTTTGTGCTTTCGTGAGGTGTGTTCGTACTTTTCGCTGAAGATTTTCTATATCCGTTTTTTCCACTTAACAATACCAAATAAATAGCTAAGCGCGGAACAAGCGTAGGTGTTTAGTGCCTTAAACAATTTTTTACTGTTAAGCTGTGAACGAAGCAGCTGTTTTACCCTTCGTATAAACTCAGTAGTTATCTCAGTTTTCATTTGATTATGGTCAATTTTCCGCGCCTGCTTTACTCCAAGATATTTGTACATATCGTTTTCGCCCACGGCCTCGATGTTCTGGCCATTTTGCATATCGAATTGACCGGGCTGTACCTTTTCTCTGACTATATTCAAAACACGGCACTTGTCTAGGCCGAACTGCATACTAATATCATTAGAGAATGTTTCTACAGTTTTTAGCACCTGTTCTAGGTGTTCTTGAGTGGAAGCCATTAATTTCAAATCATCCATATACAACAGATGATTGAGCTTCGCTACCACAGTATTATTGTTTTTAATGCTAAAACCTGAGTCAGTGGAGTTTAATAGTTGGGAAAGGGGGTTTCAAAGCTAAACAGAACCACAATGGACTCAACGAGTCTCCTTGAAATAGACCCCGGTTGATTGCGAAATTTTCCGTTTCGGTAATGTTTTCACCAGGTATTTGGAGGTGAATTTTAGTCTTCTAATCTGTCATTATAACGCCTATCTTTTTCTGTAGTATCAGTCTTAGCATTTTATATCGCTTTCCCCTCATTACGTGTCCCAGATATTGTAACTTTCTTATCCAGAAAATTGACTCATCCCAGATACCTAGGTACGGTATCAAAAGGATTGAGCTCTGGTGGGACTCTTTCCATGTTATCGAGCCCCAGGTGACTTGGTATGCAGGTGTATCTCCCAAAAATGTTCGTACACTTCTGGCCGTCGCGAGTAGTACAGCTTTCTGCATGGTCTTATAAAGACGTTCATTCAGACCCAGCTTTTTGATGCTTTCGAGAAGGGTCTTCGGAATGACTCCAGTAGTAGACATAATAATCGATATTCTCTGGGTACTTTGCATTCTCCATTGTCTCCGTATTTAAATTTTCAGATCTCTGTACTTGGCGATGTTTTCAGTAAATTTACAATGTAGATTATTGTTGTCGGGTATCGCCACATCAATTAGTGTTGTTTGTCTTGTTAATTTAATAACTAGTACGAGATCTGGTCTATTATGTGCCACTGTTTGGTCTGTGAGCACAGTGCGATCCCAGTATAGCTTGTAGTTGCCATCCTCAAGCATACTCCCAGGAACGTATTGATAATATGGGAGATGAACCGTTTGGAGAAGTCCCAGGTTGATAGCTATCTCTTGATGAAGGATCTGTCCAACTGAGTCATGCCGTTCCTTGTATTCAGTTGCAGCAAAGGCCTGGCAGCCCCCGGCTATATGTTGGATGGTTTCTTGGGCTTGACACCCATATCGGCATCTGTCGTTTTGAACTTGAGGGTCATTGATGATATATTTCAGGTAATTTCTAGTTGGTATAACCTGATCTTGAATGGCCAGTAATGATCCCACCGTTTCAGGGAACATCCTTCCTCATATCAACCAATAGTTCGACGCCCTATTGTCGACATTGTCTTGGCTGACCTCATTCGGATGTCGCCTGTGCAGAGGTTTGCCCATCCAGGTGCGCATTTTTTCGTCTTTAGTGAGGTGGTTTATGCGCATTTCTGGTTCCATCAGTTTGATCGGTGTTGTGTCATCTACTGCGCAGATAGCGCGATGTAGAGTAGATGTCTCAGCCTTCATCTGAAAATAAGTTCTTAAGTTAGCAATTTGTTTGTATAATTGCGCACCTATATCCATAAGTCCTCTTCCTCCTAAATTCCGTGGTAATGTCGTTCTTTCTACTGCACTTTTGGGATGGTGTTTTTGTGCCCTTGTGAGGTGCGTTCTTACTTTTCGCTGAAGATTTTCTATGTCCGTTTTTGTCCACTTAAAAATGCCAAATGAGTAGCTAAGCGCGGAACTTTCTTATTATTATTATGTTTATTATTTCGTATAATTTGCTCATTTCTCGCAATATTTCCGTGTTCCGTTTTCTTCTGTGTCCATGCTGTTCTAAGCATAATCCTGTAACACCACTTTTCAAATGACTGTAGCATATTAATGTGTTCTTGCTTCAATGTCCAGCTTTCAGTAGCCTAAGTCCATATTGCAGTATCGAAAACACGTAGCATCTCAGAGCTTATATTCTCAGTTCTAATCTAAGGTCTTTGTTGTACAGAATTATTTTCATTTTTTTTACAAACGCATTTCTTGCTATTTCTATCTTGGCCCTTATTTCTGTTGTTTGATTATTATTGTCTGATCAACCCTTTGATGGACCCTTTCTATCAGTACATTTTCTCAATGTACTTATGTTTGTATATTATTTGTTTTCTTAGATATCTAATATTATCATGTATTTGGTATTTTGGAAAAACGTGTCTATTAGGGTTAAAGTATTGGGAAAAGCAAACAGGCAGGAGTTGGATCAGAATCATAACAGGCATCTTTACCTAACGATATGTATCAATCTGTCATGCATATACAGTGTGTCTGCGTAATTTGGAACCGCATGGGAAACTTTTTTATTATCAATTTTACGAAAAAAGTTATTCTTTATAAAGTGCTCTGCATAGTCTAAAACCTAAGATGCAGTCATCAGATATCAAATTTTATCAATAGTATAGGAGGTATGTCAAAAATGAATTTCGCCTAAGAGTAAAGTACCTTTATATTTCGCAATAGCGAAAATTGTTAGTAAGAAAAATTGTTTGGAATTAAAAATTATGTTGTAATATGCAATTACATTCTTCTAATCGAAAAAAAAAATGAAATTTTTTCTCAAATTACGTATACACAACATCATGGTCATTTATTGCAAACTCTTTTATTATTAATTTTACGAAAAGAAGTTTTTCCTCATAAAATGTTTTACTTGGTCTAAAAATTAAGATGCAATTATAAGATATTACATTTAATCAATTTTTTACGAGGTATGTCAAAAAATACTAATTTCGCTCAAGAGTTAAGTTCCTTTATAGTTCACAATATTTCAGTTATAAGGATGTAATTGCACATTGAAACATAATTTTTAATTACGAACAACTTGTTATAATAACAATTTTCATTATTGTCAAAATTAAAGGTAATTTACTCTTGAGTGGAATTTATATTTTTTTACATACCTCGTATAAAATTGATACAATTTCATATCTTAGTTTTTAGATCATGCAGAACTTTTTTTCGTAAAATTAATACTAACGGAGTTATCATAAATAAAAAATAAAATTAATGGACAAGTATTTGGAAAATTTTCAAATGTTTTTTTCAATTCGAAGAATGTAATTACATATTCGATGATAATTTTTAATTTCAAACAACTTTTTCCAATAATACTTTTCGATATTGTGAAATATAAAGGTACTTTACTCTTAAGTGAAATTCATATTTTTTGACATACCTCCTATACTATTGATAAAATTTGATATCTGATGATTGAATCTTAGGTTTTAGACTATGCAGAGCACTTTATAAAGAATAACTTTTTTTCGTAAAATTGATAATAAAAAAGTTTCCCATATGGTTCCAAGTTAGGCAGACACAATGTATATTGAGGTTGTTTCTGTGGTAAGTGCGCACTGCCTGACAGTGTTTCATCCCGACTGGAACGAAAGGCTTATACATAGATATACACAGGCGGGTCTAAAACTGCAGGTCTGGTACAGGAGTATCAAGTAGTGGTGGAATTGTAATAGGCTTGGATCCCGCGTACCAAAAAAAGTTTATTAACAGCAAGCGGAATATTTGTTAATAGCTCAACGGTGTCTAGTCGGACTAACTTCGATGTATGGGAACACTGGAACAGGGAAAGATTTAATTGTGGAACGTGATTTTAATTGTGGAACTTTTCATCCTGACAAACTTATGATTGTGAAAACTAGCAGATTATTTTTAAGTTTATTCAATAGCAAACTTTATATAATATATGAAGAAATGATTATCCGATGAATATGTTGTGAATTTTAATAAAGCCGACACGTAGAACATGTAAAATGACATTAATTATGTTGGTGATAAATAGCATAGCGGCCTGATTTTTGCATGCGAGTTTAATAAAAGGGTAACAAATTAATTAAAAGTTCTGTCCGTCAAAATATATGGGACGCTTTCGTAGACTGACGTTCGAAACCTATAACCTGTTCCACAATTAAAACTTCCCCTGTTCCAGTGTTCCCATACATCAAAGTTTGTCCGACTAGAGCTATTAAGTCCGTTAAGCTATTAACAAATTTTCAGCTTGCTATTAATAAACTTTTTTTGGTAAGCAGGATCCGGGCCTATAAATATTTCTATTAAATTGGGGGAATATACATCTTTATTTCAGGCAAGGATTTTTGGAATCTTGCAGTGTACAAGCAAAATCAATTAACAGATGGTTTTCGAAATGAAACAATATATTATGCACAAAGAGCTCAGCAACCATATTCGGCTCTAGGACATTTCATCGCCGCCAGTTCATCGCCGCCGTTTCGATGCCGCCAGTTCATCGCCGGCCGATTCATCGCCGGCCGATTCATCGCCAGTCAGTTAATCGCTAACTAACATATTTCCGAATTTTCGACCAACTTTCGACAGTTACATTTATTATTTATTTTTCTAGGAAAAGCGAGATATGACCATTCCCGTTGCCATACTTAATCTTTTAATAGACTTTTAAACTTTCATAATATAAAATATAATTTAACACTATAATTTTAATACTATTTAGTATCAAATTTTGGGGGAAGTAGAAATAGAACAGTAAATTAATATAATAATATTTTTTATCTTTTCATTTGTCATAAGTTTTGAACTGAATTTAACGTGGTATCGTGTCATCTCCCATAATACAAAATCAACTGACTAACTGGCGATGAAACGGCCGGCGATGAAACGGGCGGCGATGAAATGGACTGGCGATGAACTGGCGGCATCGAAACAACGGCGATGAACGTCCCATTCCGCCATATTCGGTCAGTCTTTCCACAAAAAAATAAGGATCTGAAAAATAAAATATGACAGAAAAAGTTTTAGATTTTCGTCAGTTTTTCTGTTCCTAATTCCACGCCCCTTCTTCTATACCAAGAATATGGTAACGCTATTGCGATGAAATGAAATGAAAAACTGATAAATAATAAATAACGTGTCAAGTAAAAAATTACATATTAACTGTTTTAAATTTAAAAATTTAAAGTGAAGATTTTTTCCTAACTTACTGATGTCCCTGATGTGTCTGTACAATCTATCATTTTCTTCTTTAGAATCGATAGATGCTAGTCTCATGTTATGAACTTGGCAATAATCTAATGCTTCATAATAATTTCCCTGTAAAGATAAACAACAAAGTAAAAGCATGAGAGATCTGGTAATTAAAATTACTTACTCTGTACTCCTGAGATATATAGAATTCCTTTCCATTAACGTGTAAAAGATCCAAATTTGGTTGATTTTTGTGAACATTTAAGATATTCTGCCAATCTGTAATATAAAATTAAATAACCATATGAGTTGTAAGTTGGTTTATCTATTAAATCTTAATATTGACAATAATAGAAGCCTGCTATTAGTAGGGTCAATGGAGTTTTTACTCACGGAAAAAATCAAACAAGATAGAACTTTTTATAATTTCATTAAGGGGAACGGAGCAAAATGCAAAATTTTGACACATGTCAAAATTTTCAAATTTGTTTTAAGTTTATTCATTTTTTTCGAATCCTAAGAAAACTAATAATTATTTTTGAAAAATTTAAACGCAAAATAAAAGACTACTTTATTACCGAGGGCCGAAAATCCCTTAGAATAAATAAAAAGTTTCTTTTGAATGAAATATTTTCAATTAAAAATCACTCGAAATTTTCTCTTTTATTTTCACCCCTGTTACTTATTAAAATAAATATTATAGAAGTTTTCAGGGACTTTCGGCCCTCGGTAATAATGTAGTCTTTCATTCTGAGTTTAAATTTTTCAAAAATATTTATTAGATAGTTTTCTCAGGATTCTAAAAAAATTAATACATTTAAAACACATTGAAAATTTTGATATGCGTCAAAATTTTGCATTTTGCTCCGTTTCCCTTAAGAAATGTATAATATACAACATATCAAAACGTTCTACTACAAAAGTGGGTGCTGAATTTTTTATGAAACAAGTAAACTATAAAATTAGTTGTTTTTTTTTTAGTATGTCTGCGTAACTTGAAACCAATGTGAAACTTTTTTATTATCAATATTACAAAAAAAAGTTTTTCCCACTAAAATGTTCTGCATGGTATAAAATCTAAGACGTAACCATCAGATAAGAAATTTTATCAATTTTATACGAGGTATGTCAAAATATATTAGATAATTTCGCTCAAGAGTAAAGTACCTTTATATTTCACACTATTGAAAAATGTGATTATAAAAAGTAGTTCCGAATTAAGAACTATGTTTCAATATGCAATTATATCCTTCTAATTGAAATAGTGTGAACTATAAAGGTACTTTATTCTTGAGCGATAAATTCATATTTTTTGAGATACCTCGTATAAAATTGATAAAACGTGGTATATTATGATTGCATATTGCATTTTAGTTTTTAGACCACGCATGATCCTATTTCTATTATCGTAGATAATATTTACATTTTGAGTTTCTACCTCATTCCAGTAAAATTTTTATTTTTAATTATAAATGGCTATATTTACCTTTTTCTTCATTGGCAAACAAATCTTCCCGTTTTTCATCGATAGGTCTTTCACAAACAAATGGATATTCAAGGTCACATTTGACATCATTCCACACTAAACCATTATTCGATTTTATAGTTATAAGACAATACTCGTTTCCTCCGCTTGGTTCACCAGCATTCCAAGCAGAATATTGGATAACATCGCCAGTGGTAAACCATAACCAAGTTTTACCATCGAGCAATCTTGTACCAGCAGTCCAGTATTCGTTACCGCCATCTGAAAAAAAAAAGGATAGTGGTATCATTTTAATTTCCACCATTAACGTGATAACTGCGCCATTGTCAAAAGAGAGGCAAAAAGAGAGCCAAAAAAGAGGATGAATGGTTAGTGGATGGTTCTTGATGACAGGAGCCATGCGGAGTGGATACTGGGTGTGTGGGTGTGGTAGGTACTAACGAAAAAAGAAAGAATGAAAAGATTTTTTTAATTACAGTTTTAGAAATGTACATAGCTCTATTAAAAAAAGAATGATAAACATTTTAACAATCAATTATAAACTACCAGACCAGTGCAAATAGCAAAAAAACAATAAAAAATTACTAGCAGGATGAGACCAATTCCAAATGAAAGTACCCATATTAGATAACATGTGGAACATTTTTCACCAAATCTGGATGAGGGGAACATGGGTTGGGGGAGCGCTTTTAGGGGTGAAAACGGTTAATTACGATTTGCGGCAAAACGGCACATCCTATCGAAAAAAGTTAAATTACAAAGTTGTAGACTATAAGAAGATCTACAACTTTTATAAATAAGCATTTTTCACATAACCTCAAAATATCCGAGAAAATTGGAAAATTCGATGTTTTTGATTTTATTTTTTTTTTCTCACTGAAAATTTTTTTTTTTTACCAAATATGGTGAAAAATTACCTCTTTTTGTCCCAAACACGCTGTATTTTTTTTGTATAAAAATATTTTTTAAATCTCTTGTTTTTTATGTTTAAGGGAAAATGTAAGCATTTTTTCAATTGAAAAATCTCCCGAAATTTTTTTAGCTTTTTTAAAGAAGTTAGCATTTTTTTTGTTTATTGAAACCTCTATTTTCTGATGGTGTAAAAAAATATATACGTTACTGTGGAAAATTTTGTCACAAAAGGCAAAAATCGGAAATTTATTTTCAACCCCTCACCATTTTCAGATTTTCAGACGTAATGTAAGTTGCATAGCGAGTAGGTGATTACCGAATGTGATGAAGAAATGCCATCAAAGAAGCAAAAACTTAATTAATTGATGAAAAATTGGCCATTAAAATTATAATAATTACTTTCTTTTGTATTAAATATACTTTTTCGTTAAAAAAGTTGTTGCGACTTTTAATTTGGTTCATGAGAAAAAAGTTTAAAAAAAATGTAGTTTATAGGTAAGTAGGCCGACTTTTTTTTTAAATATAGTTTAAAAAAAATAAAAAACACGCTTTTAAAGCACTAAAAATTTAAAAATAACTTTTAAAATTAAAGCTAGTAATATTTTATTTTTAAATTTTTAGTGCTTTAAAATCGTGTTTTCTATTTTTTTTAACTAAAATTTATTCACAAAATTAAAAATCACAGACAACGGCAATAGTGTAGTAAATTTTTAACACAGGTTCGTTGGTTCCTGCTCGCTATGCAACTTATATTACGTCTGAGAATCTGAAAACGGTGAGAGGTTGAAAATAAATTTCGGATTTTTGCCTTTTGTGACAAAATTTTCCACAGTAACGTATATATTTTTTACACCATCAGAAAATAGAGGTTTCAATAAACAAAAAAAATGCCAACTTCTTTAAAAAAGCTAAAAAAATTTCGGGAGATTTTTCAATTGAAAAAATGCTTACATTTTCCCTTAAACATAAAAAACAAAAGTTTTAAAAAATATTTTTATACAGAAAAATTACAGCGTGTTTACTACCAACTGGGTGTTGCCCACCAATAAGCATACTAGTAAATAAAATGCAAGCATATCATCCATCGCACTAACCAACCTAATCTATTTTTCTCTTATTAATAATTTTTGTATTTAATGGAAACTGATATTGTTGTATCTTATGGCAGAATAAATAAATGTTTTGTTTTCAAGCTAATACTTATTTGTTTTTGTTTTGTTCCTATTTAGGCTCATACAATTTATTTTAAAGGGGGGGGGGGGCGCGAGAAGCTTTCATTTCAACAAAAGGGGGCGTGGTACAAAAAAGTTTGGGAACCCCTGATCTACAGCAAGTTTGTAGTCTTTTTCCTAGTATTTTTATACGCTAAATCGATTGCCACTAGTCGTGATGGCTTAAACCACGTTCCGACTTTGTTATTAATAAATTATTGCAAAAATAACTGTTTATAGTACGTTTACTCACGGTTTTTGATCTATATTTTAAAAAACCACTTGGATTGACACGCAATTTGCCATACACGTAGCTAACATGTCAAAAAACAAGTGATATTGTGCCGACACGTGTGCTTTTACCCTGGGGATGAGTTTCACCCCTTTTCAGGGGTGAAAAAAGAAACCTTTAACATAAGTCCGGAAGTGAAGAAACTGATTAATTCTAAGCAACTTTTGTTCTATACAGTTTTTTCAATAATCAAGTTTTCAATAACTCGAAAAGTCAATACTTTTCGAGTTATTTGCGAGTGAATATGTTCATTTTTCAACACAAAACCCACGTTTTTAAAAGGTTTTTCGCAAATAACTCAAAAAGTAAGTATTTTTTCAAAAAAAGATTTCTTAGCAAAAATGTAGACTAATTATTTATATGGGAAATAAGCCACAATTAAAATGAAAAAAATAATTTTATTAACGTTTTATTTTATTAACAAAAATGTAGACTATAAAAAAGTGAAAAAAAATGGTGTATGTGTGAGGTCCGTAGACCCAGAAGAACTGGAGTTGGAGCTAATGAACAACAGGTTCATATTCGTCAAATTCCAAATCGAATATTTCAACATAAAATAATCAAAAAATGAAGCACTTTTTCAGGAAAACATTACAACTTTTTTAAAGCTTTAAAAAAACTTTACTATTGTTTTTTTAAAAAAGTATCTAGTATTAAAAATAAGCAAATTACGTTCCAAATAATGTTGGTCCCTTTATTTTTGATAAAAAAACGGGAAAATCACACCCTAATTAGCATCTGAAATGAAATTAACTGTTACCGCTTCACAAGTTGCTTTACTTATGTTGTATTTATATGATCTGTAAGTTTCATCAGTTCGAAAGTGCTTATAAAACCACCAAAAACGTGTTTTTTTTTTGTTGAAAAATGAACATATTCACTCGCAAATAACTCGAAAAGTATTGACTTGGTGAAAAAACTGTATAGAACCAAAGTTGCTTAGAATTAATCAGTTTATCCACTTTCGGACTTCTTTTAAAGGTTTATTTTTTCACCCCCGAAAAGGGGTGAAAGTCACCCCCAGGGTGAAAGCACACATCGGCACAATATCACTTCTTTTGTTTGACATGTTGCTACGTGTATGCCAAATTTCATGACAATCCAAGTATGTAGTTTTTTAAAATTTAGAGCAAAAACCGTGAGTAAAAGTACTACAGGGTGTCTGCGTAACTTGGAACCATATGGGAAACTTTTTTAATATCAATTTTACGAAAAAAAGTCATTCTTTATAAAGTGCTCTGCATAATCTAAAACCTAAGATGCAATCATCCGATATTAAATTTTGTCAACAGTATACGAGGTATGGAATTTGTGTATGTATTTTCATGATTTCGGTCGCTGACCAGCGAATAGAACACACGTGTTTAGCTCGTATCTTAACTCGATTCTCGGGCAGATATAGCAATAAAACAATTGTGTTATACAAAAGTGCAGTGTAACTATAAACCAATATATGTAGGTACATAAATAAACAACCTAATTAGTTAACTAATTATACAGTGAAAAAATCGGAAAAAAGTAATTCCAACGATAAGGAATTAAATTCTTGTGTAAAGTGATAAAAACTTGTGTGATATCGAATATAAACAAAGCAGGTTTTTGCAGTAGGTGGAAACAAAACAATATTGTGAATGGTGTATTTCTACAGGAAAATAAAGCATATTAATAAACAGAATCAGCTGTAAGTAGAAAACTTTATTATAATATAATTAATTTTATTATAAACAGATAACCAGGGCCGGATTTTGATTTTGATTTTTACCTAGGAATAAAAGTGCTGGAAAATTAGTAACGGCTAGCGCGGGTGCGGGTGGGAATTTGAACTGTGAGTAGAGTTCTCCACGAAACTTCACCCGTGACGCATTGACTAATAACTCTAGCACGAAAAATAACTAGGAATTAAGAACAATGAGTTCAGATAGCGAATTAGATGATGAAATGAAAAGGAGAAGGGAAGAGGAGGAACATCCCAGCAAAAAATCAAAAATAACAGCTAGAACATCACAAAAAACAGATGAAGATAACATAAGTGGAATGGAACAAATGATGAAAATGATGAGGGAATTAGCAATGGATATAAAAGACATAAAAAAAGAACAATATAGATCTGGAGACGAAATCACACAACTAAAGAATGAAATTAAAGAACTGAAAGATCAACAAAGCGGCTGCAAAGATGAAATAAAAAAGCTGCGAGAAACAAACGAAAAAGCTATAAAACAAATAGGTCAATTAGAAAAAGAAATTAGTATAGCAAATGAAAAAATAGAGAAATTGGAAAGAGAAAGAAAGAGAAAAAATGTAATAATACAAGGAATAAAAATTGATACAAATGATCAGAAAGTTTTACGAGGGGCTATGGAGAATTTTATGGAAAAAGAGCTACAAGTTTCAGTAGATGTAAATGGAGCAAGGAAAATAGGAGAAAATACTGTCATAGTGGAACTCAACAGCGTGAAAAACAAAATAGAAGTAATGAAAAATAAAAGTAAATTAAAAACCAAAAAGGACGAAAGAATCTATATTAATGATGATATGTCAAAAGAAGAAAGAATTATTCAGAAAGAAATTAGAAGCAAGGCTATGGTAGAGAGGCATAATGGAAAAAATGTAAAAATAGGATACCAGAAGCTAATCATTAATGGTGAAATATGGACATGGAATAACAACCAACAACAACTCATAAAAGAGAAAAATATACAACCAAAAAACTAGCAATACAACGAAAGCAGACTGAAATAACGGAGATGACATGGCAAAGTACAGGTACACGAAATAGACAAAATGTACAGATTATTAATGAAAAGCAGCCCATAAAAGAACATATATTAGTAGGAACATGGAATGTAAGAGGAACATACGAAGAAGGAAAACTGAAACACCTAGTAGATGAATGTAAAAAATATAAATTCGAAATAGTAGCACTACAAGAAACGAAACAACTAGGCCAAAACTCAATGGAAATAAATGACTATTTATTTTTCAATAGCGGAGGCGAAAATAGAATGTTAGGCACAGGATTTGTAGTAAACAAAAAGCTGAAAGATCTAATCGTTGACTTTAAACCAATTTCAGAGAGAATATGCATACTAAGAATAAGAGGAAAATACCAAAAAATAACATTTATAAACATACATGCACCGACTGAAGAGAAAAACATAGAGATAAAGGAAGACTTCTACAGTCAAATAGATACAGTATTCGAAAATATTCCCAAATACGATATAAAAATAGTACTAGGTGATGCTAATGCCAAAATAGGAAAAGAAGAAATATACACACCCACCATAGGAAAATATAGTCTGCATGAAACAACGAATGAAAATGGTCACCTCTTAATAGATTTTGCAAAAGAAAAAAACATGATCGTTATGAGCACGTACTTTCAACACAAAAGAATATATCAAGGAACATGGAGATCACCAGATGGAAAAACCATAAATCAAATAGATCATGTGCTCATCGAAAAAGACATGGAAAAATGTATAAAGAACATAAGAACATATAGAGGACCGGATGCAGACACAGATCACTTTATAGTCGGAATACAACTTAAACAGGTTATACCAGTTCTTAGAAATCAACAGAAAAAAAGGTACAAAGTAACTAAACCTATTAGACTACTGTCAGAAGAAGAACAAAGTAAATATGAAAGACTAGTCACTAGAGAACTGGAAAATATTGCAGAAAATGAAAACATCGAACAAAAATGGACGCAAATAAAAGTATGTATGACCAAAGCAGCGCAAGTCAGTAATAGAAATATAAAAGATGGATTCAAAGAATGGTTTGATGAAGAATGTAAAATAGAACTGGATGAAAGAAATAAGTTAAGACTCAAAATGATGCAAGTGAAAACACCAGAGATGGAGATACAATACAACGAACAAAGAAAACGAACTAAAAGAATCATAAGAGTAAAGAAAAGAAAGTACAACGAAGATAAATTGAAATGCATAGAAGAAAACTATAAAAATGGAGAAGTCAGGAACTTATATCAAGGAGTAAAAAATGAGAAAAAGGGGTTCCAAAGAAAACCTGTACACTACAAAAGCAAAAATGGAAGGAATTTAGTAAGCGACGAAGAAATACTGAGCAGATGGAGAGAATACTTCGAAGAGCTTCTAAATGAAATTCCCACAACAGAATATGCAGAAGAAGAAGAAGAAGGACCGAATGAAAATATTGATCAAGAAGAAATGCAGGAAAGACCGCCTAATGAAAAAGAAATAAAAGAAATAATAGAAAAACTAAAGAAAAACAAGAGCCCAGGTAAGGATGAAATAACAGCTGAAATGTTTAAATATGGAGGACCAGTACTAATTAAGCATTTGGAAAAGCTGATAAAAGAAATTTGGGAACAAGAACACATACCAAAAGAATGGACTGAAGCCACACTGTGTCCAATTCACAAAAAAGGCGACAAAAGTTTATGCCATAATTACAGGGGAGTAGCCCTACTAAACGTTGCATATAAAATACTTGCAGTACATATAAAAGACAAGATAACACAAAAGATAGATAATGACATAGGAGAATATCAATGTGGATTCAGAAGAGGACGCAGCACGGTGGATCAAATTTTCCTGCTGCGTGAGATACAAGCGGAAAGCTACGAATACGGAAAATCTACAATGGCCCTATTCATTGACTTTAAACAAGCTTTTGACAGAGTTAAGCGAAAAGAAATATACAAAGCACTATGTGAAATTGGAATTAGTAAAAAATTAATAAAGATGGTAAAAGTTACACTCAGAGAAACAGAGAACAGGGTTAAAATAAATGGAAAGGAAACAGATAAGTTTAGGGTCGGTGAAGGGGTACGACAAGGAGACCCACTGTCATCACTGTTGTTTAGTATCCTTCTTGAAATAGTCATCAGAGAAGCCGAAATTAACAGGACAGGACTTGTATACCAACGAAAACACCAATGCTTGGCATTCGCTGATGACATAGTAATGATAGCCAGAAGCAAACAAGAATTACAAGAAATACTAAAAAGACTAGAGGCGATAGGAAGAAAGAAAGGGATATACATAAACGAAGAAAAGACTAAATATATGGAATGGACAAAACGAGAATACACACAAGGACAATACCTGACAATAAACACAGAGGCAAAAATATATAAATTCGAGGAAGTAGAGAGATTCCAATATCTAGGAGCGACATTCACTAGGAGACCAAATATAAAAGAAGAAATCCAAGCGAGAATTATGGCTGGTAATCGTTGTATCTTTGCTCTAAACAACTTATTGAGAAATAAGAACATATCTAGAGGGGCTAAGATAAGAATATACAAGACAGTGATAAGACCTATAGTCTTGTATGCCAGTGAAACATGGACGATGAACAAATCCGAGCAAGTCATGCTTAAAGTATGGGAAAGAAAAGTCCTAAGAAAAATATTTGGCGGAAAGATATGGAATGGAATGTGGATAAGAAGACCAAATGTGGAATTGGAGAGGATGTATGGTGAACCAAACATAGTAGGGATCGTAAAATCACAAAGACTGAGATGGTTGGGACATATCCAAAGGATGCCAAACACGAGACTTCCCAAAAAAATACTAACGGGAGGAATAGGAGGAAAGAAGAAGAAAGGTAGACCGAAAACCAGATGGAAGAAAGATGTTGAAAAAGACATAGAAGAACTGAAAATCACAAATTGGAAAAATAAAGCAGCAAATAGGAGAGATTGGAAAGGAATAGTAAACCAAGCCATGGGCCTTCTAGGCCTGGAGAGCTAAACTATATATATACGAGGTATGTCAAAAAATATTAATTTCGCTCAAGAGCAAACTACCTTTATATTTCAAAATATCAAAAAATTTTATTATGAAAAGTTATTTGTAATTAAAAACCATATTCAAATATGCAATAACAGCCTTCTACGAGAAAAAAAATTTCTTCGTAAATTACCCATTCCGAACATCATTTTTATTTATTAGACCTGTAATAACTCTTTTATTAATAATTTTAGGAAAAAAAATATTCTTCATAAAAATCTGTGCATGGCCTAAACCTCAAGATGCAACCATCAGTTATCCAAGTTTGTTATTTGTATACGAGGTGTGTCAAATAATATGAATTTAAAAATAATTATTTCTATATTCTTTCTAAATTCATATTATTTGACACACCTCGTATAAAATTAACAAACTTGGAAAACTGATGGTTTAATCGCGAGGTTTAGACCATGCACAGATTTTTATGAAGAATAAGTTTTTTTCCTAAAATTATTAATAAAAGAGTTATTACATGTCTAATAAATAAAAATGATGTTCGGAATCGGTAATTTAGGAAAATCTCAGAAATTTTTTTTCACGTAGAAGGCTGTTATTGCATATTTGAATATGGCTTTTAATTACAAATAACTTTTCATAATAAAATTTTTTGATATTTTGAAATATAAAGGTAGTTTGCTCTTGGGCGAAATTAATATTTTTTGAGATACCTCGTATACTGTTGACAAAATTTGATATCTGATGATTGCATCTTAGGTTTTAGACTATGCAGAGCACTTTATAGAGAATTACTTTTTTTCGTAAAATTGATATTAAAAAAGTATCCCATATGGTCCCAAGTTACGTAGACACCCTGTATAAACCGTAATTTGTGCAATAATTTATTAATAACAAAGTCGGAACGTGGTTTAAGCTATCACGACTAGTGGCAATCGATTTAGCGTATAAAAATACTATGAAAAAGACTACAAACTTGCTGTAGATAGCGCATTATTTCGAGCTTTTCGACGAATAAACAATTATTTTGTTATTAACAAAATAATAACATATTTTAAGTAATCGCGACTAGTCGCATTCGATTCAGCGACCAAAAACATACCAAATAAGACCTTAACACTATCAATTTCTTTACAGGGCTTCTAATAATACCTGAAAAATACCTAATTTTACCATAATTTGCTAATAACAATTAAACGCACCACATTTAACAAAAATTGATTAATAACAATTAAACGCACCACATTTGGGCTTCCAGACCACTTCCATTGGATTCAGCGACCAAAAAAACCTATAATACCACCATCAAATCACGGCGAACTAGAATTTCCCACGGGGCCCCCTATGTTGCGACTAGACTAATAATATTGTCATCGACAGTATCTACATACTTCTGTCTGATATAAATCAGATGTACCTGATAAATGTGCGTAACCGATGAGGGGCCCATATAGACTAGAACCACTAACTGGTGGAAAGTAAAATAAGAACCCCAGAAGGTCAAATATTAAAGAAGAAAATGGACACAAGCACAAGAATTAAAAATTAAAAATAAAGAAATTAACAGGTAATAGAAAGTACAAATAATACAAATAATAAAGTAAAAAATGAAGGCTAGAAAATTGACAAAAACACGAAAACATAAACAATGGATGAGAAACGTACAAAACCATTAAAATAAAGCAAGAAACCACAAAACGAAAAATAGCAATGGTTTGATGAAGAATCTCGATACATAACAAAAAAGAATAATGTATACCGACGACTACAATAATTACAGAAGATAGGCAGAAAAAAATATATGCTGCTGAGGACGGAAAAAATAAAATACATAGAAGGAAAAAAGAGAAAATATGGAAAAAGAAGTCAGAGAACTCAATAAACTCACAGAAACCAGAAAATTCCCAAATTCAAAAACTTTAAAAAGTAGAAAGGATTTTAAATCAAGAACATGATGTTCAAAGATAAACAAGGAAATATAGTAACAAAAAAAAATTAAATATTGAAAAGAAAATGTTAAAGAAAACAGGGAGGATGCCCTTTATGATGGAATAGTGCTGGACCAAAACGATAACAGAAAAATAAATCCAGCATTATTAGCAGAAATGGAAGAAGAAGTCAACAGATTAAAAGACAACAAATCACCTGGATTGCGTAGAATTAATTAAAGAAGATGGAGATGCTCCCTTATTAAATACGATACATCAACTAATAGTGAATAATAAAGAACAAACTATTGCTATTACATGAAAGGGATATAGGAGTGATCACCAGTATATGCAAAATAGGAGATACATTTTAATGTAAAAACTATCGGGCAATTACGTTGCTAAATATAGCAGTAATAGTAGGGGAGGAAAGTATGCTAAATTTGCAGTTACTCGAGCGTTATGGGGACATATTGGGTTGTGAAGAGTAGGTCCTAAAACCAAAAAAAGTTAAGTTTTCCATAAAGAGGGGGACTTTCCATTTTTAAAATTTAATTTTCCATTTCCAATAATCGTTTTTTTCGATTATAGCGCCATCTATCCATAATTCGAAAAAATGTCTCGAATAAAAGTTGCTTATCCTCACGCCCCGCTCAAATCGTCAGATTTTTTAAATATACTCACTTTTGCATGTACTTAACTTACCTTATCTTAATCTGATGATTTCGAGTTTTTCTAAGGAAAGATTTTTTTTCGGACCCCCCTTAACGAACTCTCCTGTATTAAGAGCCAATATATGGTACATTGGAGGTACCTATACCTATTGGAGATACATATATGGTATAGAGGTACATTTACAGGGGACAAGGTTTCTCCCCATGTGATAATCTGACGCTCTCGAGCAACTGCAAAAATCCCCGCTTGGGCTCCCCTGCCATAAAGCTTTACAAGAATTAGAATATAGCTATAGCACATACGGTTGTCAATCTGATTATAACGTTGTTCAGAAATTTATAGTAAGAACAAAATATAACACTAAGATGCAAACAAAAATAGTACTTAAAGTAGTTAAAGAAAGCACTGAGAGACAAGGAAAAGACAACTTCACAAAAAAAAAGAAACAAACTATCTGGTTACCTTGCAAAATCCATAGACTTTGGAAGGAAATAACAGAACCATTGAGAATATAAAAAACGAAGATCAAATCAAATAACCAACACAATCGTAGCGTAGAGTGAAGATATAGAGTAGATATAGAGTGAAGATCAAAATGAAAATGTTCAAGAACAAGAAGCAACTAGGTATAAATTAATAAATTTTACATAACAAATAACATTGAAATAAATAACAAATAATAAACCACCTGTATAAGGTGGTATTATATCACGGAAATGTTATTATAAACTTATACAGGGTAGCGAGAAAGTATGGAAACACGGTAATTTCTCGGAAACCGCTAGAACGATTTTATGGATTTTGGTGGGTAAGGGTCTTTTAATGCGGCCGATATTATAAAGGTAATTACATTGTTGTCAAATCTTCCGTTTTTCTGGAAATCTAATTAACTTTCTTATTTGAAATGGAACACCCTATATATTTTTTTTGTTTTTAAGTCCTTAGGACATACTGATTATTTTTCAAGTTATATTCCCTATACCTAAATGCCGTAGTTTCTGAGTTATTGCTACATTTATTAAAAAACAATTTTTAAACAAATTATAAAAATTAATTTTTTCGGTCCGACTAGACATTATTTTAGGTTTTTTGGATCATTGGGAATAAAAACGGTCTTTAGTAATTTTGTTGTAAAGATAATCGTTTTCGAGTTATAAACAATTTAAAACCGAAAAAAATCGAAAAATGACGATTTTCTAGGTTCAAAAACACAAGTAACAAATATTATTTCTGAAACTACGAAGTACCTAAATTCAAGTACAAACCTTCATGTATCAGATACCGATAAGTGATTTGGTCTTATTTCATTTTAAAACATTGTTTTTTAGTTGTTAATGCCCGATCGCCCGTCCTCTCATATGCGCTTCATTAACAATTTAAAAAAAACAATGTTTTAGAATAGATCTTCCCAAAAGTTCTTATCAGGCGGTGATAGAAGAAAATTTGAGCTTGAATTTAGGTACTTCGTAATTTCAAAAATTTTTTTTTTTCTTGTGTTTTTGAGCCTTAAAAATTGCCAGTTTTTCGATTTTTTTCAGTTTTAAATTGTTTATAACTCGGAAACAACTAGATTTACAAGAAAATTACATAAGACCTTTTTTGTTCCCAACGATCCAAAGAACCTAAAATAATGTCTATCCGGGCCAAAAATAATAATTTTTATAATTTATTTAAAACTTTTTTTTTATAAATGTAGCAATAACTCCGAAATTACGGCATTTGTGTATAGGGAATATAACATGAAAAATAATCAGTATTTCTTAAGGACTTCTAAACGTCAAAAATATATAGGGTGCTCCATTAAAATAAGAAAGTTCATTAGATTTCCAGAAAAACGGAAGATTTGACAACAATGTAATTACCACTATAATATCGGCCGCATTAAAAGACCCTTACCCACCAAAATCCATAAATCGTTGTAGCGGTTTCCGAGAAATTACCGTGTTTCCATACTTTCTCGCTACCCTGTATAAAAATTGTATAATTTTTTTCTATCTACTACTTACTTGCATCAGTAATAAATTTTTCGACAGCTTTGTTTTCCTCTGCAGACTCGATGGTTACCAAGTTCATGTGTAGATTTTCACAAAAATCCATGGCTTGTAAGAAGTTTAGCTATAAAAAATAATAATTCAATAAATTACAAAGTAGTACTGAAAAACGGATTGTTTTCATAACTTCGTATTATTATAAATCAAATTTTCACACTTTCTTTAAAAACATATTGTAGTATGGTCCACTACTTAATATTTTATGCCTAGCATAAACTAGTAGATAAATAGTATTCACATTTTTTAGTCCAGAGTAATAAGGATTTTCTCGGGATACTCAAAGATCCAGGTAGCTAACTACTTTTTTAGTTAATGTAGACCTATAGGAAGAAAACCTACCTGTTTCCTACCTAGAGTTCGCGTCCGTTTTTTAATTATTAACAATTTAGTGAAAAAATCGCGATTTTTTTGATTTTTTGCACTCTATCCAAAAGCTAAATAGTTGACATAAAATTACAAAATTCAGTTTTTTATAACATTGAAAAACCTTCAAAATGCCGATTTTTGAAAGTTAAAAAGTTAATTTGTTGCTACACAAACTGCAAAATAAGTGAAATTCGTTATTTGTTAATAACTTTTACTAAAACTAACTTAGAACTTTAGTGTTTCATCTAAAGTTGGGTATTGGCGTACTTGACAAACCTTCAAAATTTGGGACCGATGATCCATTAATTAGTTTAAGATTTATTCTATTTGTTTATCCCAGAGACCTTTATTTTGCAATAAGATAAGACAGAAAATAATGAAGATAGGGCAATTCTGAGTATGCCAAATGAAAGTAGAAGGGTGATAGTATCAAAATGTATTAAAAAAAGATAAAAAAATAATTAATATAGCCAAAAATCCTAATGCCAAATTTTTGAAATTTTGTAGTTTATAAACATTTAGAATAACTTTAAAAATATTGTCCGTAGAAACAATATTTTTATATATTCGAAAATATAGTATTTTAACACGAATTTTCAAATAAAAAAAATTAGCCTGGGGTTATTTGGGACAAAGTTAGCTATATGTTTTTTTTAATTCACAGCTAATTTGTTTATAATAAATAAGGAATTTTATTAACGCCATTTTAAAGAATGGGGTTTGTACTATTTTTGTATCTCCGGATCAACTCAATGGAATTTTTTTTAATTTGTATGTAATTTCTACGTACATTACAAATATGCATTTTGTTTATAAATTTATTAATTAATAAGCAGTCTTAATTTGTTTAAACAATTCTTGAAAAAATATTTTTTTACAAAAATCTATTTTTTAATCATAGTATCATTAATGATCATAGAAAAAGTTAAAGTACACTTTAATAAATAAATTATTTTTATTAGATAATTATTTATTGAAGATAATTTATTTATTAAAGTATACCTTAACTTTTTCTATGATTAATAACGATAGTATGATCAAAATCGTGGATTTTTGGGAAAAATTAATTTTTTTAAAAATGTTTAGACAAATTCGACTGTTTATTAATTAATAAATATCTAGACAAATTGCATATTCGTAATGTACAGAAAAATTACATACGAATTAAAAACAGAACGATCAAAATATATTCAGTAGATCCCGAGATATAGAAAATGATAGTAGTTTTAAGTTGCCTTATTTAGTTTTTGAACTCGTGCATTTGTCGGCTCCCAGCTCCCCCTTCACTTACCACGACTAGTCACCAATTGAACTACTTATATTTTTAAAAATTCGTGTAAAATACCAGCTTTTCTAATATGTAAAATGATTTTTTCTACGGACAATATTTTTAAAGTTATTCAAAATGTTTATAAATTACAAAATTTCACAAATTTGGCATTAGGATTTTTGACTAGATTAGATATTTGTTTTATCTTTTTTTAGTGCATTTTGATAACATCAGTTTTCTACTTTCATTTGGCATACGCAGAATTGCCCTATCTTCATTCTTTTCTGTCTTATGGTATTGCAAAATAAAGGTCTCTGGGATAAACGATTAGAATAACTCTTAAACTAATTAATGGATCGGTCTCAAATTTTGAGGGTTTGTTAAGTACCCTAACAACCAACTTTGGATGAAACACTAAAGTTCTAAGGTAGTTTTAGTAAAAGTTATTAACAAATACCGATTTTCACTTATTTTGCAGTTTGCGTAGCCACAAATTAACTTTTTAACTTTCAAAAATCGGCATTTTGAAGGTTTTTTAATGTTTTAAATTCTAAAAAATTAAATTTTGTAATTTTATGTCAAATATTTAGCTTTTGAATGGGGTGCAAAAAATCGAAAAAATCGCAATTTTGCACTAAATTGTTAATAATTAAAAAACTTAAAGTAGTCAACTACCTGGATGTTTGAGTGTCCCGAACATGGTCTATTTTTAGCTTATTAATCTGGAGTATTTAGATAAAGATGAGGACTTTATAAAATTAGAATTAACATTGATCGCTTCTACTTAAACCATATCAGTATAAACTGCAAATATAAAGTTAAACATGAAATAAAATAAAACAAAAATTATGAGCTAGTAGCTAACATCTCTATTCGGGAGCCATCAACGGAAACGTCAGTGAGAATGTAAATTAAGCACATAATAACAAAACTACGCGAATAACACTAAAATACGGAAATCGCTATACATATACGTATCCGGCTACAGAGAGCAACTTATTGAACATATTGAACATTGGCGAGATCCATGTAATCCAAGAAAGTGTATTTTTTTGTAAATGAGAAAAATAGCAAGTATAACCTTCTTATTAGGTTATTATTATATTTCTTCTTCTTCGTCTTCTTCTTCTTTTGGCTATGTCCTTCCATTCAGATCTCTCTTGGGCCCCTTCTCCTCCATTGTCCTATATTCATGGTTCATTATGGTAGAGGAGCCCAAGCGGGGATTTTTGCAGTTACTCGAGCGCGTCAGATTATCATATGGGGAGAAACGTGGTACCCTGCAGATGTACCTCTACCATATATTGGCTCTTAACACAGGGGAGTTCGTTAAGGGGGGCCGAAAAAAAATATATCCTTAGAAAAACTCGAAATCGTCAGATTAAGATAAGGTAAGTTAAGAAGAATAGAAGCGTTCGAAATGTAGTGTTACAGAAGAATATTGAAAATTCAGTGGGTTCAAAGGATTACCAATGTTGAAGTGCTACGACGTTTAAATAAGGAGTTAGAAATTATGAAAAGTATAAAAACTAGAAAACTGGAATATTTGGGTCACATTACCAGAGGAGAAAAATACGAGTTGCTGAGAATTATTATGCAAGGAAGGATCCAAGGAAGAAGCAGCATAGGAAGAAGACGCATCTCCTGGCTGAGGAACCTTAGAGAATGGTTTAACTGTAGTTCATTACAACTATTCAGAGCAGCAGCCAACAAAGTGACCATAGCCATTATGATATCCAACCTCCGATAGGAGAGGGAACTTTAAGAAGAAGAAGAAGTCAAGTACATGCAAAATAGTGTATATTTCAAAAATCTGACGATTTGGGCGGGGCGTAAGTAAATGGGTGCCTCACAAAGTTTCACAAGAAAAAAGCGAATATTTCGCGAAATGAACGACAGATCTAAAAACTAAAAAATACGTGTTCAATATTTGTCAAAAATCTATCGAATGTACCTACCACGACTCCCCATGGAGATGAGTGGGGGTAAATTTAAAATTTTAAATATGAATCCCGCGATATTTCGCGAAATGAACATCAGATCGAAAAACTGAAAAATACACTTATTCAATATGTTTAAAAAATCTATCGAATGGCACCAAACACGACCCCCATGGTAATGAGTGGGGGGTTACTTTAAAATTTTAAATAGGAGCCCCCATTTTTTATTACAGATTCGGATGCCTTACGTAAAAATACGTAACTTTTATTTGAAACATTTTTCCGAATTATGGATAAATGGCGCTATAATCGGAAAAAACGATTGTTGGAAATGGAAAATTAAATTAAAAATGGAAAGTCCCCACTAAAATGGAAAACTAACTTTTTTTGGTTTTAGAACCTACTCTTCACAACCCAATAGGTCCCCAAAGCGCTCGAGTGACTGCACATTTAGCATACTTTCCTCCCCTACTATTATTACATTTAGAAATACAAATATGCTAATGAATACAAAGTACAAAAGACTACTAAAATATAAAGGATCGTCTTACACTGAGTCTCAAAACTCTAATAAAAAAGAAGTGTCATATTTTAAAAAGATATGAGTAAAAACACGAGTTCAAAGTTTTTAATATCCACTATTCTTTAATTGATATTGAACGTGAATGGGATAATATGTAAAGTGACAATTTGAAATACTTGATATGTGACAGGAAGAAATACAAATCATATTTATTTGTATAATAATATAATTTTAACTATTTATAATGGGAAATAAGCCGCAATATTATTAAAAAATGATTTTTATTAACGTTTCGACGCCCAAATCGGATACGCCCAAATTATCAATACCATACATAAAAGGATTATCCGAGAAACTTAAAACAATAGGAAATAAATTCAACATTTCAACAACATTCAAAACAACCAACACATTGAGATCTATTCTATCTAAAACTAAACCTAACAATGAACAAAAAAGGATAAAGAATTGTATTTATAAAATACCTTGTGAATGCGAACAGTTTTATATAGGTGAAACATCAAGACCATTAAACGTTAGAATAAGTGAACATCAATCCTATATTAAAAATAGAGAATTTGATAGATCTCAAATATGTCAACACGCATGGGATAATGAACATAGAGTTCAGTGGAGAGATTCAAGTATAGTCCTGAAAGAAACAGATAGTAAAAAGAGAAAAATCAAAGAAGCGGCTCTAATTATGCTAAACGAAACCAATTGTGTCGCAAATTCCTCGGTGGAATGCAGTAGGATGTGGATACCCATACTGAAAGAGGAAGTCAATAGAAAGAAAATACCACAATTAGTAAGTCAATAGTCGAGTTAGTACATATTTTATATTTTAGTAGGTATTACTTATATATCCACGTATTATTGATATTATTTATAATTTAAACAAAATTATGGTAAAGTCAGAATTTGGTATTAATTTTGAGAGTAAATTAAATGTAAGACCAAATACTTACGATGTCGGGATAGTATCACGAGGTTTTTCCTGGTTTTCCCTCGTGATTTACTATGAGATCTCTAACGCGAGAATTTTAATGTCACCGTTGCATGTGGTTGTCTTTTTAAAGACAGATCACATGCTATGATTTTTTTGTGACGGATATTCTTGAGTTGGGGTTGATTTCATGTAATCGAATGAACTATCTTTCAGTAAAGTCGTCCCAGGAACGCAACTCATAAATATTGGCAATATCATTTTAAAGTCTTCTACTGTATCTGAATTGCCGATATAAATGAGTCAAATTAAATAAATTATTAGAAGAATTTTTTTATTAAGCAACAACATTTTTGTTTATGTTAGTAGTATTTTGTATTTTGACAACGGCACCCGATTTGGACGTCGAAACGTTAATAAAAAATCATTTTTTAATAATATTGTGGCTTATTTCCCATTATAAATAGTTAAAATTGTAAAAATGCCACAAGAAAATAGCTTCAGAACAACATAATAATATAATAACTCATAATTCCTGTGGTAAGGACACAAAATAAATGACCGGAAGAAATACAATGAATACCGCAATCCTAAAATCCACACACTATGGAAATCGATTATTAAGATGTCTTCTTCTTTAAATGCCGTCTCCTAATCAGAGGTTGGATATCATCATCACTATCTTTACTCTATCTACCGCTGCTCTGAAAAGTTCTGTAGAACTGTATTTAAACCAGTCCCTTAAATTCTTCAACCATGACACTCTCCTTCTTCCTATACTCCTTCCGCCTCTTATCTTTCCCTGTATTATCAGTCTTAGCATTTCATATCGCTGTCCTCTCATTACGTGTCCCAGATATTGTAACTTTCTTGCAGACTTCCGTGATCGTTTTCTTCCGTGTCCATACTATTCTAAGCATCCTTCTGTAACACCACATTTCAAATGACTGTAGCTTATTTTTGTGTTCTTGCTTCAATGTCCAGCTTTTAAGTCCATATTGCAGTATCGATAACACGTAGCATCTCAAAGCTCTTACTCTCAGTTTTAAGCTAAGGTCTTTGTTGCAGAGAACTGTTTTCATTTTTACAAACGCATTTCTTGCTATCTCTATCCTGGTCCCTATTTTCTGTTGTATTAAGATGTATAAAATCATTATTTTACCATGTTTTGGATGTGAAACATGGGTGATGACGATGACTAGGGAGCGGATTTATGTGCGATCAATTTTGATGAAATATGCGCATATATATGCAGTAAAAAATTACGAAATATGCGCAAGATATGCACAAAAATTCAAAAAATGCAAAAATGCGCATTTCGAGAAACCACAAATTTTCTGTTCTATCCTTTTCTAGGGGGTTCTTTTATAGGGGGGGGCAATCTAATTTATTATATTATTATTTGAATTCCCTCTTGTCTTCTTTGCTTCAGCATCTATCTGGCTTGCAAATTTTAGAAGTCATGGGGGTGTTACCAGGGAAATGGACCAAAAAGTTTTCATTTAAAAATCTTTTAGTAATATTTTTAATATTTTTCAATATTATTAATGTTGCTATTAGGATGAAAACTTTACCTTAACTCTCTAATTTATTATCTTTCAAATAAAATCATTATTTTTTATATATGCAATTTATTCACATTTTTTTACAAAAACTTATACCAGTAGTTATTTAAAATAAAACAGTTTATTTTTTTTTTATTTTATTTAAAATAAAACAACAATATAACTATATATCTTTTTTTATAATTATAATTCCCTACAATGTGTTTTTCCAAATTTTTGGGGAAAAAAGAGATACCGGAGAAAGTAAAAACGGTAGTCGTTAGATCACTAGTTAGACCAACAATCAAATACAGCAGCGAGACATGGACATTGACGGGGAGACAAAAATCCAGAGTCAATGCTATGGAAATGAGATTCCTGAGGAAAATAGCAAACAGAAAGAGGACAGACAAAATACAAAACGAAACAATCAGACAAAAACCTAAAACTAGAACCAATCAATGAAAAAATAGTAGATGGACAACTTAAATGGTTCGGGCACGTGTGTAGAATGTCGAACGTGAGACTAACAAAACGAATGTTCGAAATGAGAGTGCAGGGGAAAAACAAAAGTTTCCTGGAAGGCCAGGAGTTATGTGGGTAGAGGAAATCAGGAAAGAAGCCGAGAAGAAAGGATTGACACTGGAAACTGCAAGAAACCTAACACAAGATCGGTTAACATGGAGGCTACAATGCCAAATTCAACTCCACCAGCCTTAAAGGTGAAAGGCTTAGGACTTAGACTAAGTAAGTAAGTAAACTTTAATGAGGAAGCAGCCAAATATTAGGCATTTATTAAAGATAAAAGAGGAAGAAAGCAATCTTAAAACTCACCATTTTACTACATGCTTTGCAGTATAAGTTTCCATTGCTGTAATGAAGCTCGGGATAGGTTCTTATCCAGGAATAAACCAGGCTAGATTATTTCGGCATATTGCACTATTCACAAACAGAAGTATTAAACAAAAATTAAACATTCGCATTGACCGACTAAAGGTAAATAATTTTACTGATTTACGGGATCTGATCTAAAGCATGAATATTTCAATTTCCGTTAGAAAATTGTAAAACTATGGTGTAAGTTCTCTTAACAATAGGGGATTTAAAAGAATCACCAGAATTATAGGTATGTACCTACTAAATATAATAAAAGTAAATAAATTTCGGATTTCCCGGTAAACCATCCTTCATCATTTTAACATCCTACAATCATTTTATAACGGCGTACTATAAGTACTATAAGTACTTTGTGTAAAGATCTGGTATTTTCTAAGAAAAAATGAAAAGGCAGTGAATGAGCCGTCTCTCTTCAGGTAGTTCTCGAATTAACAGATACGACAGCCTGTGCGCAGAAATATTTTGTGTCGAATTAAAAAAATTTTTTTTGGACTTAAATATTTTTAAATAGGCACAAAATATGCATGTTTCTTTAAAAATATGCAAAATTTAGTAAAGTTCTCAAATATGCGAAATATGCATGCAATATGCATTTAGCATAAAATCCGCTCCCTAGGGATGACAAAAACCATAAAAACAAAAATTCTAAGAAAGATCTTTGGACGGATTAACGATAGACTTTACCACCCCAATGCCATAATCGCTAGGCTCCAAAGAGTTTGATGGGACGGTCTTGTAGTAAAGATAAATGACGACAGATTGCCAAGAAGAGCCCTAAATACCAAAAGAACGGTCAAAATATGTGAGAGTGAAGTGGTTTTGGTCTTGGATGCGCAATACTTGATGACGCCAGAATTTTGAGATGAGCGTTGCTAGACCGCCAATATTAGTAGTAGAAATTATGAGAGACCAAGGCTTATTTTGAGCTTTAATGCTATTAAAATAAAAAAAGCAACACACAAGGTTAAACAATACAATATGCTACCTTAATAATTTGATTTGACGTCATGCATAATAGAGAGATTTTGCACCTCTTAAAATAACCGCTGATTTTGGCTCCGCTATGGTTAACTTTATTAAGCATAACGATTACGGAAACGTTAAAAAGCAGAGTTTTTGCAGCCTGTCAAGTAGGTTTTTCGTGTCATCGGTATCGTTATTTAAACATAACCTCACTTCATAACGTTATTGTAATTTTAAGCATATAGGTACTTGAACAGTTTTTGATATTTTAATTTATAGGTAATCAAAATTAGAATCTATGTAAATGTAATTTTACTGATTTTTTTACATTCTGGCAACAAAGCAATTTAACCATTACTATAACGATAACGATAAGCACTACTTTAAACCTCCGTAAATCACGGAATCCCTTTTGTTTACTAACGATAACGGATCATATATTCGCTACTGCGCAGACGTAGTATGACGATAACCATAACGGAATTGTAAAATAAGCGGTGCAAAATCTCTCTAATATATTAATAGAAAAGGGTAAAAATATACGAAACAGCTATAATCATGGTACAAACATCTGAACCGGAATCAGAAAAACTACTACTATATCTAAGAAGGTAAGACATCAGACAGATGATAGTGTTGGCAATATAAATGGATCAACTATGGCAACTACAGGGTAACATTTTCTGCTGCTTAAATGTATGCTGATGATGTGGTGTTGATGGAAACTAGTGAGGGCGACTTAGAACAACAACTGGAACAGTGGAGACAAGTTCTTAAAGAAAAAAGTTTAAAAGGACAATTCAGGCGAGCAATAACACTACTATCTACAGTGAGTAAAGTCATGACAAGGATGATACTAGAAAGAATGAAACAAACTATAGACCAGTTGTTAAGACCAAACTAAGCGGGCTTCAGAAGTAGTAAAGCATGCACAGATCATATTAACACATTAAGAAACATTGTAGAACAAACAATAGAATGGCAGAGCAAAATCTATATAAATTTCATTGACTTTAGACAAGCCTTTGACGGAAATAGTCCTGTCGCCAGGGGGGGTACAACGGCCTCGTTAATTCAGATGGACTTACCCAAATTTTTTTTATGTATTTTGACCCGTAGAACACGAATTTTTTGGGTAACAGTTGATCCGGATGTCGATAAGATTGTTATAGACCAAGAACTTGAGGAATCAAATAACAGCGATTTTTGGCAAAACAAAACAATATTTTGTATTTTTTGGGTCATTTTAAGCAAAAAATATTTCTACAAGTTTTTTAGTAGGATGCACAGTTTTCGAGATAAACGCGGTTGAACTTTCAAAAAATCGAAAAACTGCAATTTTTAAACCCGAATAACTTTTGATTAAAAAATAAAATAGCAATTCTGCTTAGCGCCTTTGAAAGTTCAAGTCAAATTATGTCGGTTTTGATTATTTGCATTGCTAAAAATTTATTGTGTTATTGCTAAACAAAGCTACAAACAACTAGTGCGTGAGTGATGTTTCTATGATTTCTCATTTAAAATCGAACGAGTAGGTAGAATAGGTACTAGTGCAATCAAGACTATTTCTACGTTACATGCGTTAAAACGTATGTAAAAGCACGGGAAACCCTACGTGTTTATAGCTTTGTTAAACAATAAAAAAATAAATTTTTACCAATGCAAATAATCAAAACCGATATAATTTGACTTAAACTTTCAAATGCGGTAAGCAGACTTGCTATTTTATTTTTTAATCAAAAGTTATTCGGGTTCAAAAATTGCAATTTTTCGATTTTTTTAAAGTTCAACCGCGTTTATCTCGAAAACTGTGCATCCTACGAAAAAACTTGTAGAAATATTTTTTACTTAAAATGGCCCAAAAAATACAAAATATTGTTTTGTTTTGCCAAAAATCGCTGTTATTTGATTCCTCAAGTTCTTGGTCTATAACAATCTTATCGACATCCGGATCAACTGTTACCCAAAAAATTCGTGTTCTACGGGTCAAAATACATAAAAAAAACTTGAGTAAGTCCATCTGAATTAACGAGGCCGTTGTACCCCCCCTGGCGACAGGACTAAAATAACAGAGAAAAAATGTGAGAAATGTTAAAGAGATATGGAATTCCATTAAAATACATAAGAATTATCAGAATGTTATATGAAAATTATACCGCACAAATCATGCACAATCGGAAACTCACAGAACCAATCAACATAGACAGTGGTGCCAGGCAAGAGTGTATTTTATCTCCAACCATATTTTTGATCTTAATCTACTGGGTCATGAAGAAAACAACGAAAAATAAAACAGGAATTAGATGGAATACTTTCGGTCAGTTTGAAGATCTAGACTTTGCGGATGACATATTATGTCTGGTGTCCGAAAAAAGACAACATATGCAGAAAAAAAAACAGAAAAGGTGACAAAAGAAACAAGAAAAATAGGATTAGAGATTAACACAAGAAAAACCAAACTTATGAAGATAAATACGGAAAGAGAAATGGGGATATTCATTGAAGGAGAAGTAGAAAATGTACAGAAGTTTTGCTACCTGGGAAGCATAATTGACGCTAGCGGTGGAATAGAAGAGGTAATTAATGGAAGGATAACTAAACCCCAGAATGCGTTCTATATGCTGAAGGAAACATGGGAGTCCAATAAATTAACATCCAAAACCAAAATTGGGATATTTAATACAAATGTAAAGAGCATTTTGCTATATTCAGCAGAAACTTGAAAATTAGAGAAAAAGATTATACAAAAGGTTCAGACATTTGTAAATAGATGCCTTAGACGAATATTGCAAATATATTGGTCGATAAGTATTGGCGGATAAGTAACAATAGGAATATTGGCGGATAAGTAACAAGGAACTTTGGAGAAAAACTAATCAAGAACGATAGCCAAAACGATAAATAGACGCAAATGGAATTTTATTGGAAACACATTAAGGAAAAATGAAGATGATATAACCAAACAAGCCCTGGATTACCAACCAACTGAAAAAAGAAAACAAGGCAGACCAATGACATCCTGGAATATAAATATTACCAGAGAGCTAGAAAACAACGGGTTAACATGGAAATAGGTGAAAGCCCTGGCCAGAAACAGAGATGAATGGAGGGGGACTGTAGAGGCCCTATGTTCCAAATGGAATCAAGAGGAGTGAAGTAAGTAAGTAGGACAATTCAGAGTATTTGGAATGTTCGTTTAAAGATGGAGTTACTACAAATAAAATGATATCTTTGGATGGTGAAATGATTGGGAAAACTAATAGTTTTAAGTATCTAACTAGAATCGGTATTACATAGTAATGGGGAAATAGATGGAAATGTATGCAGTAGAATTAGTGTTAGATAGATGAAGTGGAAGGAAGCGAGTGGTGTGTTGTGTGACAGAAAGTTTCAATGAAGCTGAAGGAAAAATTCTTTAAAACAGCCGTAATATCGGCTATGCTGTTCGGAACTGAATGCTATGCAGTTAAAAAGAAAGAGGAACAACAAATGCATGTGGCGGAAATGAAAATGCTTAGATAAATGAGTAAAGTAAGAAAAAAGGATAAAATTAGGAATGAGTCCCGCATTTTTCTTTCTCGGGAAAAGATATGGCTCTTGATATATAGAGAGGAGTAAGACAGGGTTGTGTTCTGTCGCCGCTACTGTTTAACCTGTACAGTGAAGCCATATTTCAGGAAGCGATAGCGGAGCTAAGTGATGGAATCTCTATAAACGGAAGAATAGTAAATAACATAAGATTCGCTGATGACACCGTTATAATGGCAGGCACCCTGGAATCGCTATAAGAATTGCTAAATAGAATTAACGATTATTGCATTCGATACGGACTAAAAATAAACAAGAAAAAAACTAAATTTATGGTTGTCTCAAAAACAGAACATGGAAATGAAAGGTTAATGATAGAGCAAACCCAAATAGAAAAAGTTAAGACATACAAATATCTGGGAACCTGGGTTGATGACAAAAATGACCAAAGCAAAGAAATTAACGTCCGAATTGAAACTGCAAGGCAAGCATTTATAAAAATGAAGACACTGCTTACAAACAAAGACCTTCAGTTGCCTCTCAGATTAAGGGCTCTAAGATGCTACATATTTTCTATATTGCTGTACGGAATGGAAGCTTGGACATTGAAGAGACAACACATAAGAAGAATAGAAGCGTTCGAAATGTGGTGTTACAGAAGAATATTGAAAATTCAGTGGGTTCAAAGGATTACCAATGTTGAAGTGCTACGACGTTTAAATAAGGAGTTAGAAATTATGAAAAGTATAAAAACTAGAAAACTGGAATATTTGGGTCACATTACCAGAGGAGAAAAATATGAGTTGTTGAGAATTATTATGCAAGGAAGGGTCCAAGAAAGAAGAAGCATAGGAAGAAGACGCATCTCCTGGCTGAGGAACCTTAGAGAATGGTTTAACTGTAGTTCCCTAAAACTATTCAGAGCAGCAGCCAACAAAGTGACCATAGCCATTATGATATCCAACCTCCTATAGGAGAGGGAACTTTAAGAAGAAGGGAAAAGAGAAATGTGGGACGTAGGAGGATTTCCTGGTTGCGAAATTTAAGGTAGTGGTGCGGGTGTAGTTCAATACAATAGGGAACTTGCATAAATTTTTAAATTCGAAAAAAATGTTATAAATCACAACAGAACATAATTTAAAACATGTATCAAAGATAAGAAAAGTTTTGTTTTTCTTTCGTTTGGCCCCTAAAGACGATTAAAAATTCAAATTAAAACAGGTGGTCCAAAACGCATAGTGACGTCATATAGTTGTGCATGTACATTCTGCACCAACAAAGTAAACAAAATTGTATATAATTTTAAATTAGACACTATAAACGTCAGTAGAAAATACAGTTATGTAACGTCACAAGCGTTTTTGATCGTTTGAACTATTTTACATTGGCTAAGGGTTCTTCTAAACCAAGGCCAGAAAACAGAAAAAAATATATAGATTTTAAATTATCTTCTAAGTTATTATGAGGTTTTACCGCGTGAAAGTTTGGAAATATTATTTTTAAAGGAAACTGAATAATATTACGTAATAAAAAAATGTGTAAGTTCCCTTATAGGTTTGGCATTCGTTTTGACACTGACACTAAGTTTTATAAATATATTTGATAATTTCTATTTCTGATATATTTGAGTGTTTTTAAGATATATTTTTTAAAATGACCGAAGAGGGTTTTTGTAAAGGGCAGTCTGATAACTTACCTATACTTGATATGTGTATGGTGGCTACATATTTTCAAAAGAGTGAAAATTTTTCCGTCGGAGAAGTTCGGGGAGTTAAAGCAGATAAGTAAGTACATATATTATGTATATTATACTCCCATAATACCTACTAATTTTATACTGTGATTTTATTCTGATTATTATTCTCATAATTATTTAACGATAAAACTTAGTAGGTACACACTTCCTATTAAGTATAGTGATCAAAAAATGTCATTACAATATAAATATTTTCCCATATTTCGCGACGATGCTGTGGCCAAATACCCAAGTAGGTGGAGGCCAATAAACTAAAGAAGAAGAAGAAGAATATACTTACATATAACCCTCCCACATCACTGATATAACCATATAAAAAACTAATGTAAAACTATGTGACGTCACGGGCCGTCTGAACTACTTTAAAATAAAGAAGACTTTAAATTTGTATTTCTAAGTTATTATGAGTTTTTGAAGCGGGAAATTTTGGAAATCTCATTTTTATACAAAATTGAACATTATTATGTAATAAAAAAAAATGTGCAAGTTCCCCATTGTTCAGAGCTACAGCCAACAAAGTTAAGATTGCTGTAATGGTAGCCAACCTCCGATAGGAGCTGGTACTGCAAGAAGACGAAGAAGAAATGAGTATATTAGATGTCTAGGGGTGGCACCAGTTGATGCTAAAATAAGTAAGCATAGGTTAAGATGGCTTGGTCATGTTCAACGTCGAGACGTTAATCACTGCGACTATGATGTTAATCAATACGAAGAATTGCTGAACTGCGGCTTCCTAAAAGAAGTAGGAGAGGAAGGCCAAAGAAGACCTTGGGAGACGCTTTGACAGAACATGTCGGTAAAGGGGATTGATGTTGATATGGCCCAAGATAGAAACTTATAGATAGAGATATTCAATTAAGGAAGCCGACCCCGCATAGAGATAAGGCAAAGAGTGTAATTAAAATTATATCTACGTACATTTTGTACCGGTAAAATATATAATTTATATTTTTATATCCACTACTTACCCTGGTATTAGTAACAACGACGTAATTTTTGTTGCCGACCTTGTGGACAGGAAGGGTTGATGAAGGGTTGTTTCCGAAAACATCCTCCCATCCTTTCTCTGTAAAACAATGTCAAAAATGTATTTTCACTTACTCTAAATCTGTTTAATTTTAAATCTTACCAAGTTTCGCCGCATTTAGACACACAAAAAGTGAAAAAAATATAAGCGACAATCTACACCTTCCCAGCATCTTGTTTTTTTCTAAAATACTATTACAAAATTTTTTTGTATCGTTAATTTATATTTTTCACATTTATCTATAGTTTTAATTGCTAAAAGTTATACAATTATTTGACCTCTGGATGTTTTCAATTCAGAATATGATAACTTATTGTGATAGATCTAAAAAAACACCTACCCAAATTAAAAAAAAAAATAAAAACAAATGCTACACTAGTAGCTTTGTCATATCTAATAATTCGCTTGGATTAGGCGATTAGAGAAATATTTTCTTTTAATTAAATGTATTCTGTTTAAAATTAAAAATTAAAATGTTAAAAGGGTTGTACTTGTGAATATACATTTTAATTTAGTCAAGAGAAATAAAAATAAACTTACAATCGGTTGAGTATTACCTAGGGCCAGCGCCGGATAAAGGGGCGGGCGAGCCGGGCGGTCGCCCGGGGCGCCAAGTTGTGAGGGGCGCCAAATTTTGAGCGATATAAAAATAAAATATTTTGTATATTAACTTTTGAACATTTCTCCTAATATGATTGAATAAGTCTAATATTATTTAATTTAAAACAAAATTATTTCTATCTATAATCAGAATTCATAACTCAAATAAAGAATAATAGATTAAAACCAAAGCCCACTATTAAAAATAATGCAACCTAAGAATTGTTATGGCTTGTATCACTTATACAAAGTTAATTCAGAATGCAGACTGCAGACAAATTCTTTTACGATCTAAAAAGTTTGTTCATTTTTTTTTGAAAAGGTCATTTGTCACGTATAACGTACCTATGTCAACAATCTACTTAAAAATATGTAGAGGAAGATCAAATTTTAAATTATCAACAAACTTAAGAATAGTCAGCGATACTATACTGGCGTTAATGTTATACGCCTCATTGGTTAAATAATATTTAGGCTTTCTGTAAATTTGCATTAACAATGGCGCGCGTGCTTTGCGAAATAAAAATAGTTTTTTTTTTGTTTTTTAGCTAATGCCTCGACAACTAATGGTCATTGGCATGGTAGGTATGGTAATTTTGAACAGTTAGGTACCTAGTGTCATGTGTAGTGTGTGTGTTGAGTAAATGTCTTGTTACTTTGCAAAGTCGACGTCATTGTCTTTGCAAAAAGACGCTAATTGTATCCGAACGTCTGCGGTCCCTCCGGTGAGTACCGATCCCACAAGGACAGAAACTATATTCATTTATAGTCCAGTCGGGTTAGACGAATAACAGGCCTAACCTTGCATTAGGAGCTGCCCCAAGTTTTATTTTTCTAATCTTTAGGGAGGGTGAATATTAGTATAAATTTAAAATCTCGACTGAATTCCACCGTTGCGTTAGCCGCCATCTTGATTTTAAACGAGAAACGTTTTTGCTCAATATCTCCGCCATTTTCAATTTTTTGACAAAAAGTGTAGAAACTGAAATGGTTGAAAATTTGATTTTCTATAATTTCATTTATTATAATTTTTGTGGGAAAATAGTGACAGTTGAAGCATAATTATTGAATTATTGAATTATCTCGTTTATTATTAGTTTTACAACAAATATGTGCCTGTACAAAAATGAAGAGAATTAAATTCTACACAATTTTGATCTCTTTCATTTTTTTGCTAAAATTAATATTTAAGGTAGTACGTATTCGGTAATGGCGCGAGCGTAAGACCGGATTGATTTTATAGCAATTGTTTTTGTTTAATATCTACGCCATTTTCAACTAAAATTGTTCAAAATATAATTTCCTACAATTTCTTTTTAACAGTTTTTTTCATGCGGTTGATATTTTCCGAGTTACATGCGAAAATAGTAAAAAGTGGTGGGGAGAGCATAATTATTGAATTGAATTTTGTATCCGAGCTGCCCCAAATTTTATTATTATATCCTTTAGGAGAGATCAATAGTAGTGTAAATTTAAAATCTCGACTGAATTCCGCGGTTGCATTAGCCGCCATATTGATTTTAAATGAGAACTGTTGTTGCTTAATATCTCCGCCATTTTCAACTTTTCGACATAAATGGTGGAAAAGAAAATTGTTGGAAATTGAGTTAAGGGGGAAAATAATGGAAGCGGAGGGGAAGCATAATTATTGAACTGTCTCATTTATTATTAACTTTACGACATAATTGTACATAAACAAAAATAAACAGAATTATATTTTATACAATTTTTGAAACTTCCAATGAAACATCAACCAAACTAAGTATATAAAAGACATAAAAAGACATTATATACATTAAGTTCACTTAATTTTATTAACTAGCGGGTTTTATTGGTTGAATTTGTCTGTCGATATTTTAAGTTTTATGTCAGCTAATATATCGTGATGTTCCAAAATTTTTTTTTAAATTTTGGACCCTGTTGGGGGGAATTTTCCCATTTCCCCCCCCTTGTAGACCCGCCACTGGTTCTCTCGAAAAATTGTAGTAAATCGTAATTGCAACAATTTCAGTTCTTACACTTTTTGTCGAATAGTTGAAAATAATATTGAACAAAAACAATTGCTACAAAATCAATCAGGTCTTACGCTCGCACCTTTACCACATACGTACTACCTTAAATATTGATTTTATCAAAAAAATGAACGGCATCAAAATTGTACAAAATTTAATTCTCTTCATTCTTGTATAGGTAAATATTTGTTGTAAAACTAATAATAAACGAGATAATTCAATAATTCAATAATTATGCTACAACTGTCACTATTTTCCCCTCATAAAGGATCCCCCAAACCAACGCGAAACTTTCGCAACCGCAACCTACGCGGAATCGTGGCGAACCGATATTCACGGCGGATTATGAAGGTGTTCAGACCACTTTGCGCGGAATCCGCAACGGTCGCGGCAGAACAGCGTTCCTTTCATGAAACGCTGCATGCACGGTTTTTTCCGCTACCGTTGTAGTTTCGCGTGTTTTAAAATGGTTGTTACAGAAAAACTCATCTCAACTAAATTGTTAAACAATATCCTATAATATATGATTTAACGGACGAAGATTATAAAAATATAAGAAAAAAGGATAAAGTCTGGAATAGTATAAAGTTAGAATTAGGAGAAAATGATGTTTTCATTGTATATTATAATATTATTATTAATTTGCTTGCATAGAGATTCCACTTAAAAATTTGGTCATTTTTGATGTCTTGTATTTCCTAAACCTGTTGGCCGATTTAAAAATATAATTTGTTCACATTTGTATGGCGAATAGTCGCGTCGGCTTTCGCGTCAATATGGGGAACCCTTGTCCGCTGCCGCTCCGCCTGCGAATGTTCCGCTACGGAAAATTCGCGTCGCAAAACTTTCGCGTCGGTTTGGGGGATCCTTAACTCGGAAAATATCGACCGCACGAAAAAAATTATAATAAATGAAATGATAGAAAATCGCATTTTCAACAATTTCAGTTTCTACACTTTTTGTCAAAAAATTGAAAATTGCGGAGATATTGAGCAAAAACCGTTCTCGTTTAAAATCAAGATGGCGGCTAACGCAACGGTGGAATTCAGTCGAGATTTTAAATTTATACTAATATTGACCCTCCCTAAAGATTAGAAAAATAAAATTTGGGGCAGCTCCTAATGCAAGGTCAAATGCTATCCCGACTGGGCTATTATTAATTTATAATAAATGAAAAATTTCTGACCCTGGTGAGATTCGAACCCACAACCTTTCGGATTTTTTCGATCCAAAGGCAGGCGCTTTTACCACTGAGCCACGGAGGGGGTCCAAAAATAGTTTTTTAAGATATTGATTGTGGAATGAATGAATTTTTATTCTTTTTATGTTATATAGATGTAAGTAAGTTGCTATCTACAATAAAAAAAATAAATGAATAATTAATTTTATGGTAGGAAATCATAATATTCAATCGCACATTGTCATGAGGTAAACGACGAAAATTTTGAACATTTGAAGTGATTTTTTTAAATTTTTATTCTTATCGGTCTTAATAAATTATTATTATTACCTATTCTTTCATTGTAAAATTGATTATTTATTGTTTTAATTTTTTTTTACCAAACTATGACTATTGACCATTAGGAATGATAAGTTCTTCTTCACATGAATGTACAGAAACCTATTTCGAGTACCTACTTTGTAAGCGTTGATATCCAGTGGCGGCTCGTGACAATTTCAGTTGGTGGGACCTGGGTCGCATAAAAATTTGAAGAAATTACAATAAGAAAAATGAAGAATGAAAAACATAGCTCAAAAAAAATATATAGAGGTACTGTACTGAACTAACCCAATAACACGCACACACACACATACTCGTACAACCCCAGCCTCGAGGGATATGTGTGTTCTAATGGAACAGTGGGACCCACATGTCCGAAGATCAAACCGGTCACACTCCGTAATGAAGTGGTAACTATCTTACCCTCAAGCTATACCACCATCTCTCCCCATCGAAGGACATAACAAATGGGGAGGCTTTGTACTGAACGTTACTTTGGATGCCCTAAGTAATGGGATATGCTCTTATTACTTTATGTGGTTAAGCCACCTTACTTTATGGATAGCTATAAAAGTTTTTCTCCATATTAATGACTTAGTTGTTGTTCAAATTACAACAATACTTAAAAACAAGAGTGTTTAACCAGTGCATACTCCCAATTCTTACATAGGCATGCCAAACATGGACCTTGACCAAACCAAACATTGATAAAATAATGAAAACACAAAGAGCCATGGTGAGAGCAATGTAAAAGCAAAAAAACTGGGTAAGAAATAGAACAAAAGTCAAAGACGCAGGACAACATATAGCCAGGCTAAAATGGAACTTCGCAGGTCATAACGCCCGACAAACGGACAATAGGTGGAATACCACGATACAACAATGGAGACCATGGGCAGGAAGGAGAGCAAGAGGATGACCTTAGATGAGATGAGGAGATGCCATTAAAAAGATAGGAGGAACGCACTGGAAACAGAAGCACTAAACAGAAACGAATGGAGGAAACTTTGGGAAGCCTAGGTTCAAAATTGGACGAATTAAAGGGCAAAAGAAGAACGAATGACTTAGTTTATTTATTACTTAATCTTTTATTTATTACACCTAATCGTTTAATTTCATTCTTTTTCTCTATCCCTAATGTATAAAAAGGACTTTGTAATAAATTGTTTACTTTATTCATTTTAAATTAACGTTATCACACCGGAACAGCGTATTAACTACACAGAAGGACCACACAAAACCGGCCCCTAAACATCTTATACGGCCTGCCTAGGATTATTGACGACAGCGAAGAACATGCAGTGCAATACATACGGTACCTACGTGACTGCAAGGCAACGACTAGTCAAAGAAATAATAGGTACTGTTTCAATACTGTTTGAAGCAAGGGCTACAGGGGGTCCAAGGGGTCTTAGCCAGGGTAAACGGGCCCATTGGACGGTTCTATGCGGCCAGTGCAGCGCATGGTGACAATTATTAGTAGACAAGACTTCTACTTAGTACGGTGCGTGATTGTGCAATATATTATTTTTATATCACGAGAAAAAACTATATGCATGACCAAATAAATTATTTAATGCATATTTATATAAAATATTATATCATAGAATCGTAACTAAAAATTTACATATATTAAATATTTTTGGTGGGGCCCGGCCCCTCTGGCCCCTAAGGACGCTCCGCCACTGTTGATATCTTTTATTTTTGCACAAAAACGGCGCGTCGTATGGAAAAAGGGTTGATTTTTTGGTACAAATTGAACGAGGAATTCTAAAATGATTTTTTTTGAAATATCTCAGTGGCGTACTATTTTTTTTTATTTAGACCATTACCCGTATGCGCGCCAATGATGGATATAAAATGCTTGCTTTTATGTCAAAGAATGCGCAATAATTTTAGAGCAATAAATAAATCGTCAGTTTTTTAGAAAGATTTCAACACCTCGTTTCTCGAAAATGAGTTTATAGAACAAGCTATTATTATTTTTTCATGTAGAATTACTCATTAAAGCTTGTCGCACTTATTTAGAAACACCCTGCATCCTTTCTAAGGATTTCTACAGTTTTCAATGTATTCCTTCACTCAACCGTTTTCTCCAGTTCTTTCCATTGCTTCGTCCACTTCATCTCTGAAAGATCTTCGGGGTCTGCCTCTCTTTCGTCTTCCTATCGGGCTCCGCTCTGTTATTCTGTTTATCCAACGTTTTTTGTTTGCTCTTCTCAGTGCCAATACCAGGTTAATTGCTTCTGTTATATCTAGTCTATTATATCTGAGTTCATCCCCATTATTTCCTTAATCTCTTTTTGTTACTCTGCAGCTTCGCCTTAGGAATTCCATCTCTATTACTCTTATTGTGTTTTTGGTTTTCTTATTTATTATACAATTTTCACACCCATAAGTCAGGTTACTTCTTGTCATATAAGTTCAATTTTCAAAGAGACACTTCGATATCTGTCTTCCATTACTTCCCATAGCCTTGGTTATATAGCCTTCCCAAGGGAAAAATAAGGGTGTACAAGCTCGTGTTTGCAAGGAATATCTTCGTGCTTTTTTATACCATGTGGATGCCACTCTCTCATTGGAGATGCAGATTGCACAATCAACATCTTTTTTGGTATTTTACAACGTTTATACACATTTTTTCTGTTTGTTGACAATTTGTATTATTTTTTATCTTTATCTTTTGTTTCGCTCCTTCGTCGCATAAACTTCAAATGCGCTCGTTATGCGATGCCATATGTTGCATCAGTTATAATATATAATATTTATAAATAATAACTATTGTACCATTTCTTGAATAAATATATTTTTACATAGTTCTTTATAATGAAATTTTGATTTTTCGTATGAAAGGGCGCCAAATTCTGTTTTGTCCGGGGCGCTCAAAACCCTAGAACCGGCCCTGCCTAGGACAACCAGATTCGCATACCTACTACAATTTGCTATGAATCTTCAGATCTCCGGTAAGGCAACTAAATGCTACAAATACAAAATTACCAGAATTATTTGGCACCTGAATTAAATAAATTACATACGTTATTCTTTTTTTTGTCAATTAATTTAATTTAAAAAAAAATTGGACACCTTGTATATTTATGTTAATGTTTATATTGCTGAAGAGAGAATTGAATAACATTTCAAATGAGCTAGCACACGACACTTATTCGCATTTAAAAGTCATCGATTACGTCATCACGCCCAGATGGATGACGTCTTTCGTATATTTTTTTTATAGCCTTTTTTCTATTCGAAATGTCGAATAAAGGCCTCTCCCATTTCTCGCCATTCATCTCTGTTGTGTGTGAGGCGTTTCCACATTGGTCCTGCGACTCTTCTGATGTCATCGCTCCAGCGCATTTGAGGTCTTCCTCTTGGTCTCTTCGCTTCGTACGGTTGCCAGTTTCCAACTTCCTTGCTCCATCTACCATTTTCGAGACGTTCGTTGTGTCCAGCCCATTTCCATTTTAATTTAGCCGCTTGTTCAACGGCATCCCTTACTTTTGTTTTGTTTCGGGTTGCTTCGTTTGTTTGCCGATCTATTAGTGAGGTACCAAGCATCTGTCGTTCCATGGCTCTTTGAGTTTTTCTAATCTTGTCCATGTTCATTTTTGTGAATGTCCAGGTTTGAGCTCCGTAAGTGAGAACGGGAAGGATACAAGAATCGAACACTTTGGTTCGAAGGTATTGTGGTATCTTTTTGTCTTTTAATATATATGAGAGTTTTCCGAATGCAGCCCATCCCATTCTTACTCGTCTGCTTATTTCGGTAGTTTGATTTTCTTTGTTTACCTTGATATTCTGACCTAGATATATATATTCTTTTACATGTTCCACTTTTGTTCCTTGGATGGTTATCGTTGGTTGATCATCTTTGTTCGACATTAGCTTAGTTTTGCTCAAGTTCATTTTTAGTCCTTTTTTTAAGGATTCTCTATGAAGCTCATCGATCATCACCTTCAGTTCTTTCCAGCTGTCGGCTATTAGTACCACGTCATCTGCATATCTTAGGTGGTTTAAATACTTTCCATTTATCGAGAGTCCCTTTGTTTCCCAATTTAATGATTTAAAGATGTCTTCAAGTGCGGCAGTAAATAGTTTTGGAGATATGGTGTCTCCCTGTCTTACTCCTCGGTTGATTTTGATTGGCCTAGTTTTCATGTCGTTATCAATCGTGACTACCATTTCAGCATGTTTGTATATATTATGTATTAATATCCTATATCTAGAATCAATTCTGCTATTGACCAGTGCTTCCTCAATAGCCCATAATTCTATGCTGTCAAAAGCTTTTTCGTAATCTATAAATGCTAAGCAGATTGGTAAGTTGTACTCGTTAACTTTTTCCATTAGGATCTTTAGTGTGTGAAGATGGTCGCATGCACTGAAGCCTTTTCTAAAACCGGCTTGTTCTGCTGGTTGATATACATCGAACTTTGTTGTCAATCTATTTGTAATTATTTTTGTGAATGTTTTATAAAGTTGTGATAGTAGTGATATTGGACGATAATTTTTCAGATCTGTATTGTCACCTTTTTTGTGTATTAAGATTGTGTTAGCAGTATTCCATTCCTTTGGTATGTTTCCTTCAAATAGGCATTTATTGAAAAGTATTTTTAGGTATCTGATAACTTCTTCACCGGCGTCTTTCAGCATTTCTGCCAGAATTCCATCGTTACCCGGTGCTTTATTTCTTTTCATTTCTTTAAGTGCATTTTCTATTTCTGCTTCGCTTATTTCGGGCATTAATTCAGAGTTTACGTTTGTTATTTGCCTTTTCAGATTTTGCTTTGAACAGTCGGGGGGATCGTTTTTTGAATGATATAATTCAGTATAGAAGTTTTCAATTATCTTCGATATCTGAGCTTTGCTTGTTTCTAGTTGGCCTTGTTGATTTTTTATAGCTATAATATTTTTCTTGCCTAATTTCGGTTTGGTATTCAGACTTCGATTTTTCTCTATCACTTCTTCTATATGGTCTTCTTGCTGTTTTCTAATGTCGTCTTTTATCTGTTTTCGTATGGCTCGGTTAAGTTCCTTGTATTCTGTGGTATTTCTTTTGTTTCGTGACAAGAGCGCTCTTCGTTGTTTCAGCATATTCTGCGATTCTGCACTTATTTTGGATTTTTTATTTTTATGACGGGTCGCTATTTCAGAGCTGGTATTCAATAGTTCTTTTGTTATAACTGAGTTAATTTTATTTATGCTGAGTTGTTCTAGATTCAGTGCTTGGGCGGTTTTTAATTTACTAGCATATTTTTCTTTATCGGCTTTTAGCTTTTCTGTATCTATTTGTGTCGTGTTCTTAAAGTTAGTTCTACGTTTGCTATACCCAATTCTTAGTTTAGCTCTAACCATTCTATGATCGCTTCCCAGAGAGACCGAATTTATTACTGTTACATCTTCTACGATATCTTTCTTGTTACACATGATGTAATCAATTTCGTTCCGTGTTTTTCCGTTTGGTGATAACCACGTCCACTTCCTTTGCGGTTTTTTCTTATAAAATGTGTTCATTGCAAAATATTTGTTGCTATGTAGGAAGTTCACAAGGGTTTCTCCTCTACCATTTCTAACACCATAGCCGAATTCACTAATATAGCTTTCAGTTTCTTCTAGTCGTTGTCCGATCTTAGCGTTGAAATCTCCTATTATTAGTGTATAGGTGCTGTGATAGCACGTGTTGGTTTCTATTATTTTCTCGTAGAACTCATCTATCTCTTCATCGGGATGTGCTGAAGTTGGGGCGTACACTTGAATAATTTTTAGGGTGATTTTTTCGTGTATATTCATCATAATCATTGCAATTCTTTCCGAGATTCCCACGTATGATATTATAAGCTAAGATATCATCAGCAACTGGGCGGCTGCCCAGGGCGGCAAAGTTAGAGGCGGCAAATTTTAGAGGACAGCCAATTTTTAAATTGAAGAAATAATAATCATAGATTAACAGATAACAGATCATAACAGAAAACATATCATAGATTTACAACTAACTACTACAGTTACAAAATGTGCAATGGTGAAAATGTTTAGAGAAAGTCGTTAATTTATTCTGACAAACAATTCTGGGTATTGTTTTTTCTGTAAAATATTTTCTAATGTCAAAATTAAATTTATTGAAAATGGATAATTATTTTAAAACATATGGCCGAATCTTTGTCCAGCCACGCTAAGTCTCCAGCTCATCTACAGTCACAGCGAAACTGGGTAGAACAAACAATTAGACTAGAATCGGGCAAAACCATAGACGAAGAAACACAAAAAGTTCTAAATTCAGACACTCGCCATTGGAAAAATGTAATAAAACGACATAATATCAATAATGCAGTTCTTAGCACAACAATGTCTTCCATTGAGGGGGATTCTGATAAACTGTTTCATCAAAACAATGGTAAATTTTTAAAGCTTGTTGAGCTCTTTGGAAAAACTGATTATGTTTTACAAGAACACGTTAGGAGAACAACGAATGGTAGCAACAAGCAACATTACTACTTGGGAAAACGTATTCAAAACGAAATTATTCAGCTCCTTCATAACCAAATCAAAAATAAAATTTTAAACTTTTTGAAATCAGAACAGTATTATAGTATAATTTTAGATTGTACATCTGATATTTCTGGGGTGGAACAGATGACTATTGTGTACGTTTTATCAATTTAGGTTCCTGCTCACAAAGTGTTAAAATTGCAGAACATTTGCTTGCATTTGTGCCTGTACTGGAAACCACTGGCTTGCGATTACAGAACGTATTTTGCAAAAACTGAATGAACTGGGAATGCGTTTGGAAGATATGAGAAAACAAGGGTATGGTAATGGGGCAAACATGAAAGGGAAGAACTTAGGAGTCCAAAACAGAATTTTGAAAATGAATCCTAGAGCATTTTTTAATCCCATGTTCTAACCATTCACTCAACTTAGTCGTGAACGATGCTGCTAAATCCTCACAGTTTGCAGTTTCTTTCTTTTCCTTAGTGACAAAAATTGACAACTTTTTGCAGCATCTATTCATCGTTGAAATCATATTTCTAGCCTGACATTGAAACCTTTGTGGTTTCAATGAAACTACAAACTACGAAACTAGATGGAAAAGTAGAACTGATATAATTACCCCCATCAGATACCAAATTGAAGAAATCTACGATGCTCTTGTAGAAATCACCGTCAATAAAAACAACGATAAAACAGTTGCTCATGAGGCAAGCTGTTTGGCAAATCAAATCCGCAATTTTATTTTTCTTTGCTCTGTGGTAATATGGCATCTCATGAGTCTACCAAGGGGGGCAGTATTTGCCGTCTTGCCCAGGGCGGCAAAATCCCTAGGGCCGGGCCTGGATATCATAATTTAAAAATAAAATTCGAACCGTTTCGGTATTTTTTCCTAAAGTTTTCGGTTTACAAAATAAAGAATTTGTTACTTTCATTTGCACCATACTGTATGTATCAGTAGTAGACGTAGTGTATCATTGGTAATTTAATAAAATCTTAATTATTTTACAATTATTATTAAAGCTTTGAGTAGGTAGAATTTTATACTTTCTCTACGTCAATCATAAGATAAGCTATCGACAATAAATCGTGATAAGTTATCAATAATTGTGGTAACACTTCTGAGAGTAGTCTCAACTCTCAACTATTAGACAATGTCTATCAATAGTCAGTATAGGCTGTACAAACATACATAAGGTTTGCTCGCATAAAGACAAACTATTTTACGAATAATTAATCTCGATAGTCATTTTAAAGTTGAGACCTGTTTTGATTTTTTTTGTGTTTTCAATGACTACTGATATTAAATGTGATAAGAAACAATGGACAAACGCTGAAACGATAAAATTGATAGAATTATATAAGGAAAATTCAATTTTATGGAAACATAAAAGAAATGATCACGGATATCGTGAAAGTAGGGACATTATATTAAAAGAGTTTTCAGAAAAATTTAATTGTAGTGCTGATGAAATACGACGAAAATTACATAATCTACGGAACCAGGTAAGATCAACTACAAAAGTGCACATTTATAGTGTAAGTAAGAAATATAGTGGTACATTTAACCTTACAGGAACTCTCCCTCCTACTTCATGCTTTCATTGATAACTGAGGTAGAATAGCCATTGTAATTACTCTTATTATTGTTAGAATTATTTATACTAAACAACTTTACGAAAACGTAGTTAAATCTAAAATTGACATACAGTATACAGTTTAAAATTTTTAAAATGAAACCTACACTCTAGTAAAGAACTACTTCCCAAACTAAAACCTAAATTGCCACTAAAAATTCCGGTTCACATTATTCTAATCCAGCATTCCAGTAGAGCGGTTGAATGCCAATGGAATAATATGAACCTGCACTGGAATGTACCATTCCAGTGATCAATCCAGTCCATCATTATTCTCTTTGCCTTATCCCTATGAGGGGTCGGCTTCCATAATTGCATTTCTCCATACAATTCTATCTTGGGTCATATCAATATTAATTCCCTTTACCAACATGTCCTGCCTAATCGTCTCCCCCCACGTCTTCTTTGGTCTTCCTCTCCTACTCCTTCCAGGAATCTGCACTTCAGCAATTCTTCATATTGGGTGATTAGCGTCTCGACGTTGAACATGACCAAGCCATCTCAACATATGCTCTCTCATTTTGGCATCAATTGTTGCCACACCTAGACTTCCCCTAATATACTCATTTTTAATTTTATCCTTTTTTGTCACTCCACTCATCCATCTAAGCATTCTCATTTCCGCCTCATGCATTGGTTGTTCCTCTTTCTTTTTCACTGCCCAACATTCAGTTCCGTACATCATAGCCGGTCTTATGGCTGTTTTATATAATTTTCCCTTCAACTTCATTGGAATTTTCCTGTCACACAGCACACCACTCGCTTCCTTCCACTTTATCCATCCAGCCCTAATTCTCCTGCATGCATCTTCATCTATTTCTCCATTACTCTGTAATACTGATCCCAGGTACTTAAAACTATTGCTTTTTACAGTCAGTTCACCATCCAAAGATACCATTTTATTTGTAGTAACTCCATCTTTAAATGAACATTGCAAATACTCTGTCTTTGCCCTACTAAGTTTTAAACCTTTTTCCTCCAGGGCTTGTCTCCACTGTTCCAGTTTTTGTTCTAAGTCTCTTGCACTATTTCCTACTAACACGACATCATCAGCATACATTAAGCACCATGGAATGTTACCCTGTAGTTTCGCTGTTATCTGTTCCAAAATTAATGAGAATAAATACGGACTAAGCACCGAGCTTTGGTGCAATCCTACTTTCACATGAAATTTATCAGTCTTTCCCACACCTGTACTAACACTAGTCGTTACTTCCTCATACATATCCCTCACAATCTTTACATATTCACCAGGGACTCCTTTCTTATTGAGTGCCTACTACAGAATCTCTCTAGGAACTCTATCATATGCTTCCTCAAGATCAATGAATACCATATGATCGTTTGTTTCTTTACTCCTGTATTTTTCCATCAACTGCCTTATAATGAAAATTGCATCTGTTGTTGATCTGCCCTGCATAAAGCCAAATTGATTCTCGAATATTTCAGTCTTTTCACGTATTCGTCTATCAATTACTCTTTCAAATATTTTCATGGTGTGGCTAAGCAGTTTAATAGCCCTGTAGTTTGTACATTGTTGTATATCGCCCTTGTTTTTGTAGACAGGTACTAGTATACTGCTTCTCCATTCGTCTGGCATTTGTCCAACTTCCATAATTCTATTAAATAAACCTGCTAGCCACCTTGTTCCTGTCTCTCCCAATGCTCTCCATACTTCCCCAGGAATATCATCTGGTCCTACCGCTTTTACTTTCTTTATTTTTTGAAGCGCTTGAGCCACTTCCTCGATTGTTATTTTGGTAACCATTGCTGCTACTGTCTCCGTTGACTCTACAGGCTCCCTGTCAAATTCTTCATTTAGTAAACTGTCAAAGTACTTTCTCCATCTCTTTTTTATATACTTTTCGTGAACTAGTATTTTATTATTTTCATCTCGGATACATCTAATCTGATTAAAATCTTTTGATTTCTTTACTCTCTGTTTGGCTATTTTATCTATTTATAGTGATCAATACAGTCCATTTGTCTCACAATAAAACACTGAAAACTTTTGTTTTCTATACTTCCACAAAATTTATTATTTACAACTATGTGACTACAGCTGTTTCGGCAGAGTGCCTTTCTCAAGTGATATAATTTACAATGAGTTTGCCTTTTTAAGTCTCTAAGTGAAGAGGTTGAGGAGTAGGGAGCTGTTTGTCTCGAGTTGGTCATTCAGAATTATATCTGTATTTTTCAGTTTATTAATTTCCATAGATTCTAAAAAAGATAGCTTAAGGCCTTTATTTTGGATATGCAGAATTTGAAACTTTTCATTGAAAGAATGATTATGATCTAGAAGGTGAAGTGCGTATGTAGAAGTGTCTGTTTTTCTATTGTTGAAAGCCCTTTTGTATTCTGCTATCAGTTTGTCAAAAGTTCTGCCAGTTTGACCGATGTAAACTGTCAAAGTGGAGACCGGTGTAAACAGTCCATTTGACTTTAATCTCAGTCATTTTTCATTTCAGCTCACGCATTCCAGCGGCACTGGATTAATAGTGTGAACTGTCAATGCAGTATGAACTGTCAATCTAGTGCTTGCATATTTGATACTTTTCTTTTTAGTTCTTCTTCCACTACATCAGTAACTTCTTCTAACAGTAACAATTGAAATTTATCGTAACATATTTTTGTCTTACCCTGTAGACATAAAAATATTGCTTCATATGCTAAGTAAATTCATTGAATTTATCTCTGTTTCAAAAAATACGTGAGAATTTGAGTTTATCCGTCTGGTTAAAAGAAAGACGTTATATTATTTTGTAGACATATCTACATTCGGTTACTCAGTGTTTATATTATTGCTCGAAAATTGAACTTAGAACAGCCAGTTTGCAATATAAAAAATAGTTACATTGTATATTATAATGACCTTTGGCGCCGGGTTTTTTGGAGTTTAGATACACAAAACGTGCTCATATCATTATTAGAGAGCACATGTGTTAATTGTGGACTCAGCTATATCTTTACTTAGAACTGTAGAACGGAGTGAGTTTTGCTGACTTTGCAAACTGATTTTGGATGTTTCCATACTGAGTAGGTTGGGCTTAGAACATGTTTTGTTTTTTCCTATTGGTTAATAAAAAAGTGTAGGAAGCTTAGTTATTTTTTTATTAGTCAATGATGAAAGAGGGAAGGATTAAACGTTTTTCTTATTGGTTGATTGGATGAGTAGAGTAGAATGAGAAATGGAGTGGGTTTTTGGAAGGAAGCGTTTTGGTTTGGGGAGAGACATTCAAGTTGTGAGATTGAAAAATTCAAGTTTGAGCTTTCAAAGAGAGAGGTTTGTTGAGCCTCGGCAGGAGCAGCCACGGCGCGGTTTTTTGAAGAGTTTAGTTTTCTGAGAAAGTTAAGTTCGAATATTAAGTTCCGACATAGCTCTTAATCAAGTTTTTAAGTTCCTGAAAATGTAGTGTGAGAAACTGTTCTCCTTTCGTGAGTTCCTAGTCACAAGCTAAATGCCGCTGTTAGGCAAAGAGCCAGTTTATTTTAGTGTATATGTACTACACTACCTAAGTTTCTTTTTGGAAGCAGTCATGGATAAAGTCATGCGTTAGGTCCCAATATTAATAATAAATACTTCAAGAAGTTAAATAGAAGTTATTTAAATATTTTAAAAAGTCAATATGAGCAGACTCATTTTACTCTGGGCTAATTAGCAAAATTCATGGAAAACTTATTTACCAGCAATTTTATTGCTGGAATCGAATTATAAGATCCTATATATTAATAATATAGTTATGCAAAGTCCGCAGATAGTGTGCTACTTTTTTTTTAAACAAAATGGCGCCGACAAATCGTATTTTTTTCAATTATTTCTCTATAACTCCGAAGATTTTAACTTTAACAAAAACACCCAAAGAAAAATTCACCGCAATTAAATTCTGCATAGAGATAAGTTTTTCACGATTTGCTCCGAAGAAAGTTTTCCTCGGAAAATGCGGGTTTTCCTAACAAAAACTCTAATTTTCAATTAAAGTTTTAGGTAAGTAATTATTAATCAATAATTAAATAACTTAGTGACATCAAAGCTTTCTTAGTATAGATTGTAATTCCAGAGGCCCGTGAAAATTAAACGAATATTTTAGCAACAATTCAATTGTTAATAAACAATTTACGATCGCAATAATAACCAAAATAATCATGATACATTGATCAAACTTATAAAGATTATAAAGATGAGATGCTTATTTAATATTTTATCGACAAAATATAAATTTTTCTTTTTTTTGCATAATCTTTAAATTTTGAAGAAAAAAAATAGTTATAATACGCTGGTCTAATTAGTAAAGTACAAAGAAAGGTTATTTACCAGCAATTTTATTGCTGGAATCGAATTATAAGATCCTATATATTATTAATATAGGTAAGCAAAGTCCGCAGATAGTGTGCTACTTTTTTTTGTAAACAAAATGGCGCCGACAAATCGTATTTTTTTCAATTATTGCTCTATAACTCCGAAGATTTTAACTTTACACCAAAAACACTCAAATAAAAATTCACCCCAATTTAATTCTACATAGAAGCATGTTTTTTCCGATTTGCTCCGACGAAAATTTTCCTCGGAAAATGTGGGTTTTCCCAACAAAATCTCGAATTTTCAAATAAATTTTTTGGGCCAATAATTATTTATCAATAACTATATAGCTTGGTGAAATAAAAGCTTTCTTGGTATGGATTATAAATTCAGAAGCCGGTGAAAATGAAACGAATATTTTAGCAACAATTCAATTGTTAATTAAAAATTTACAGTCGCAATAACAACCAAAATAATCATGAGACATTGATCAAACTTAGAAAGATTATAAAGGTGTAATGCCTATTTAATATTTTGTCGACAAAATATAAATTTTTCATTTTTTTGCATAATCTATAAATGTTTAAAAAAAATTGTTATAAAAAAATTAACATTTCTCAGAAAATGTTTATTATATTCTAATTTTATAAAATACTTAAAATGCGTATTTCATAGGTCTTGAAAATGAATGCTTTAAAAAAATTTTCCAACCATTTGCAAAAAAGTTATGAAACAGCAAAGTAAATATACGAAAGCTCCGTTGTTTATAAATTGTTTTAATTGTTTCAAAGCTTAAAAGTGAGTCTATGGTACAATCTAATTACTCACAAAGAATGTCAAAAATTAGTGCAATGGTTATATTTTAATCAAAGATTAAAAATACTTTTTTTTGTAATTTTTAGCGCAAAAGTAGGCCTGATACAGAGTCGGAGCTAAAATGTTCACTCGAAGCGACTGACACGCAGCATATTATATTATTTATAAAAGTGTACGTCTCGCGCGGCCGGTCGTCGCTCCGAGTGAAAATTTCAGCTACAGTGCTGTATTATTCTACTTTCGCGCGTGTAAATTACAAAAAAATATATTTATAATCTTTAATTAAAATATAACCATTAAATTGATAATCGATATTTTTTGTAGATAATTAGCTTGTACATTATACTCACTTCTACGCTTTGAAAGAATTAAAAAAATATATAAACACCGTAGTAATCGTATGTTTACTTTGCTGTTTCATAACTTTTTTGTAAATGGTTGCAAAAAAGTTTTAAAGCATTCATTTTCAAGATATTTGAAATGCGCATTTTAGCTATTTTTTAAAACTACAATATAATAAAAACTTTCTGAGAAACGTTAATTTATTTATAACTATTTTTTTTAAACATTTAAAGATTATGCAAAAAAATAAAAAATTTATATTTTGTCGACAAAATGTTAAAAAGGCATCTCATGTTTATAAGATTTCAAAGTTTGATCAGTGTATCATAATTATTTTGGTTATTATTGCGACCGTAAATTATTAATTAACAATTGAATTGTTGCTAAAATATTCGTTTAATTTGCATCAGCTTCTGGAACTATAATCTAAACCAAGAAGGCTTTTAAGTCACCAAATTATTTAAATATTGGTAGATAATTACTTATCTAAAAGTTTATTTGAAAATTAAAGATTTTGTTGGGAAAACCCGCATTTCCGAGGAAAATTTTCATCGGAGCAGATCGGGAAAAACACGTCTCTATGCAGAATGTAATCACGGTGAATTTTTATTTGAGAGTTTTTGTTGTAAAATTAAAATCTTCGGAGTTATAGAGCAATAATTGAAAAAAACACGATTTTCGGGCGCCATTTTGTTTATAAAAAAAGTAGCACACTATCTGAGGACTTTGCATACTTATATTATTAATATATAGGATCTTATAATTCGATTCCAGCAATAAAATTGCTGGTAAATAACTTTTCCCAAAAATGGCCTATTCTCCGAATAATCAGCCCAGACTATTTCGAATTATATTTATTTTGGAACAATTATTTGGAAGTTTATTTAATTTTCCTGAAACTTTTCATAAATAATAAACATTTTTGTACTATTCTTTATCTAAATTCAGTGAAAAGTGCGTGCTTTGGACATTCACAACGTGAAGATAAGGACAGGACTATATGACAAGGTATTGTTTGTAAACCTTTTTAATGTTTTTGTAAACAGAATATCTTTTATTGTCTACAAGAGATCCATCATTTCATTTTTTTTTATTTTAATAAAATTTATTTCATTTTGCAATAATGTTTTTTGCTTGATAATATTATTATTTGATCCCTTTCTCTTGTTCCTAAATGATATTCAACTGAGAACACTAAGGTAAGGTCATGATATATTTATGTTTATGTAAATGTGTTTGTATTTTATGATGACTATATATTTTTATTAACTTGTTACTTTAATTATTTTTTTTTAAGTTTTAAGTATGTTTCGTCTTTTATTTTTTTAATTATGGCGCCCCTTGAGCATTTGAGTTTATATTATATTTATTTAAAATCTATTAAGAATCCACACCCCTAGATCTCTGAAGACTTAGAGCTACCGAGGTACTCGTAAAGTTACGTAGCACCAAGTATATTTTCATGTTTGTTTAATTTGTTCGAGTTCATATTTTTTTTTTGCCTTTGTTATCCACGCCGGGGCTGTTATACAAAAATGGCTTCTACCGTCGAGGCTTTGGCATTTGACGTGTTAATGTTACAAAATAGCGTCCATCCATGACACTAATGCTGCAAAATACCGCCCTTTCGTGGGACTGCTACAAAATAGCTTCCATTCGTGACGCAGGCTCTAATTGATTAACAGTTAACTAGAACGGTTTCATTTATATATGAACTGGACAGAACCCATAACAATGTTGGTACGAAATTACTTTTCGCTTCATGTATATTTTGTTTTAGGTTTCACAAGAATTGAGAAAATGTAATTCCAAAAGAAGTAATACAACCGATGGAGTTTTTGTAAGTAGGTGGCCATATTTCAATGCCTTAAAATTCTTGATACCAATATTAAGTGTGAAGAAAACAGAAGATGAATTGAGAATAAAAGAACCTTTAGATTCAACAAATCTGGTAAGAAAAATATTTTTCCTCTATGATGCTGAATAAAAATTCTATGTATAATAAACAGTACATTCGATTTCAACCAAATTTTGTGAGCAGGTCGATATACAGGGTGATACTAGGTTTGACTAGGCAATCGTCAAGTCTGACTAACGGGCTTAGTCAAACCCCGAAATAAATTTTATTCTCGGCCTTTGACTGAAGTGATTTTATTCAAACCTAACTTTCTACCTAGCCTAACTTTCAGTCAAACGCCGAAGGAAAAATAATCTGTTTCGGGATTTGACTAGGCAATCCTAGAACTGACTGAGAGACTCGGTCAAACATCGATCTGTTGTACTGTACACTCCCAGATTTGATAAAAATGTTCTTCAGATAGAGGAAGAGTTAGAAAAAGCTATCAATTCATCTGGTGAAAAGCAGAATTTTAGATTTACTTAACTATTCATTTGAATAATGTTTCTTTTATAACTTTAACTTGCAGACTAAATCAATTGTTTTACTATACAGTGCACTACACCGTGTACGTGCCTGCTCTTGTTTTGCCTCGAATCTTAAAAAATTTCATAAAAAACGTTTCTACTTAAAATAAAAATTGTATTTTAGCTTAAAGATATGAAATGGGAATGCCATGTCAACTGTGAAGTCAGATACTTCAATAGGATAAAAAATAGTCTAAGAGCTAGTGAACCCTCCGACTAACGGTCGTCCTGTAAGGCTAGAAATTTTTCTAGTGATAATTCATAGCACACCAAGGCTAAAAACCATGACCTGGCAGGCCTCAGTGGTGCACGTGTATCTACCAGGTGAATCGAAAAGTGCAAAGGACATCGCACACGTCTTATGGAAAATACAATGTCACTCAAATTCAATAAAATTTATACGATTAGATTTGTTTTAAAATGACGGTCAATTCTTATCATTGCGCCAACTCTTAATTATGATTAATTACGGCGTAAATTGCAATTAAAGTTTATCGAAATCACATTTTTGGAGTCCATAAGTGGACATGGAGTGTTAGTTACAATCATTATTGCTCTGAGTGCTATTCAAAACAGCTTAAACCCCGCTGGGCCTAAGCGGATTAGTGAAACTGAATGTATACACCGTTCTTAGGCGTCAACGCCCTTCGGTAGGGATCTATGGAGGAGTATCACCAAGCCGGAAGCCCTTATCCCTTCCCGTACCGCTCCTCCATAGGCCGATCAGACGCCAGTTTATTCCAGACCAAGCCGTAGACTCTATTGAGTTTTATACTACGGCGTTGGCCTTTTTATAAATTTCATGACCTAGCTGAGGCTCGAACCAGCGACCGCAAATCGCAAATCCACTAAACTTGTCGATCGACTGAGCCCCAGCTAACTGGACCGTCAAGACCGAGTGAAACTAATCCGCTAATTTATGGAGTACCGATAATCTGGGTATTTTAAAATATTTTTTCTCTCTCTAACTTATGTACGTACCCATTTGATTTCAGATTTATTTATATCAATTTCTGCTCTAATTATTGAAAATACAGAGTTGGCGCAATGATAAGATTTGCCCGTTAATTTAAAACGAATCTATTCGTATAAATTTTATTGAATTTGGGTGACATATTTTCCATAAGATGTGTGCGATGTCCTTTAGGGGGTAAAATAAACTTTCTCCTGTAAGGTTTAAATTTAAGTATGTGTTTGAGTAAGTCATTCAGAAGAAATGTGTACAATGACAGGCGATTCTGTAGAGCATAAGACCTTGCCAGGCGAGGGGAAAGATTAGGGGTTTTTCCTAAAATTATTCTTTTTGCATCGAACAAATTTTTTTTAGGTTTTTTGAAACATTTTAAACAGAAAACGTCTCTAATGATTTTTCTCTTAAGTTAATAGTTTTTGTTATATAAGCGATTGAAAATTTTGAAAATTGCGAAATCCGCCATTTTTAACCCTAAATCGGACATTTGTCTAAAAATTTCAATGTTGCCAAGATACGTAGATATTCTTTAAACATTGATTGATGAAATCCCGAAGAGCGTTTTGCAATAAAATATCGAAAACCCCTTTGTTTTTTTAATTGCTAATCAAGCAGGTGCGACACTGTAGTATAAGTGAGGACGTTTGAGTTTGCATAAATTCATTATCTCGAGAATGGGCAAATTTCAAGAGAAATCCTCAGACAGGTCGATTTTTATTTTTAAATTAGGACTTTTTGGCATATATATAATACTAGTGACGTAATCCATCTGAGCGTGATGACGTAATCGATGATTTTTTTAATGAGAGTAGGGGTTGTGTAATAGCTCATTTGAAAGGTTATTGAATTTTCTATTCACTAATATAAAAATTAACATAATTATTTGTACAGGGTGTACAAAAATATTTTTTTATTAAATTAACTTTGATTAAATTTGACAAATAGAAGAAAAAAATTTTTTGTACACCCTGTATAAATAATTATGTTAATGCTTAATTACTGAATAGAGAATTAAATAACCTTTCAAATGAGCTATCACACAACCCCTACTCTTATTTAAAAAAATCATCGATTACGTCATCACGCCCATATGGATGACGTCACTAGTATTATATATATGCCAAAAAGTCCCAATTCAAAAATAAAAATCGGCCTGTCTGAGGATTTCTCTTGAAATTTGCCCATTCTCGAGATAATGAATTTATGCAAACTCAAACGTCCTTACTTATACTACAGTGTCGCACACGCTTAATTAGCAATTAAAAAAACAAAGGGGTTTTCGATATTTTATTGCAAAAAACTCTTCTAGATTTCATCAATCAATGTTTAAAGAATATCTACGTACCTTGGTAACATTGAAATTTTTAGATAAATGTCCGATTTAGGGTTAAAAATGGCCGATTTCTCAATTTTCAAAATTTTCAATCGCTCATGTAACAAAAACTATTAACTTAAGAGAAAAATCACTAAAGACGTTTTCTATTTGAAATGATTCAAAAAACCTAAAAAAAATTTGTTCGATGCAAAAAGAATAATTTTAGGAAAAACCCCTAATCTTTCCCCTCGCCTGGCAAGGTCTTATGCTCTTCAGAATCGCCTGTCATTGTACACATTTCTTCTAAATGACTTACTCAAACACATACATAAATTTAAACCTTACAGGAGAAAGTTTATTTTACCCCCTAAATTTGCACTTTTCGATTCACCTGGTAGATACACGTGCACCGCTGAGGCCTACCAGGTCATGGTTTTTAGCCTTGGTGTGCTATGAATTATCACTAGAAAAATTTTTAGCCTTACAGGACGACCGTTAGTCGGAGGGTTCACTAGCTCTTAGACTAAAACTAAAGATCACCATACTGAAAAATCCCCTGGGCCGTCGTTACTAAGAGAGGAAAAAAATTGTTTAATAATTGAGATTACTTCTTGGATGTGGTTTGTTTTGTTTGGCAAAAAGAGACCTCTGGCGCACATACGTGCAGAATTTGTAATCAGGTTGTACCTACATGTACATATTGAGTGCGCCTACATCAGACTTCGTGCACAGGCTAATGTTATGAAACAATAACTGAATAAAAATTTTCTGCCAATTACGGTCGGAAAAACTATAACCATACCTATTCTCAGCTTTGATAGAGCTAAAGGAGAGCTAAAGTATCATAAAACTGTTGACGGTTTATACAGAGTAGAGAGTATAGAGAAACACGAAACAATAAACACACTTTTTTCGAGGAATCAAATATAAGAATGAAAAAAGAATTTTCTTGATCAGGAGGATGTGTCCGACGTTCAGCTGTCTATTAGAAAAAGCAGTGCAAAAGATTCTAAAGAGGGACAAGACTTTATAAAATGCTACTGATAAAAAAATGCTCTTCATAATTATGTAAATATAAAAGGTCTAACGTATTGTGCATGTGCAATTCTAAATGTTATAATATTTTACTGAGACAAGGAGGAGGATTAAGTAGTCCAACACTGTTTATAATTTATATGGATGAGATAATTAAAGAATGTAAAGTAAAAGTGAAAAAAATGCATGTGGGTTATAGAAATTTAAGAAGAGTAGACATTTCAGAAGGACCATTCGCCGATGACGTCGTCATATTGGCCGAAAACGAGAAACAACTACAAAGAAATATAGAAATATGGAATGAAACACTAAAAAAATATGGAATGACAATAAATAAAAATAAAACAACAGTGATGGTCATGGGGAAAAAGGAAGAAGAAGAAAAGATTAACATTAAAATAGAAGAAGTAAATATAGAACAAGCACGAACATTCGAATACTTAGGAGTAGAATTAGAAGACAACGGAAGAGAGGAAACAGAAATTAATAACAGAATTCAAAAAGCAATGAACCTATCCCATGCAATGAATTCATAAATAAAAAAGAAATAACACGAAAAACAAAAATTAATGTGTTCTCAAGTCAATATTATATTGACCTGTATTAACCTTTGGTCGCGAGTCATGGGTACTAAGGCAGGCCGCACATCAAAGAAGCATGAAACGTAAATTACGTTTCATGGAAATAAACCACAGCTAAACAAATATATGTCCGGCCATTTATGAAACTCTCCGAAAATAAAAATATGTCATGAGCATGAATCACACTCGTTTCATTGGTAGGCGGACTTTGAGATTTGTTTAGCAGTGTTTTCTTTTCATGAAACATGTTTTTCGTTTCATGTTTCATGTTTTTCGTTTCATGTTTCTTTGGTGTGCGGCTTGGCTAACAGAACAACAAAAGAGTAAAATACAGACAGTAAAAATGAAATACCTTAGACGAGTTCGGGGAGCGTTACCAAAAGAGATAGACTACGGAACACTCAAATAAGAGATGATTTGAAAATAGATTCAACGTTAGAATTTATAGAGAGAAGGCAACTCAGTTGGTGGGGTCATCTTCAGAGAATGGATCAGACAAAACCGGTGAAAGAAATTTGGCAGGCAAAAACGCAAAGAAGAAAGGTAGACCACGACAAACCTGGGATAGAACACTAGGCAAAATATTCGAGAAAAGGGGACAACGTGAATAGAAGCAAGAACGCTGGCCAGAAATAAGAAGGAATAATATCAATAAGCATTAGAAAATATTATTATTATTATTAACAATAATAATAACAATAAGCATTAGAATTAAAAAATCACGTTTTATTACCTATATCGAATCTAAAAAATTATGATATTTTAATACCTGATCGGGGTTTGACTGGTCTGGTCAAAGCCCGATTTCATGAAATTAAGTTTCGACGTTTGTCTAAATAAATTAGTCTCTGCTAGGTTTGACTAGTCAAAGACCGAAAATGGAATTTATTTCGGGGTTTGACTAATAACGTTAGTCAGACCTGACGATTGACTAGTCAAACCTAGGAGTGTCTGAATTTCGGGGTGTCACTATAACATATATCATCATCATGGCTTAGTCACTCCTGGCGGAGTATTTGCCGCCCCTTTGGGCTCTATGATTGATTTATTGTGGAGAATCAGGCCGCTGTTGTCTTTTATTATTATAGCAGCGTGTGTGACTTGGCTCTGTCTATAATTTTCCTCCATTCTTTCCGGTCCTTACAGCGCTCTTTCCAATTGTAGATTCTCAGCTTCTTTATGTCTACTAAGACTTGATCTCTCCATCTTGTTTTGGGTCTTCCCTTTGGTTTTTTTTGTTGTTGGTCTCCAGCCAGTTATTCGCTTTAGCGTAGAGTCTGGGTTAGCTCTTTCTGTGTGTCCCAGCCACCTGAGCCTTTGCGCCTTCACGAACTTGATTATGTCTTCACCCTGGATGACTTCTTTAATTTCTTCGTTGGTTAATCTTCTAAATTCGCCTACACTTATCCTCACCGGTCCCATTACCCGTCGAATTATCTTTCTCTCTAAGATTTCTAACCTCATTTCATCTTTTTGTGTTAGGCACATCGTCTCTGCACCATAGGTGATCACTGGCCTGATTGCAGTCTTGTAAATTTTTAATTTGGTTGTCTTGCTAATGTGCTTTTCTTTCAAGAATTTTTGGTAGTGACAGTAGGTTTTATTGCCCAGTAGGATGCGTTCATTTATTTCATCCGTTCTATCATTTCTGCCATTCACCATCACTCCCAAATATTTGAAACGGTGTACTCTTTCAAATGTATTTGCACCAAGCTTAATTTCTTTCTCGATGTTCGTATTCTCTCTTGAGCACTTGAGGTATTTCGTTTTGCTTTGGTTTATTACTAGCCCTCTCTTCTTTGCTTCTTTATCTAGTATTAATATTATATTCTGCATGGTTTTTAAATCTCTAGTAACCAGTGCAATATCGTCTGCATACGCTATCAGTTGCGCTGAAGATTCGATAATAGTTCCCCTTATTATGGCTGCTCTTACTGCCCCCTCTATAGCAATGTTAAATAATGTTGTTGACAGGGAGTCGCCCTGTCTGACACCTACCTCCATTTGTACTTCGTCTGACGGGCCTTCCCTTGTTAAGATTCGTGCCTTGGATTCCTTTATGTCATTTTCGTGAGACTTACTAGTTTTTCTTGAATGCCTAGTTGATTCATACCATTAATTAGCTCCTCCCTTATTACACTGTCAAAGGCTTGCTTGTAGTCAATAAACAGTATATGTAGATCTATTCCGTGCTCGTAACTTTTTTTCGACGATTTGCGTTACAATGTGTATTGCATCTATTGTTGACTTACCTTCTCTGAATCCATGTTGGTATTCACCTATTTTTGTTCTCATTTCTTTTTCTATTCTTTGTCTGATCAAATTAGTTAATATTGTGTACATTGTATTTAATAGCGTAATTCCCCTGTAGTTAGTGCATTTCGTCTTGTCGCCTTTTTTAGGGATTGGTGTTATCAGACCGCAATTCCAGTCGTTCGGCATGCGTTCTTCTTCCCATATTCGTTCTATCAGCTTGTGGATTCTGTGGGCTAGTTCCTCTCCCCTTTTCTTGAAGAACTCATTTATAATGTCGTCTGGTCCTACTGCTTTCCTTTTTTTTAATTTGTTTATGGTCGCCAATACTTCGCAGTATGAGGGTGGCTCTGATTTCTCTTTATTCCTATTTTCTGTTTGTTCTTCATTTTCTGGATTTTCAGCATCGTGTTTCTTTTTGAACAATTCTCTATATTGTGTTTCCGATTCCTTTTTTCCATTATTTGCCGGTATCTTTTTCTTATTCTGTGCTTTTATGTGTTTATATAGTCTTGGATTATCGTTACTATTAGCTTCGAGTTCCGCAGTAAGTCTTCAATCCATTTCTTCTTTTTAGTTCTTCAATATTTGACTGACTCTTTTTTTCTTCTCTCTATAGTGTAGGAGATCTTCTTGTTTCCCTGTGGCCAACCACCTGTGTCTTGCTTTGTCCTTGTCTTTACTAGCTTGCTCGCATTCTTCATCGTACCAATCCTTTCTTTTATTGTCATCCATTAGTCCTATCGTCTCCTCTGCTTTTGTTAAGATACTATCTTTTTTTATGTCTTCCCATGTTTCATCTGGTGTCGCGAAAAAAGGTCGCCAACAATTGGTCGAGCGAAAAAATGTCGCGCACATTTGAGCGCGTATCAAAAGGTCGCCGGCGAAAAAACAGCGCCGACGAAATAAGGTCGCGTGCAATTGATCGCGCGAAAAAAGATCGCGTCATGTTTTACATTATTAAAACCATTCAATTGGTTTTCAAAAAGGTTCTAAAGAAATTCTATTTGCATACTTTAACTTTATGCATTATGAGCCGATTAGTCTTGGAATTCCATCTAATTACTTTTTAATGTATTTTGGATGTATAAGAAGATGGGAAAAATAACGTATATCTAAATACTTTTTAATGTATTTTGGATGTGTAGGAAGATGGGAAATATAGGAGAATGGGAAATTATTTCATATGGTATTTTCAGGTTATTCAAGTGAATATACTTGAAAATTGAACAATTTTTAACATGAAGAAAGTCATGTTTTACATTATTAAAACCATTCAATTGGTTTTCAAAAAGGTTCTAAAGAAATTCTATTTGCATACTTTAACTTTATGCATTATGAGCCGATTAGTCTTGGAATTCCATCTAATTACTTTTTAATGTATTTTGGATGTATAAGAAGATGGGAAAAATAACGTATATCTAAATACTTTTTAATGTATTTTGGATGTGTAGGAAGATGGGAAATATAGGAGAATGGGAAATTATTTCATATGGTATTTTCAGGTTATTCAAGTGAATATACTTGAAAATTGAACAATTTTTAACATGAAGAAAGTATTTTTTTTGTTCTACGTGAATAATTTTAATATATGGATCTAAATTCAGAAAGGTACTTTCCTTCACACTTTTTACAGGCTTAGGACTGTCAGCAAAAAACTGGCGTGTTTAAAAGTGTTTGCTCTTCCTAATCGGATATCGTTAAAAATGTACAGTAATAATAGTTCTATTTACAGTATATATTACATACAAACGAATACCAGGTACCAGTTTACCTATTTTTGGTATTTTCAGAGACCGGTAATTAGCATAATTGGTTCTTAGTAGAAAGTCGTTATGCAGATTAGTGAAGAATAAGTAGTTTAGATAAGGGCACCTTATTGTGTAGGTATTTATTAGGAATTCCATGAAGTCATTACGATAAGACATTATTGGAAATGCTAAAATAAATATTGTACAAAAGTTCTTTGTCTAATTGTGCGTTATTCACTAATGTGGTAATTATTATTCCATATTCGTGAAACGTACTTTTATTACTTTTTAATGTATTTTGGATGTATAAGAAGATGGGAAAAATATCGTATATCTCATTATTCATTAGCTTGTCGATTTGTCAAGATGGTCTTAACTTACGTAAAGAGTCAAAAAGGTGCCAATATGTTGGTGTATAATGGATATATCCATAGAAAGGAAAAAACGATTGATCAAAAGACAATTTGGAAGTGCGCTCAGTACAATAAGCATAAATGTACCGGGAGAGTTCACACAGTGGGAAATGAAGTAGTGAAAAGTACAAGTCACAACCACGTTGCCGATGCGTCAATATTAGAAGCAAAAAAGGCTTGTAACAGAATGAAAGAACTGGCTCATCAAGTTGAACTAACAACACAAGGAATCATAGCTACCGTTTCACAAGAAGTGTCTGTGGGTGCAACTGGGCAGCTACCTTCTATTTCATCCCTAAAGCGAACTATTCAGAACACACGCCAAAGAGTGGAAGCTATTCCGGCAAATCCAAGAAGCTTAACAGAGCTTATTATTCCGGAAGAATACACCAGAAACAATAACGGCGAACCGTTTCTTTTATTTGACAGTGGTCCAAACGAACAGAGAATTTTAATATTTTCCACTGAAAGAAATTTAACTTTGATGGCGAGCTGTGAACACTGGTATGCCGATGGAACATTCACATGTACTCCTCTATTGTTTGGTCAGCTGTATACAATACATGGCGTACAGTATAGCAACGTTATTCCAACTGTTTTTGCTCTACTTCCTAATAAAACTCAGGCAACATACACTCGACTCTTCCATGAATTAAAAACGTTACGACCAGGTTTACGTCCTACAACAATAATGGTGGATTATGAAAAAGCAGCAATTAATGCTTTACAACAAGAGTTTCCTGAAGTCAGAATCCGTGGATGTTTCTTTCATTTCACACAATGTTTGTGGAGAAACATGCAAGGTACAGGACTGCAACAAGTTTATACAGAAGACGCGAATTTTGCTCTACATCTGCGACAATTGGCAGCCCTAGCCTTCGTACCTGAAGTAGATGTTGTTGCAACATTCGGAGAGCTACTGGACAGCGAGTTTTACACTCAAAATGAAAATTTACTAACACCTTTAATAAACTACTTTGAGGATGTATGGATAGGCAGATTGGATCGACGACAACAAAGAAGACCGCCAATGTTTCCAAGGAATCTTTGGAATTGCTTCGAATTTATAGAGGAAGATCTACCGCGTACTAATAATGCTGTCGAAGGTTGGCACAACAGCTTCTCCTCGATATTAAATGCAGCACACCCAAATCTATGGAAGTTTATTACGGGGCTAAAGAAAGAAGAGAGTTTAAATCGATTAAAAGTGGAGCAATACATAGCTGGAAACCAACAACCTCAAAAAATAATTTATAAAGATACAGCGCGGCGAATAAAAACGATTTGTTTGCAATACGGGAACCGGCCAAATCTAGAATATTTAAGAGGAATTGCCCAAAATTTTCAACTGCAAGTATAAAAAACTAAAAAACAATTAAAAAAAAAATTTTAAAAAAACAAAAAAAAATAAAAATTAAAAAAACACAAAAAAATAAAAATAAAAAAAAAATAAAAATTAGAAAAAAAATAAAAAAATTAAAATTAAAAAAACTTTTAAACACGCCAGTTACTAACTGCCAGTCCTAAGCCTGGATAAAGTGTGAAGGAAAGTTAAAGTATGCAAATCTGTTATTAATATAAATGTATTCTTTAACTATGATATCTTCAATAAGTACTCACCAGTGACAATGTATTAATGAAATTGTGCCTGTTATATAATTTTTAACCACAATATCATTATTTTATTTGGGAAATTTTATTTTAATAAAGATGGTAGCCCTTAACCTACCCTATCTATATGTAGTATATACCCTGTAAAATATATTAAGCTTATATTAAAACTTACTCTTAAATAACCAAGGGTAAATTGTGCGACACTGCCAAGTCGTGAAATAATACCTCTAGGTACTTTCCCTACAACATTTACAGTTAAAATTACCTTAATTCGACCATTAAATTGGTCGAACATTTTACATGATCAATTTCAAATAGGATTATTTACTTCCAATTATTTTCCTATTATTTAAAGTGGAAAATAAAACTAAAGTCATTTAGAAGCCAATATTGGGTTGACGAAATATTTTTTACCAATAGGTTAAAATGACTAATAAGAAAATATTTAACTGTTTGGGTCATTATTTAACAGCAATCCTTTAGTTCTATTGCATCATCTAAATCTGACCTAAGCCTGGATTAAGTGTGAAGGAAAGTTAAAGTATGCAAATGAAAACATATTTTCTGACGCGATCTTTTTTCGCGCGATCAATTGCACGCGACCTTATTTCGTCGGCGCTGTTTTTTCGCCGGCGACCTTTTGATACGCGCTCAAATGTGCGCGACATTTTTTCGCTCGACCAATTGTTGGCGATCTTTTTTCGTAGATCCGTTTCATCTGTGTTCGATGGTTTTAGGACTAGTAGTTTTTCTTCCAACTTAATGCAGAATTTTCTGTTTGCATTATCTGTGTTTAGTTTTGACCGTTTCCACCTCTTTCTTTTCTTTCTGTCGTTTTTGTCTTTTTAAGTATCTTCAATTTCTTCCACCTCTTTCTTTTCTTTCTGTCGTTTTTGTCTTTTTAAGTATCTTCAATTTCATGTCACCTATCACCCAAAATGTGATCCAAATCAGCATTGTCTCCCCTGTAAGACCTTACATTCTGTACAATTGTTCTCCATTTTTTTGAGATTATGATGTGGTCTATTTGGTTTCCGTCTGTTGTTCCAGGTATTAGCCACGTTACTTTGTGCTCTTTTTTGTGCATGAATTGGGTGCTAATAATAAAAGTATTGGTTGCTGCTGCTAGACTACATATCCTCCTGCCATTGTTATTCGTATTTTGATGGATCGTTTCTTTTCCTGCGATTTCTCTGTTCGTGTCTTCTTTCCCTATCTTTGCGTTGAAGTCTCCTAACAGGATTAGTATGTCGTCCTTTGGTATTTCTTCGTACAATTCTTCAAGTTTCTCATAAAATTCATTCCTTTCTTCTTCGGGAGCATTCTCTGTAGGGGCATATATATTAACAATTAACAAATGTTAAATTTGCTTGTTTATTTTTCATTCTTCTATAATGATATTCTTCCATCAACCGCTTTAGAGTTAATAATCTGTTTGTTTTCTCCTGCGTAGTACATTGTATAGTTTGTTCTAGCAATCATCCCTTCTCTTGCCCACCTTATTTCTGGTAGAGCTAGTATTCCCATCTTGTATTTTGTCATTTCTTTTGCCAACTCTTCCATTTTTCCTGGTCTTAGAAGTGTTTTGATATCCTATTCTTATTTTTCTGTTTTTGTTTTTTTGTTTTATTTTTTTTTTTTTTTGTTTTGTGTTTGCGTCTTTTCTTACAAAACATTTTCATGCCCTGTAATAATGTAGTCAGACCTGACGATTGACTAGTCAAACCTAGGAGTGTCTGAACTTCGGGGTGTCACTATAACATATAATATTTTCCGCACAAAACCTAGTCTAGTTTATCAAAATATCTAACACATATTCTGGTTTAGAATACAAAATAAGTCAATTTATACCTTAGAACAATATTTTCTTATAATATAGACCAAGATTACTAATAATAGGTATATTGTTTTATTTGTCTAGGTACAAATCCAGGAAACGTCAAAGGAAAACTCAAATAAACAAGATTATAAGTATAACAATAAAACTGCTGAAGAAAAAAATAAGAGTTATGCTGAGGATAATGACAAACTTCTGTTTAAAGAAGCAATGAAAGTTCTTACAAAACAAACAGATGAACATGACAAGTTTGGTCAATATGTTGCAATGGAGTTGAGAAGTTTGCGATCGGACTTAAACAGAAACAGACTGAAAACTGAAATTAGAAAAGCGATAGTTCGCATTGTGGAAGATGATGACAAGATATGTAATGAATCATCTCCAAGACCATTTTTATTGACCCCTACCCCGTCTAATGCCAGTGTCCCTGCCTCTTCAACGTCTCAACATGCATTGATAAAATTTGAAACGAATGGCATTACATGCGAAAGCTTTAGTAATAATTTTAATTTAATAGATATGTAGCTTGTCCCCGTGTATGTAGGGTTGACCCCGTGGTTCAAATTCACGTTGTGGTAAAATATGATTGGTGATTGGAATACCGTGCCTTTTAGTTCCTAATTAATTAAACGTTTAACAAAACTTCTCCTATCTGACTACAATATACCTTATTCAAACTACGAGCATAAACATCAACAATAATTAGTAACGACCTAGCCCAAGCATGTCGCAATCGTCTCTACTAGCGTTACCAGGTGTCCCGATTTGCGCGGGACGTCCCGATTGTCAGGGATGCGTACCGATTTGTACCTGTTCGGGACACTAAATGTCCCGATTTTCACCCACGAAAACCAATTTCAGGAGGACCTGCAGTGAATTTTATAACTATATGTTATAAAAGCAAGGCACTCCAAAAAGCGGCAAAATCGATTAAAAAATATAATTTTAATAAAAAATAAATAATTTACTTAATCTACGATTTTTTTTGTAATTTCTTCTGATTATTATTACTATGTATGATTAAATACAGATTATAGAAACACCTTGTAGTCCAGTAAATGAACTGGAAATACGGCGATACCGTGTAATTTTCAGGATCAATTCCGAATTGCATAAAAATTTGGACGGCTTGTGCCGTTGGTTGCTTTTTCTCGGGAGGTGACAGTCATCCCCACTTGGGGGTGAAAAACCGCGCGTTTAAAATAAGTCCGGAGATGGATAAATTGACTAATTTTAAGCAATTTTAGTTCTATAGAATTTTAACTTAGTTAATATTTTCGAGTTATTTACGATTGAAAATGTTTATTTTTCGACAAAAAAATCACGTTTTCAGGCGATTTTCACAAATAACTCAAAAAGTAAGTATTTGATTGAACAAAATATTCTTAGCAAAAATGTAGCATAATATAAAAAAAACGAAAAAAATTGTGAACTCGTAAAGTCTATAGGCCCAGCAAATGCAAAGTTGTAGCTCATGAAAAATATGTTCTTATTCGTCAAATTCCAAATCAAATATTTCAACGTGAGATAACCAAGAAATGAAGCACATTTCGGGAAAAACCAATTAAAACTTTTTTACTTATTAAAGCTTTATTTTTATGTTTTAAAAAAGTTTCTAGCATTAAAACTAAGAGGGTTATGCTCAAAATCAAGTTGACTCCTTTTTTTTTGGTAAAAGATCATGAAAATCTCCCCCTACTTAGCACCCCAAATGAAATTAATCGTTGCTGCTTTACAAATAATTTACTTTACTTATGTATTTTTTATATGATTGAAAGGGCCTGAATGAGTCACTAATCACGCGTGTATGCAAAATATGAACAGCCATATTTGAACCAATTTTTGTCTAACAGAAAAACAAAATGAATCTATCATATTTATAAAAGCAAAACCTACCTACTTTTTACTCCTTGAGATTTTTAGTATCCCTAATACTTTTTAAGTTATTTTGAAAAAAAAGGCATTATCCAATATTTTAGGAATTTTTTTTTTTACTATAAAACCAATTTTTTTCAAAACTAAGCACTAGTTAACCGGTAAACCTTACAGATCGTATAAACAATACACATATAAAGTAAATGGTAAAGCGGAAACGATTAATTTTATTTACGGTGCTAAATAGGGGGAGATTTTCACGATTTTTGTTACCAAAAAAAAGGAGCCAACTTTATTTTGAGCGTAACTCGCTTAGTTTTAATGCTAGAGACTTTTATGTAAAACAAAATTAAAGAGTTTTTTAAACACTTGATCCATTTTGGGACTTACTTTAAACGTGCGTCTTTTTCCCCCGAGAAGGGGTAACTGTAACTGTCACCCCCCAAGTAAAAGCAACCAACGGTACAAGTTCCACTCTGAAGTGGAGGGTAAGTAGAACCTAAATCCAAATTTTCATGCAATTCGGAGTTGACTCTGAAAATTACACTCCAAAACGGTAATTTGCTGGGCTATTGTTGTTTATTTGTCCGGATCTACAACCCTAAATCCCGATTTGTGTTTGCTTATGTACCGATTAAAAACAAATCGGACCTGGCAACACTAGTCTCTACATCAAGAGGCTACAGTAGCGATCAACAGGTAGCAACAAACGCGTTCCAAGATTGCGGCTCTAATTTTGAATATTTTGTCGAGATATTTGGCACACATATTCGTAATATAATAAAGAATGGCGGTACAGAGCCCAATTTCAGAAATATGTTAGTACGTGGAAATTACTCTATAACTAAATAAAATATTGAAAAAAGGAGCCTGTACCGCCATTAAGAAGAAAAAAAAAATTTTTTTCAAATAAACTTTTTTATCCCATGCCTAGATTTTGTGTAATCTTGTAACTACTAAAATTTTTTATTTCTAATAAGAAATCGAACATATTATAACTAAATAACTAATTAGGCAACATAGAGAAATTATCACTGTCATTTTCTCTAATCTGTTCTGTCATCTTTATATCGATATCTGTTCAGTGCAGTAGTGTGTTAATTTAAGAATTCGTTTTTGTTGTTTCATAGGAAAATATAGTGTTTATTGATAGTTAATTTATTATATATTTGTGGTTGTTGTATAAGTTGTTGGCCTCTTTGAAAGAATAGATTGTTGTTAATTGTAAGTTTTAGTTATAGTAGGTAGGTGAGTATATTTTACGTAAAAATATTTCGAATTCTAATGCAAGTATATAAAGTTTTAGGAGAATTTTTTATTCTAAAAATATCAATAGTTTAACAAAATGGAAAAAGTAAATCAAACGAAAAATAAAGTGAAACCTTCCAAGAAAAAGTCCATTAAAAACCTTGCCAAAATTATGCGAAAATCGAAATTTGTTTCGCTTCACAACAAAAAATGATTATTTATTATTGTTTTATTATTAGATATTTCATGCAAATACCTTTCTAAATAGCTATCTTAACATAAAATTTTCACCCATTTTGGTTTAATTTTATAAATATCTATTTATTAATAATAAAATCGTTTTCTATTACTTCCATTTAGCGCGACTATGATATTGTCAAAATATTAATCTTAGATAATGTCAAAGATTACCACTGTTGCCAAAGTTTATGATACTATCTCCCGAAGTTATATTTTGTTGCTACCTGTTGCTCGCTACTGTTTACTCTTAATAAATACTTACTTCAGTAATCTAGATCACCCGGGTTATTGTTTATATTCACATTTAAATAATAACATGCATGACATCTCAATGTTACCTACTCGGGGTTAATGAATCCAAGAATTAATAATACCTCGATTATTGACTTTGAGTGAGGTTTAAACATAATTTATACAAAGTGTTCTAATATTACTACAAAGTCCTTACAAAATTTGAATAAATGTCAAACCTAAAAAAGTTTCTAATAGAAACTTTTTTGATTTTCCACAACTATGAAACCTGGAGAAACCTTTCATTCCTGATATTACATTTTGTCTGAACTTCTACTGTCAAACTCATTCGAGAGTTTAAAGGTAATGGCGATATTTCATTCAAGCTAAATATTATAATATAATATTTAGCCTCTGTGAATAAGCACATAAGTCAACAAATTATCAAAACTGAGATATTATGTACTTAACGTTAAAATGTAATTCCCCAGCCTGTGCATAAACAAGTAAGTCCAATATTTTTAAATTTAGAGAATTATGAGCATGAGAATATTCAAACATCTCGAAAATTATGCAACGTAACAGAATAACTAGACTTATACGGTTTCAATAAATTTTTGCGAATTGGAAACAAGCCGATAAGTACAGTTATTTGCTTATTCACCACGCGATTTATCGGACTGGGTTCACTTGAAACCTCTATAGTAGGCATTTTACCCATGTTATAAATGTTATTCCTTGTCATTTTTTTCTCATGCCATCGTCAACTAGATGTTTATGACGCCATAAGCCATGAAAATATGGAACTTAGTATGTGTGTTGGAATTATATTGTGTTATTTCGTAAATACCTAAAGCAGTTTGTTTTTATAATTATTGGAATAATGGACAAGAGAACAGCATTTATTTTGAGCCTGTGCCTGTGTAATAATCAAAACAATAAATTTGGTAAGTAACACCGATACTATTAATATTTTTGTTTATTTGCAATTAGAACATTTCAGAAAATGGTAAAATATTATTTTTCATCTTTATTAGTTTTTTAAGCCGAAATTTTTTATTTTGTCATTTGAAAACTTCGTCATGTTGTTTAAAATTTATTTTAAAAAATTATTTAAAAATTCTCATAACGTTTATTTTTAGGAAATATTGATAATGATGAAAACCAATGTGTACCTCTACCGAGTTCTTCAGATACAGAGGAAACACCTTTGTCCAGAACTTATTCACGGATTGAAAAGCATAGCCTAGTCCAAACTGGTTGTAGCCAGAACGAGAATGTTACGAAACAATGAACCCATTGTTTCTGATGGCACAAGATGTTCACTTTTTAATGAATACTGGCAACTTGGAGACCGTAATAGAAGAGCAAATTTTATATCCTCTTTAATTTGCATAGTGGATAAAAAACTGTACGAGTACGAAATAATTCTGCGTTTGGTGAAATCAATGCCTTCACAAACCAAATTATAGTAAACAGACACTCGTCGGGGTATCTACGATAATTATAGACGATCAAAGAGGTCTGAATTCACTCAAAATAAATGGTCAGAACAAGTTTTAAATGAAGTTGTTGCACATATCCGAAGCTTTTCTTCATATGAGAGCCATTATTGTAGACAAACAACATCTAAATTATACTTAAAATCTGATTTGACTATCGCCAAAATGTATCGCCTTTATAAAGAAAACACTGAAATAAAAAATTGTGTTTCAATGACAACTACTCTGCAAAATTCCATGAACTAGGGCTCAAATTTAAAAAGCCCCAAAAAGATACGTCTTCTAAATGCGATAGTTTAGCAATCAAAATATCATATGAAGAAGAAACAGAAAAGGAAAACTTGATCTTAGAGCAGAAAAAGCATCACGTAGCAGCTCAAGAAGCGTATAACGCAAAGTCAAGTGATAAAACTTTAGCTATAAATAATCCGACAACTGCAGTACAACTTGCTTTTAATTTGCAACAATGTTTGCCAACCCCTTATTTGAAAACATCCATTTCATTTTACAAACGGCAACTCTGGACCTACAATCTAACTGTCCACAATTTAGTTACTGGTATAGCTACTTGCTATATTTGGAATAAGTCTGTTTCAGCCAGATGAGGAAATCAAATTGCCTCTTGTTAGTTGTTTCAAATTATTAACTCGTCATTTAATAATGGAGAAGAATTTAAGTCTGTCAATACAGAAGAAGGGGAAAACAATCAGCCCAGCTTCAACTACTAAAGCTGCATGATGGGCCAGTTCCGATAAGCAAAGAGAAGAAGAAAAACCTTGTGGAGCTTTTGCCTTTCATAGATTAACAATTTTGGCCATTTTATCAAGAGTTGTTGGTAGCTGATGTTCCTGATCTCGATCCCGATTTAGTGGAGGTCGATCCTGATGATATTTAGAAATTTTTTGTGCTACTTTGGTTTATAATAAAGTATTTTGATTAAAATTTTGTGGAATTATTTTAGATGTAAGCAAATAAATCATCGCTAAATGTGCGTAATACATATCACTATTTAAGATATCTTGAGTTATGTCAAATTCTCACCTAAAGTACAACCGTGAATATCCGGATAAGTCATTCAATATCTTCTAAAATTTAATTTAAAGTAACTAATTATATTTTTATCTAATAATAGTCTCTTGTTATCATCAAAAAAGTGCTTTTAAATGTTTCAACATTATTCTGCGATTTTGCACGATCCCGTAAACATTGTTTCGGCTCTCCTGAAAAATTTACTAAATTTGACTTATGTGCTTATTCACAGGAGCCAGAGAATATAACTCCATTTTCCGAATCCCTGCATAAGTATTTCCTCTGTATTGGGTCATACCCAATAATACCAATTTCCTTCATAGATATCTCCTGCTTAGGCCTTTCCCTTAAGTCCCTTGTTGTCTTCCCCTCTTTGCTTCTCTCCCAGGCTTGCAGGAATATTAAATTTAGCGATTCTTAGGTCGATTGAGTGATTACCATTTCGACGTTAGACGTTCTCCTATTTTGTCTTTATTTGCTGCCACCCCTAGCCCTAGACTTCTCCTAATTGATCCGTTCTTAGTGTTATCCTTTTTCCCCACTCGATTCATCGATCTAAACATTATTATTTCTTCCATAAACAAAAATGGCTCTCTGGATAGCATGAGATATAAACAATTCATCAAGATCGTGGTCAAAAATAGGTACATTATATATCGCTTCCTCCAACACAAGTGCAGGCCGTTTCCACACTCTCCAAGTTTATCACCAGGTCAGGTTCAGTCGTAAAAAATTGACAAACTCTCAAAACTTAAGCACCATCGAACTTCTGAAATTAAATTTCTGCAGATGCAAGGGAAACTGTGGATGTATGTGTTATTAAGCTCTGCACCTGCACTGTGCCTCAATTATTGTTCTGGTGAAGGTGATACCTGTAGTAACACCATGGAAATATCCTAATTAATCGAAGAAAATGAATTCGAAGATGAATTACCCACAATTACGTCAATTCTAGCTCCCATTATTCCGCTAACATTCACCTTTGATACTGAATTAGATCTTGAACCGCGGCCTGAACAAATAAAAAAGATAAAAAAACAATAGCTGGAAAGCAACGTTTTAAATATACAGAGTGGACCAAAGAAAACAGTTTATCTCGATATTTGGCAGTATTTATTAGATTTTAAGGAAATGAAGAATCAGGTCGATTTTTGATCTAAGGGGGACACATTTTTACGGTACATACATTTGTCAACCCCTCCCTTCCATTTCTTCCACCCCTTATTTTTAAATATGGAATAGGGGTCGTGTGCTACCTCATTTGAAAGGTTATTCAATTCTCTATTCAGTAAAATTAACATTGACATAATTATTTATACAAGGTACCTATCCAAGAAAAATTATTTTGAATTTAATTAATTGATGTTGTTCTGAAGCTATTTCCTTGTGGCATTTTTATAATTAACTATTTAGATAGGAAATAAGCCAGTTCCCATCTAAATAAAAATTATTTTGAATTAAATTAATTGATGTTGTTCTGAAGCTATTTCCTTGTGACATTTTATAATTACAAATTAATTGACACAAAAAGAAGAATGTATGCAATTTATTTAACTCAAAATACATTCTACCACTGACAGAAAACAGAGAAAAAATTTATTTGACAACTAAACATTGTTTTTCGCTTAAATTCAATATTCAACCTACCAAGAGGCAGATGGGTGGCAGCTTGAACATTGAAATTAAACGAAAAGCAATATTCATTTATCAAAACACATTTTATTCTGTTTTGTGACAGCAGTAGAATGTATTTTGAATTAAATAAATTACATACATTCTTCTTTTTGTGACAATTAATTTAATTAAAATATTTTTTTCTTGGACACCCTGTATAAATAATTATGTTAATGTTTATATTACTGCATAGAGAATTGAATAACCTTGTAAATGAGCTAGCACGCGCCTCCTATTCCCTATTTAAAAATAAGGGGTGAGAAGTGGAAGGGAGGGGGTTGACAAATGTATGTACCGTAAAAATGTGTCCCCATTAGATCAAAAATAGACCCGTTTCGTCATTTCCTTAAAATCTAATAAATACTGCCAAATATCGAGGTGGACTGTTTTCTTTGGCCCACTCTGTATAATTATGCTCAATATTATCTTTCCTAGAAATTGTACGTGGATTAGGCGCACTGGGGATACTACGTAAAAAACGCGCCCCTAGACTCTACCTCATAGGTGATGAGAAAAGAGTTCGATAAAAAATTAATAATATAGGAATATTAATATAATGATAAATTATATGTATGAATAAACAAGCTGAAAATGCGAGCATTATCATAACGAAAACTTTGCTTAATTGCATATTTAAATTCATAATACGAAAAATTGCTATTATAAAAAGTTGTTTGGAATTAAAAATTATGTTTTATTGTGCAATTATATCCTTCTAATCGTAATAATGTAAACTGTAAAGATACTTTACTCTTGAGCGAAATTCATATTTTTGACATACCTCATACACGCTGTGAGCTCGTACGTAGAGGGGATATTTACAAATTCGCGAACGCCAGTAGTGGCAAGTCTGCAAACGTTTACCGGAAATTTGACATAAATGTCAAAGTGATTAATTTAAAATTAAAATTAAAAACATTAATTATAAAAAATATTAGTTGGTCAAAGCTGTGGTATATATTTTTACCTTAAATATACTTACGTTTTAAATACTGAATTTAAGTTTTTTTAATGTTCCGTAATATCGTTGATTGAAATAAACGGTAATCTTAGCGCCATCTACACGATAATTGTGAAAGTAGCCGAAGTAAGAAATTCATATTTTATCAATAGAACGTCAAAATGATTAGCAAAATATTAAAAAAAAATCGAGTACAATTTAATTAATTTTTTGCGTTGTAAATATTAAGCAATAACAATTAAATAATAAATTTAAAAATTACCGGTGAAAGTTGAATTAGTTATCCGCCAGGAGAGCCACCAGCGAAGCTCAGAGCCTATAAAATTGATAAAATTTGATAGTTGTATCTTAGGTTTTAGACCATGAACAGCTTTTTATGAGGAATAACTTTTCTTCGTCAAATTAATAATAAAAGAAAATAAATGAAAAATAAATGAAAATGATTTAAGGTATCCGTAATTTGTGAAACATTTTCAAATATTTTGATATTTCGTTAGAAGGATGCAATTGCATATATTATAGATTATAGCCTTATTATCTAACAATACCGCTGTAATAATATTGTTGCAAACCAGGTAAATTTTCATTGTGTACCGGACATTTATAAAATACTGAAATTAAAACCCAAAACTATAGCCTCAGGTTAAGCGTGTAAAAACATCATACAAGACGCTACCAAAGAGACTTCGGGTCTATATTCGGACAATATTAGCGCAGAATTAATAAAAGAAGGCGGATACTCCCTATTGAATGCGATACCCGAAATAATAATGAACATATGGAATAATAAACAACTGCCACAAGACTGGAATACCGGAGTAATTATTCCACTACATAAAAAGGGAGATCAGCTTGAATGTAAAAATTACCGGGCAATAACGCTACTGACTGTGACATATAAAATACTGTCAAATACAGTGAACTCTCCCTTAAACGGACAGTAGTCGTTCCGCATAAAGTGTCCGTTTAAAGGAGGTGTCCGTTGAAGAGAAAAAAATATAAGTAGGTATGTTAACTTAAGTAATGACAGTACAATTGGAAGAAACCACAAAACCCATACCAATTAACAGAGGAGTGCGACAGGGAGATGTTATTTCTCCTAAACTATTTACATTAGCACTGGAAGATGTTTTCAAAACAATGGAATGGACAAACATGGGAATAAACATAAATGGAAAGAAACTAAACCACCTAAGATATGCAGACGATGTAGTAGTCATAGCATCAAGTTTTGAAGAACTACAAACCATGCTAACAGAAGTAGCAAATGAATCCGAACAAATAGGTCTAAAAATGAATTTTGCCAAAACAAAAACAATGACAAACACACAAGACAATAGAAACGTAATACTAAACGACACCACAATAGAAGCGGTTAATGATTATATATATTTGGGACAGATGATAAAAATAAATAAGGAAAACCAAACAACGGAGGTAAAAAGAAGGGTCAGATTGGCCTGGGCAGGATTTAGAAAATTAAAATGGGTCCTAAAGAATAAAAAAATAAAACAATACTTAAAAACAAGAGTGTTTGACCAGTGCATACTCCCAATTCTCACATACGCATGCCAAACATGGACCTTGACAAAGGCAAACATGGATAAAATAATGAAGACACAGAGAGCCATGGAGAGAGCAATGTTAGGAGTAAAATTTACAGACAAAAAGCAAAACAACTGGGTCAGAAATAGAACAAAAGTCAAAGACGCAGGCCAACATATAGCCAGGCTAAAATGGAGCGGCGCAGGTCATAACGCTAGACAAACGGACAATAGGTGGAATAGCACGATACAACAATGAAGACCATGGACAGGAAAGAGAGCAAGAGGACGACCCCAGATGAGATGGGGAGACGACATTAAAAAGATAAGAGGAACGCACTGGAAACAGAAAGCACTAAACAGAAGCGAATGGAGGAAACTGGGGGAAGCCTATGTTCAAAATTGGACGAATTAAAGGGCAAAAGAAGAAGAAGAACTTAAGTAAAATATATGTTACATTTATATGTAAATTAAAAAAAAAAGTGTATGTATGTATGTACCTATAAAATTTATATGCAGAGAGAAAATCGAAAACACAAGTATGTAAGTTGTGGATGAGACGCAGCATAGTCTAGGAACAAAAGAACTTTTCGATTTTCTCTCTTATTATATTATTATATAATATGATATCTCTCTTATGATATTATTATTTAATAATAGAAATTAGTTTATCGTTACATAACACAAGTATGTAAGTTGTGGATGAGACGCAGCATAGTCTAGGAACAAAAGAACTTTTCGATTTTCTCTCTGCATTCTTCTATCAAATTTATTTAGCCAGTCTGTCATGATTTTCCTTGTCATCCACGACTTCTTATTGCTAGATCATTCGATAGGTAATTGTTCTACGTGTGAACCCTTGAACTAACGAGGCTTTTTACTTTTCCTGGTTACCAGTGGCTTTTCTTCCCCATCATTTTGGACCAAAACAGAATTGCGATCCTGTCTTTAGAAGCCACTGTACCTTTCTCCTTTCAGGGTATAAGTTATTTTGGGTAATATTTTAAACTCTAAAAAATAATCCCGTCCCATCTGCGTTAAAAATGTCTCGCGGAGAGTATACTTTCATTAAAGTGAGCAGTTTTTCTTTTCAATTAGAAACCACTAATAAGGTATCTGAAGGTAATATCGCCAAGCTAAGGTTTAGAATTTTTTTGTTGGATAGTGGGTCATATTAAAAAAAATGTCACAACTTCAGCTATTCAATGAACTACTTGAAATTACGTAGAATCCACTAAAAAAATAATTTGGGTATTTTTACACATTTACTGGACAGTTAAAAAAAAGTCATCTTTGGCGATATTTCCAACCCTTGTTGGCAATATCGCCAACCTATTATTTCGAATGCAATACGGTCTAACAATTGAACATTATACTTCAAAATGATATATTTGCTAAAAAATAACAATAAGTAAGTATTTCAGAACAATAACCTTTTTGTACCATAATCTTCAGTGGTTAGCGTATCTGAAAATGAAGTGTCATGTTTTTCTTCATCTGATGTTTCCATCTCACTTAACTCTATATCATCAGAATCACTGTTGCTTGTTGATGACTTAATTTTTCCAACCTTAGACGTATCTGGAGAAAGTTGCCAAGGCAACCAAAACTCCAAGAAGGGATGGTAACGCCAAGGCGTTATTACCATCCATTGTACTTGGCGATATTACCGACATGCACATAAATTGTTTGTAATTTGGTTTTCGACGATAAGCAAAACTATCTTAAAAATCTGAATGCATCATTTTATTTCTTAGGAAACAAAGTACAAATCACTAAAAGCAAATAATATTACTCATCAATAACGCCGCTCCAATCTAATAAAACAAAAGATGTAAAATTATAAACGGTACTCCTTCTACACCGAACACTAATACTCAACTGTCATAAACACCGCTGGCGAATCTAAGGTAATCGCAAACATGATCTCGTGATTTAGAATACTATGAGGAACATATCCATGTTGCCATTTATTATTTAGCAAACATACTTTCTGAGAAATCACGAGTTGGCGATATTACCAACCTGGCGTTATTACCTGCAGATACCTTACATCTACATCTACAGCAGTTGCTTCGCCAAATAGAGATTTGAAGGAAATATTTTGTCGCTTACAAAATTTCTCGAGCCATCCACAAGAAGATTTCATATCAATATTTAGTTCCGTTATAACTTCTAATGCCTTTTCTTGAATAATTTTACCAGAAACAGGAATATTTTCAGACCGCACTTTACAAAACCAATCGAAAGCAACAATAACCGAGGGTGCTGCATTAGACCGATAATAATTATTATTATCGATCTAATGTTCGGTATCGGTTTCTAGGTTTCTTTTGGCTTCTATAATAATAATAATAATAATAATAAGGCATTTTAAGGCATATAATGAGAGATTGGAAGACTAAAATTCACCTCCAAATACCTGGTGAAAACAATATCGAAACCGAAAATATCGCAATCAACCGGGGCCTGTTTCAAGGAGACTCGTTGAGTCCACTGTGGTTCTGTTTAGCTTTGAACCCCCTTTCCCAACTATTAAACTCCACTGACTCAGGTTTTAGCATTAAAAGCAATAATACTGTAGTAGCGAAGCTCAATCATCTGTTGTATATGGATGATTTGAAATTAATGGCTTCCACTCGAGAATACCTAGAAGAGATGCTAAAAACTGTAGAAACATTCTCTAATGATATCAGTATGCAGTTCGGTCTAGACAAGTGCCGTGTTTTGAATATAGTCAGAGGAAAGGTACAGCCCGGTGGATTCGATATGCAAAATGGCCAGAACATCGAGGCCATGGGCGATAACGATATGTACAAATATCTTGGAGTAAAGCAGGCGCGGAAAATTGACCATAAGCAAATGAAAACTGAGATAACAACTGAGTTTATAAGAAGGGTAAAACAACTGCTTCGTTCACAGCTTAACAGTAAAAATTTGTTTAAGGCACTGAACACCTACGCTTGTTCCGCGCTTAGCTATTCATTTGGTATTGTTAAGTGGACAAAAACGGATATAGAAAATCTTCAGCGAAAATTACGAACACACCTCACAAAGGCACAAAAACACCACCCTAAAAGTGCAGTAGAACGAACGACATTACCCCGGTATTTAGGAGGAAGAGGACTTATGGATATAGGTGAGCAATTAGATAAACAGATTGCTAATTTAAGAACTTATTTTCAGATGCAGGCTGAGATATCTACTCTACACCGCGCAATTTGCGCAGTAGATGACACAACACCGATCAAACTGAGGGAACCAGAAATGCGCATAAACCACCTTACTAAGGACGAAAAACTGCGCACCTGGATGGGTAAACCTCTGCACGGGCGACATCCCAATGAGGTTAGCCAAGACTATGTCGACAATACAGCGTCGAACTATTGGTTGACATCAGGAAAGATGTTCCCTGAAACGGAGGGTTCATTACTGGCCATTCAGGATCAGGTTATACCAACCAGAAATTACCTGAAATATATCGTCAAAGACCCTCAGGTTCAAAACGACAGATGCCGATATGGATGTTAAGCCCAAGAAACCATCCAACATATTACAGGGGGCTGCCAGGCATTTGCTGCAACTGAATACAAGGAACGGCATGACGCAGTGGGAAAAATCCTTCATCAAGAGATAGCTAACAAGCTGGGACTTCTCCAAACGGACTATCTCCCATATTATCAATACGTTCCTGAGAGTATGCTTGAGGATGGCAACTACAAGCTATACTGGGACCGCAGTGTGCTCACAGACCAAACAGTGGCACATAATAGACCAGATCTCGTACTAGTTAATAAATTAACAAGACAAACAACACTAATTGATGTGACGATACCTAACAACAATAATCTACGTAGTAAATTTACTGAAAAGATCGCCAAGTATAGAGATCTGGAAATTCAAATACGGAGACAATGGAGAATGCAAAGTACCCAGACGATACCTATTGTTATGTCTACTACTGGAGTCATTCCGAAGACCCTCCTCGAAAGCATAAAAAAGCTGGGTCTCAATGAACATATTTATAAGACCATGCAGAAAGCTGTACTACTTGCGACGGCCAGAAGTGTAAGAAAATTTTTGGGAGATACACCTGCATTCCAAGTCACCTAGGGCTCGATAACACGGAAAGAGTCCCACCAGAGCTCAATCCTTTTGATAACGTAGGTATCTGGGATGAGTCAATTTTCCCCTCAGAGGGAGTGTGAGCCGTATGGCTAAATCTGGATAATAAGGACATTCAGGATCAGGTTATACCAACCAGAAATTACCTGAAATATATCATCAAAGACCCTCATGTTCAAAACGACAGATGCCGATATGGATGTCAAGCCCAGGAAACCATCCAACATCTTACAGGGGGCTGCCAGGCATTTACTGCAACTGAGTACAAGGAACGGCATGACGCAGTGGGAAAAATCCTTCATCAGGAGATAGCTATCAAGCTGGGACTTCTCCAAACCGACCATCTCCCATATTATCAATACGTCCCTGAGAGTATGCTTGAGGATGGCAACTACAAGCTATACTGGGACCGCACTGTACTCACAGACCAAACAGTGGCGCATAATAGACCAGATCTCGTATTAGTCAATAAATTAACGAGACAAACAACCCTCATTGATGTGGCGATTCCTAACAACAATAATCTACGTACTAAATTTACTGAAAAGATCGCCAAGTACAGAGATCTGGAAAATCAAATACGGAGACAATGGAGAATGCAAAGTACCCAGACGATACCGATTATTATGTCTACTACTGGAGTCATTCCGAAGACCCTCCTCGAAAGCATAAAAAAGCTGGGTCTTAATGAACATCTTTATAAGACCATGCAAAAAGCAGTACTACTCGCAACGGCCAGATGTGTACGAAAATTTTTGGGAGATACACCTGCATACCAAGTCACCTAGGGCTCGATAACACGGAAAGAGTCCCACCAGAGCTCAATCCTTTTGATACCGTAGGTATCTGGGATGAGTCAATTTTCCCCTTAGAGGGAGTGTGAGCCGTATGGCTAAATCTGGATAAGGAGTTTAATAATAACAACAATGCTGGATGGATAGAAGATACGACACAGAACTGCCAACACTATACTACTACTCTCTACGAACCCTTCACCACTGAAGAAGTCTCAAATATCATCAAAGAGCTTCATAACTGGAAATCTCCTGGACCAGACGGAGTTCAAAACTTCTGGCTTAAGAAGTTTTGGAGTGTTCATGATTGCTTATCAACACTAATTAATAATGTTATTTCTAATCCGCAGGAAACACCATTATTTCTAACTCAGGGAACCACTTATTTAATACCGAAGGATCAAAATAACACCCAAGATCCAGCCAAATACCGCCCAATTACTTGTCTTCCAACTTTGTATAAATTAGTCACATCCTGTGTAGCCCGGCGTATCTACCAACACTGTGCTCTGAACAATATCATAGAGCCTCAACAGAAAGGATGCGCTAAGGGTTCCATGGGTTGCAAAGAACAACTTATCATCGACTCAGTCATTTCTAATCAAGCATATTCCAAAAAAAGGAACCTATTTACTGCCTTCATTGATTACAAGAAGGCCTTTGATTCAGTGCCGCATGAATGGCTTATAGATATATTGAGAATATATAAAGTCGATGATAATATAGTGACCTTTTTAGAGCATATAATGACGGAGTGGAAGACTAGAATTCACCTTCAAATACCTGGTGAAAATAGCATCGAAACTGAAAATATCGCTATCAGCCGGGGCCTGTTTCAAGGAGATTCGTTGAGTCCTCTGTGGTTCTGTTTAGCTATGAACCCACTATCCCAGCTATTAAACGCCACAGACGCAGGTTTTAGCATCAAAAATAACAACAATGTGGTGGCGAAGCTTAATCATTTATTGTACATGGATGATTTGAAATTAATGGCTTCCACTCGAAACCAACTCGATGAGATGCTAAAAACTGTAGAATCCTTTTCAAATGACATTAGTATGCACTTCGGACTAGACAAGTGCCGTGTTTTAAATATAATCAGAGGAAAAGTACAGCCCGGAGAATTCGATATGCAAAATGGCCAGAACATCGAGGCCATGGGTGAAAACGATATTTATAAATATCTTGGAGTAAAGCAAGCGCGGAAAATTGACCATAAGCAAATGAAAACTGAGATAACAGCGGAGTTTATACGAAGGGTAAAACAGCTGCTTCGTTCACACCTTAACAGTAGAAATTTGTTTAAGGCACTAAACACCTACGCATGTTCCGCGCTTAGCTATTCGTTTGGCATTGTTAAGTGGACAAAAACGGACATAGAGAATCTTCAGCGAAAAGTAAGAACACACCTCACAAAGGCACAAAAACACCATCCTAAAAGTGCAGTAGAAAGAACGACATTACCACGGAATCTAGGAGGAAGAGGACTTATGGATATAGGTGAGCAATTGGATAAACAAATTGCTAATTTACACAGGTGGTTCTATGAGCTTATTTTGCGTGAAAATAATGGATAAACTTAAGGGGTGACAATTTTCGATATCCTTGGTGTTATTAAAATATGTATACGTATTAAAAATAAATATTATTTTGAATATCTACACAACAGTATTTTGAATTGTATGCATATAACCTGTTTTATCCTTTAGACAAAGATGAAATATACAAAATATTTGTGGAAGAACGAGGTATGTACACAACATCTTTTTTTTTTGTCTGGTTAGCAGATATTTAAACATTTTCTCAACTTCCATATTAATTTCACCACTCATGAGAACAGTATGATTATTTAAGCATTTGAAAACCAATAACTACAAAAAAGTTCTACAATGAAAACTTTGGGGTCAAATATCTCAAAACTTACTTTTTGTTACATACCTCCTTCATCCACTCAGCCCTTCAAATGTAAACAAAGGCGTGAAACAAGGTGACTTTATCTCCTCGACACTATTTAATCTGATATTGAAAGTAGTCATTAGGAGGACAAACTTTACAAAAAAAATATTATTACAGATAAACTTCAGCTAGTAGCATATGCAGATGATCTAGTCTTCATAGACGATTCGAAGACGAAGATGACACTTATAAAATCAGTTGGAAAGTTAAATAAGGAATCGAAGAGAATAGGACTAGAGATAAACCAGCACAAAACAAAATACATGACGATAGGGAAGGATGACACAACAACTCAGAAATATCTAATAACACAGAACCATATTTAAAACTGTATCCACCTTTAGCTACTTGGGAGTGACAACAGGGAAAACCGGAAAAAAGAGAACAGAGGAAAGAATTCTGAAAGGCAGAAAAACATATATGGAATGAATAGAAATCTGCTGAGAAGCAAGACTAAGTATAATATGAACCTTTATAAGACCTTAATAATACCTGTCGTTACATAAGGAATGTAAACAACGACGATTAACAAGAAAGAAGAAGGCCTTTTGAAATTTGAAAGAAAAATAATTAGAACAATACTAATACTAGGCCACAATGTAACAAGAGAGGGAGAAATAATAGTGAAAACAAATACCGAAATTGAAAAGAAATTAAAGAGAGAAAATATAGTCAGATACATAAAATCAACCCAACGCAAATACGGGACATTTAGGCGTCCCGAGAGACTTTTTCGGGACCCCGGGACAAATCGTTAAAAAACGGGACAATCCCGTTTTTACGGGACGTTTGGTCACCCTAACTTACGTGCGCAATTTATTACCAGCCCTCTTAATTTCGGTACTGTTTATTTTGGCGGATACCGTAGTCATACCTATATAAATAAGAAGTACAAAAAAGGCAACGAATCAATTATTGTATTAGTTACTATAAATAAGTTAATACAATACTTTATGAAATTATTGCATTTTATTATCCAATCAATTTCAAATCTAAGTACCTAAGGATTACAACACATGACAGTACCCAGTACCTCTGTAACAACATATCGTTCTTTCTACTGCACTACAAGGATGATTTTTTGTGCCTTCGTAAGGTGTGTTTGTACTTTTCGCTGATGGCTTTCTATATCCAGTATTTATAGTCCACTTAAGAATATCACAGATGCGTAGGAACATGCGTAGGTGTTCAGTGCCCTAAACAAATTTTTACTGTTAAGATTTTAACGAAGTAACTGGCTAACCCGGCCCTTCTTTGAACTCCGAAATTATCTCAGTTTTCATTTGCTCGTGGTCAATTTTCTGCTCTTGCCAGATATTTATACATATTTTGACATCTATACAAATCATTTATTTATAAGTAGGTACATATCATTTTTATTATCTTATTATTATTATTATAGGTATGGTTTTATAATAAAAAGGGTTAACCCTAAATTATACGTGTAAATCACTACTCGCTACTAGCATAAAACCTTGTCGTAGATAAGTGGCTTTTATAAGCCTCTCTGGCACTAATCAAAAGGATGCAATCAACAAACAAGAAGAGTACTTGAAAAATTATCAGTTGATACCCGTAACGATCATCTAAGCCAAACACAATTAATCTTTTCCATATTGCTACGATATAGAGAGCACCCCAAATTAGTGATGGCACATTAAATCTATAGCCATGCAAACACCATGCACTATCATCTGCGTTTGCCTACAGAATCCCCATGCCCAACTGCACTGAACAGGAGTGGAATGGTATTTTTTGTTGTCTAATTTATTTATATATAGGTGCGTTTATTGGATAAAGAAACATGAGAAATTTATTTTTACCGTATTTTAAATAAATTTTGAACCTAAATGCTTTCAAAGACTTTTGGCTATACCCCCCTGAAAAATATGTATTTATTTTGACAATGCTTTTTAATCTGTATTGATATATACCTATGTTATAGTCAAAGCCCGAATTTCAGGTATTCCTAGGTTTGACTAGGCAATCCTCATGTCTGACTGACGGTCTTACTCAAAGCCCGAAATAAATTACAGTTTCGGCCTTTGACTAGTCAAACCTAGGAGAGACTAAGTTGGTCAGGAAAAGGTCGAAATTGAATTTTTTGAAATCGGTGTTTGGCTGGTCAAACCCCGATCAGCTATTAAAATGTCGTAATTGGTTAGATTAGGTTTAATAAAACGTCATTTTTTAATTTTAGTGTTTATTATTTTTATATTTTCGTAATTAAAATAAAATAAATAGGGTTTATTCTCACATGTTGAGGCATTATGGCATTTAGAGTTGCACAATACGTTAGACCTTTTTTACACTTGAATTTTGAAGAGCATTTCTTATTGCAGTAGCATTTTAAGAAGAATAAGCCTTGTCCTTCAAATTTAGAATCTTATGTACTAATTTCTCTTAGAGGCAACTTAACGTCTGGAACATCTTCGAAATTAAGAAAATTCTCTTTGCATTCTCTTATTTGATTTCTTGAAAAAATAACGTCTATTGTTCCGTATTTTGTACCAACTCTATATAAACCGTCAATTGTTTTAGCTTTTAGGATACCCAAAATATTTCGAGCATCTCCTTTGGCTATATCAAAGCTGGGGATAGGTATTGTTACACAGACAGAAAATATTAAAATAAATATAGGAAAGGTCATTGAAGGTTTTCATGCCCAGGCTAATACTATGAAACAATTAAATAAAAAAAATCCTACAATTTAGATCGGAATAACTGTAACAATCATATCCCCAATTTTGATAGAGCCAGAGGAGATGCTCGAAATATTTTGAGTATCACACAAGATAAAACAATTTACAAAACAGAATATTTTGTTATATTCAATGGTACCTATTTTTTATTGTTATAGGGAAAGTGCCATATACTTTCACAATGTGTCCAAGTGTTAACTTGGAGGTAAACAGTTCTGCTCTGACTTCAAATGTATAGTTTAATATCTTTTGTTTTTTAATCAAACAGATATTCGAAATTACAAGTAATACTACAGTTTTCCTTATGTAAAAACTGACATTAATTAAAATTAAAAAATCTAACAAAATATTTCCAACTGTTATTATTATGAATATGGAAATTAACAAATTTGGCAAAAGTTTTATGTCATGACTTGGTCAACTGTTTTGTTATGATTATTGGATAATGAAAATATTGTTGGACAAAATGAAAAAGAGCATATATTGCCTAGAGTCCATCGCAAAAAGAAACATTTCCAACCAAAAATAAAAGTAAGTAGAAAAAGGCAACGAAATGTTGATGAATGGAAGAAACGAAATGCTACACTCTGCAGGCAAAGAGGAGAGGCCTACACAAATTATAAAGGTGAGTTGAAACCTGCTAAGAATATTGTCAAAGGTACTAATTTATGCCCCGAAAAGTGTCGCCGACAGTGTTCCCAGGTATTTACAATTGAAGACAGGGAAAAAATTTTGTCATCGTGGTACAAACTGGATATAAATGCTAAAAACTCTTTTCTGTATAATAGTATCAAAATAATCCCCACACACCGACAAAGAACTGGAGCTTTAAAACACAAGACCGCCTCATTTCAATATAACGTAACATACGGGGCAAAACAAACTATTACATGTAAACGAGCTTTTGTTTCGTTAAACAACATTAGCATGAAGAAGGTTGACTTAATCCAAAAGCAAATTAAGATGGGTTTAGCTGCTCCTCTACCAGACAAAAGAGGAAAACACTCAAATAGACCCAATAAAATTCAAGATGATGTTGTAGCTTATATAATCCAGCATATTTCAAGTTTCCCTTCAGAATTATCTCATTATTCAAGAAACTGCAATATCCATAAGAAATATCTGTCTCCGCTTTTATCGCTTCCTATTATGCATAAACTTTATATTGATACATGTAATGCAGACAAAGTCCAAAATCGATTTAAAGTTAAAGAATGCACGTACCGCAATATTTTTAACAATGAATTCAACTTATCGTTTGGACACCCGAAAAGTGACACTTGCAGCACTTGCGATTCTGGTGCTGCAAATGAGGAACATATTGAAAATTATAAAGCAGCGTTTGAGGCTCAGAATATCGACAGGGAACTAGCCAAAAATTTAGATGGTGTTGCATATATGACATTCGACCTCCAACAAACGATGCCGTTGCCTAGACTCAGTACTTCTAAAGCATTTTACCTCCGCCAAATGTGGTTCTATAATTTAGGCATACATATTATAACTAAAGAAGTTGATAAAACCATTTTTTGTACATGGACTGCAAGCTGAGACATCTACTCTACATCGCGGTATCTGCGCAGTAGATGACACAACACCAATCAAACTGAGGGAACCAGAAATGCGCATAAACCACCTCACTAAAGACGAAAAAATGCGCACCTGGATGGGTAAACCTCTGCACGGGCGACATCCCAATGAGGTCAGCCAAGACTATGTCGACAATACAGCGTCGAACTATTGGTTGACATCAGGAAAGATGTTCCCTGAAACGGAGGGTTCATTACTGGCCATTCAGGATCAGGTTATACCAACCAGAAATTACCTGAAATATATCGTCAAAGACCCTCAGGTTCAAAACGACAGAGGCCGATATGGATGTCAAGCCCAAGAAACCATCCAACATCTTACAGGGGGCTGCCAGGCATTTGCTGCAACTGAATATAAGGAAAGGCATGACGCAGTGGGAAAGATCCTTCATCAAGAGATAGCTATCAAGCTGGGACTTCTCCAAACGGACCATCTTCCATATTACCAATACGTCCCTGAGAGTATGCTTGAGGATGGCAACTACAAGCTATACTGGGACCGCACTGTGCTCACAGACCAAACAGTGGCACATAATAGACCAGATCTCGTACTAGTTAATAAATTAACAAGACAAACAACACTAATTGATGTGGCGATACCTAACAACAATAATCTACATAGTAAATTTACTGAAAAGATCGCCAAGTACAGAGATCTGGAAATTCAAATACGAAGACAATGGAGAATGCAAAGTACCCAGACGATACCTATTGTTATGTCTACTACTGGAGTCATTCCGAAGAACCTCCTCGAAAGCATAAAAAGGCTGGGTCTAAATGAACATCTTTACAAGACCATGCAGAAAGCTGTACTACTCGCAACGGCCAGATGTGTACGAAAATTTCTGGGAGATACACCTGCATACCAAGTCACCTAGGGCTCGATAACATGGAAAGAGTTCCACCAGAGCTCAATCCTTTTGATACCATAGGTATCTGAGATGAGTCAATTTTCCCCTTAGAGGGAGTGTGAGCCGTATGGCTAAATCTGGATAAGGAGTTTATTTTATTTTACATTTACATTTTTTTTACATATGCATAAATATGTTGGATAACATAATTAAAGAAGTTTATCTTTAAATTAATTATAATATTACAATAATCAAAAATAAAAGTCTGTCTTATATTACAACCAAAAGTTATATAGTATTTAGTTATATAGCAAAAGTTATATAGCATCTAGGTTTCCACTCTCTGAAAACGGATTAAATTAAATCACTTTTATGTTTCAAAATTTGACTGGCTTGAGGTTTTTCAATTCGAAATTTTTTTGCTAACTGTCTAACAGAGGTCTCACACTTATGGTCTAACGCTTATGCGTCTCCCCATAATGAACCAAATAGATTTTTCTTTCAAACTTAAAAACTTTCTTTTTGCGGACGCCATATTATTCACGTTGCAAAACGTTCAAAAACTAAAATTGTTTCAATTACCTTAAATACATATTTACATGTTCAAAGACAGACCCAAAGTTTATTTTGAAATTTAATCCGAAAATAAAATTTTTAGGAAAAAAATCACTCATAAAAATACAAGGTCTATAATATGCTTAATCAGACATTTCGGTTGCAATTCTTGAATACTTATTCCAGTCAAAACACAATTTAATAAGTTCTTGGTGTCGTACTTCTTTCTTTAACAGACACATACAATAATTTTTTATTACTTACAAGTAATAAAACTGTAGTGATGATAACGTGAACAGTATCAAATATCACGTCGTGGGCATCTGTATTGATTTGAAATAATAAAAAATGTAGTTTTATATTGTAAAATATGTGGAAAAAAACGTTAATTTTTTCATTTACTGTCCTAATTTACGTCTCATTTACTGTCCGCGTCCGTTGTTGAGAGTGTCCGTCGAAGGGAGTTAAAGGTACAGGTTCATATATCGCCGAATGGTTTTTGTTTTAAAAATCGTCCGTATAGAGGAGGTGTCCGGCGAAGAGAGGTGTCCGTTAAGAGAGAGTTTACTGTATTGTGTATGAGCGATTGAGATTGAGACCATATGCGGAACAAATAGTTGGGGGATATCAATGTGGTTTCTGCAGGCAGAAGTCCACAATAGATCAGATCTTCGTCTTGAGACAAATCTTGGAAAAGACTAGTGAATTTAATATAGACACACATCATCTCTTCATTGATTTTGAGAGTGCTTATAATAGTATCCATCGAGAATTTCTGATCCACGCCTTGAAAAAGTTTAATATTCCAACTCAACTCATTGATATAGTAAAAGAAACACTTAAAGTACAGAGCCAAATTCAAAACGCACTAACAGATACAACACATGTTAGAACGGGCCTACGACAGGGAGATGTCCTATTCTGTATTCTATTCAACATCACATTAGAAAAAATAATTAGAGAGTCAAAAGTCAACACCAGAGGAACAATAATAACAAAAAGTGTACAAATATTGGCATTTGCAGATGATGTTGATATCATAGCTAGAAGCATTTAATGCGATAGAAAGAGCGGCACAAAACAGTGGTCTAAATATTAATGAAATAAAAACCAAATACATGAAGGCCACCAAATCGACAGGCCAAAGAAACCTACAGAATCTGACAATAAGTGACTATAACATCTAAAGCGTAATAGCTATTTGTATAACAAGGGAGGAAAGTGCTACTTTTCCTCCCGAGAATGAAGTTTACTGCCCGACGCGTAGCGGAGGGCAGTAATCATTCAAGGGAGGAAAAGGCACTTTACTCCCATGTTATACATATGATTTTTCCACCTTCCTCAAATAACAAGTCATTTTTTCATTTTTACTTAATTTATTTATGTAACTAACCAACAAAATTTATTAGAACTAATAATAACAAGTAAGTACAATATAACTGTCAACTGTCAAATATAAGTCAAATTATTAATGTAAACATTGTTAAATCAAAATAACAATTTACTGTTTTTACCGTTCTGCAAAATACAGGGTGTATAAATAAACGTTAAAATGTATAGATACTTACGTAATAGAAAATAGATATTGTACAGGGCGTCAATAAGTTATATTTCATGAATGAAATACCATGACGTCACTTTTACTTTTCCTCCCTAGGGAGGAAAAATATTTTCCTCCCTAGGGAGGAAAAGTACAACTTTGCTCCCTACAATCAGGTCCGGAAAAGTATACTTTCGCTAGAGGTAGGTGGAAAAAAAATTTACATATCTAGGTTCACTAGTTACCGCAGATAACAATGCCAGCGAAGAAGTCAAGAGAAGAATACATATTGCTAATAAGACATATAATGGACTAATTAAACATCTAAGATCTAACAACATCACGAGAAAAACCAAATGCAAAATATACAAAACCCTGATAAAACCGGTCCTTACATATGGATCAGAGACATGGACACTGTCGAAAAGCGATGAGAACTTATTAGGTACGTTTGAACGAAAAATCCTCAGACACATATAAGGGGGTGAAAGAAAATGACGTATGGCGCAGAAAATATAATTTTGAACTATACGCAGCATACAACGAACCCGACGTCATAACATCCATAAAAATCGGACGTCTGCGCTGGATGGGCCATGTTGAACGGATGTTGGAGACCGAAACACCAAAACATATAATGAGGCAAGCACCAGTAGGGAGGTCAAAGGGAAGACCCAAACTTAGATACATGGAACAAGTGGAACAAGATCTGAAAACACTTGAGATTACCCACTGGAAGAACAAAGCAAGGAACAGAACAGAATGGCGGAAAATCCTAGTACAAGCCAGGACCCAAAAAGGGTTGTCGAGCTACTGATGATGATGATAGCCTCAGGTTTTCTTAACATTATGTTTTTTTTATTAATTCCCTTATGTGGGATAATAAAAAAAAGTTATCTACTTTAACAACTAGATTGTTCTTCATCAATACAGGGTAATTCTAAATAAGTGCGACAAACTTTAAGGGGAAAGGAACAAAATGCAAAATTTTGAAGCCTGTCAAAATTTTCAATGTATTTTTAATGTAATCATTTAATATTATTAATCACTAATAAATATTTTTGAAAAATTTAAACGCAGAATGAAAGATTACTTTATTACTGAGGGCCGAAAATCTCTTATAATGAATAAAAAGTTTTTTTTGAATGACATATTTAAAGCTAAAAATCAGACTAAATTTTCTCTTAGTTTTTCACCCCTGTAACTTATTAAAATTAACATTATAGAAGTCTAGGGACTTTCTGCCCTCGGTAATAACGTAATATTTCATTCTGTTTTAAAATTTTTCAAAAATACTTAGTTTTCTCAAGATTCGAAAAAAATTAATCCCATTTAAATAGCATTGAAACCAAAAGGTCGTACCATCCCCTTAAGGGGTAATTCTGCATGAAAAAATAATGACAGTTTGCTTGATAAACGTATGCCCGCAAATGTTTCGTTTTCGAGATACGGGATGTTGAATTTTTTCTTACAAACTGACGCTTTATTTATTATTATAAAACCAACTGAGATATGCAAATGAAAGTTGGTAGGTTTTAAGAGATAGTTATTGCGGATTTTTTGACTGTGTGAATGTGGAGAAAATGCCTTCAAAGTTTATTCTGCTGTTATAAAAATTATGTGTAATATTGTTTTAAATAATTATACAAAAAACAAGACAGCCATCAAAGTGATAAATTTTCAAGAAAGTATAAAAAGAAAAATAATGCTAAGGAAAATAACAAAAAAACAAAGTTATCTACTCTAAACCCTAAGACTGCACATCAAACTATGTGAGCAATTGTTGTTATAGTTATTTCTAGCGATATTTTGTATATAATTTAAAATAATATAATATTTATTTAAAATAAAGTATTTTACACATATTCTTGTCATTGGTTTTTTTTTTGTATAATAAACGTTACTTAAAAGGAATTACTTTTAATTTTATTTTGTACAAACTTCTAATTAATATATTTTTCTGTTCGACTCAAAAAATACTATAAATTTTACCAGAATTTGTAGTTTAAAATTCTTGTTTCGAAAGCGGTAGTCCGAGAGTCGGACTACCGACGTCATGAATTGCGTCGTTGCCTTTTTGTCTTCATGGCTTGTAAAGTAAAGGTGGCTCGTTTTCGTAGACATGCGAGACATGCAGATGTGGCTGTGACACTTGACAGTGACAGAAGCTGTTTAGGTTATACACATCATAAACAAAACTAGAAAAAAATAAATTGTTAATTTATTATTAATAAAATGTACCAGTGAAGTGATTGAGATTTGATAAAAATAGCACCTTCGTTAAAAATGGATCATACAAGGTTAGTAGTGGAAACAATTCGGCAAGAAGTAACTGAAAACAATTTACAACTCAAAGCCCTAATCCAAGATATTGATGAATGTGTGGGGCCCCTAGTAGAACTACAAGCCTTAAACAGTGCAGGGCGTTCAAAAATAAGTACTTTACGAAAATTAATAAGCAAATTTAGTGATTTAGCAACTGAAACTAAAAGTACTATTTTACTTAAAGATGTTGCTTTGTATAGAGAACAGTTCGCAAATAGTATGGACGCTTTTAAAAAAGCGAACTTAAAATCTATGTCAGCAATAGAACAAGGTACAAAAGAAGAGCTAGTCAAGCATACAGCTGAAGATACAGATGTAAGGCAACGCCAAAAACGCAACAAAGAAAATATGGCTACGATTAGCTCCAATGTCACAGACCAACTACTCTCTATTAGTAGACAATTAGCTGATACAACCCAAAGGAGTGCGAACACTTTGGAATCTTTGGTGTATTCTTCAGATAGCGTTATAGGGACTCAAGAGGAGCTCAAAGTGACTTCTAGCGTAATAGGACAATCAGGAAAGCTTTTAGCAAAATATGGACGAAGAGAGTTTACAGACAAGATACTAATGTGTTTTGCTTTTGCATTTTTTATATGTTGTGTTGTTTATATTGTTCAAAAAAGGCTGTTTTAAATTATGGCAGGCTTGTTACGTATTTTAATAAGTTCTACAGAGCACAATCATCCTGCAATTTTTTTGATTATTTGAATGCTATGCTGGAGCAACGTTGTAACTGCCAGTAGTTTCATATGTGGGTTTTCCAGGGACAATGTTCTATATGCCCAAAATAATAAATAATGTACTACTGACTGTGGGGAATATTACGAAACCATACTTCATGTATCTTATAGTCTATCATATTAAACTCATAGATTCTGTTTTTTAATAATCAGTTATAATGGGTTTTTTTTCAATTTATTGACAAAATCTGATTTAAAGTTTACAAAGTTGTTCCAGCATAGCATTCATTTGTTAAATTTTTCAGATAAAGATTTTTTGTAAACTTGTTAACCAGTAATCATCGGCTTACTGCCAAAACCAACCAACTCCATTTTAAAAGTTTTGGGAAATCTACCTTTTAAACTTTAATTTGAAATTGAAAATCGACTGAATTTAAAAAAATTATTTAATAACTGAAAAATATTTTTGTCATATTTTTCAATTATTAAATTATTTAAATTCAGACGATTTTTCATTTCAAATTAAAGTTTAAAAGGTAGATTTCTCAAAACTTTTAAAAATGGAGTTGGTTGGTTTTGGCAGTAAGCCGACAATATGTTTATAATGCTGGTATATATATGTACTTCTTATTGAAATAAGATGTCATAGTTTATCTTAACAGAGATTACAATTGGTGCTACTATGGTATGAGGTTACCTGTCCCTGTCTATTATACTGTGCAAAATAAGCCAATTTTGTGGTTTATTATAATAATTATTATGATTGATATGCCTTATTCACTTTGTAAAGATTTTTTTGCTGGCACTGTATACCTACCTGTGTGGCTAAACAATACCATAATCTTTTCTCAGAAGGGTTTGCACACTATAATGAAAAAAATTAATAAAACGCATAAATCAGAAGAATTACCATTTTAATTCTGCAAACTAATACATTTTCATATCAATTAATTATTTTAATTGGGAATAAGCCACAAAATTGGCTTTTTCCCAACTAAAACAGTAAATAGAGATAAAAGAAAGGATTATTTGTAAAATTAAAATAATAATTATTCTTATTTATGTGAAATGAATTTCAATTCGATTCAAGTTCTCTGTTTACGCAGGTATAACCGTACCAACAGGCACTGCTAGGAAAACATTCCACTTTGCAGTTCAGAGAACCCATAAGAAACGAGTCTGTGTACTCTATACAGAGTATGGCATTAGTAAAATAAGAAAATCTACGGTTTCATTTTGATTAAAATCTGTCTTCCCCCATCCCCCGATAGTACTATTTCTAGGTCTACCTGTTGTCAAGGAGGCTCTGAGGAAGACAGATTTTACCATTACGACTGTAGTTTCTCTATATAAATTAAAAGAATTTATATCGCGGTATTATTAGAACGCCCTCTAATGGGGAATAAGTCAAATGAATTTCGACTCGATTCAAGTTCTCTGTTTACCCATGTATAACCATACCAATAGACACCGCTAGGAAAACATTCCACTTTGCAGTTCAGAGAACCCGTACGAAAAGAGTCTGTGTACTCTATATAGAGTATGGCATTAGTAAAATAAGAAAATCTACGGTTTCGTTTTAATCAAATTTTCTTATTTTACTAATGCCATACTCTGTATAGAGTACACAGACTTGTTTCGTATGGGTTCTCTGAACTGCAAAGTGGAATGTTTTCCTAGCGGTGCCTGTTGGTATGGTTATACCTGCGTAAACAGAACTTGAATCGAGTCGAAATTCATTTCACTTATTCCCTGTTAGAGGGCGTTCTAACCATCTTCTTCTTTAAGTTCCATCTTCTATCGAAGGTTGGAAATCATCATGGCAATGCGGACCCTGTTGACTGCCGCTCTAAATAGCTCTGCACTACTGCATTCGAACCATTCCCGTAAGTTCTTAAACCAGGATGTTCTTCGTCTTCCCACATTTTGCTTTCCTCGGATTTTGCCTTGCATAATAAGTTGTAATAATGAGTATTTTTGCCCTCTCATCACATGTCCCAAGTACTCAAGTTTTCGTCTTTTGATAGTTAGTATTATTTCCGGTTGATTTCCTATCCTTCCACACAGTTACTTCCACATTCGACATTCTTTGAATCCATGATATTCATAGGATTCTTCTGTAACACCAAAATTCAAAGGCGGCCAACTTATTCAAATGGACTTGTTTCAACGTCCACGCTTCCAAGCCATAAAGAAGAGTAGAGAACACGTAACATCTAAGCATCCTTAGGCGTAGTTCTAACCCTATATCCTGACAACAAAGAAACTTTTTAAGTTTAATGAAGGATGCACATGCTATTTCAATACGTGTCTTAATTTCTTTGGTCTGGTCTACATTTGATGTTATCCACGTTCCTAAGTATTTGTAGTTATCTTCTTCTTCTTCTTTGAGTGCCTCTCCTATCGGAGATTGGATATCATTAGGGCGATTCTAATTTTATTTACTGCTGTTTTGAACAATTCGTTAGTGGTACAGCCAAACCACTCTCTCAAATTTCTCATCCAGGACATTCTTCTACGGCCTGGATTTCTTCGTCCTTGGATTTTTCCTTGCATTATGTTTTGTAGGAATGTGTACTTTTGTCCCCTCATCAGGTGGCCTAAGTATTCAAGTTTTCTCTTTTTTATATTCAGTAGAACTTCTGGCTTGTTATTTATTCTGCGTATTACTTCTTCATTTGTAATTTTATCCACCCAACTTATTCTTAGTATACGGCGGTAGCACCACATCTCAAAGCTTTCAAGATTTTTAATATTCCTCTGTTTAAGAGTCCATGACTCAACACCGTAGAGCAAAGTACTGAATACATAGCATTTTAACATTCTAGTTCGTAGATGAATACTAATATCACGATTACAAAATAATTTTTTCATTTTTATAAAAGTAGACCTGGCAATTTCAATACGTCTTTTTATCTCGTGATTTTGGTCACCTGTTTCATTGATAAGGGTTCCCAAGTATTTGTATTCATTTACTTTTTCAAGTTGGGTACCGTTTATTGTGATACTAGTGTCATTTATTGGATTCTTACTGAAGGTCATATATTTGGTTTTTTTGACGTTCATCCTTATGCCGTAGTTATTACATATCTCATTCATATTTTCAACTAGATGTTGTAGATCTTCCGCTGTTCTTGCCATTATCACAGTATCGTCAGCATATCGAATGTTATTGATAACTTCTCCATTGACTATTATCCCTTCGTTTGCATATGAGAGAGCTTCTTGGCATATTTGTTCGCTGTAGATATTAAACAAGAGCGGTGACAATATACAACCCTGTCGTACCCCTCTACGTATTTCTATTTCGTCCGATGTTTGGTCTTCTATTTTTATATTAGCTCGCTGATTCCAGTACAGATTTAATATTATTTGTATGTCTCTGGTGTCAATGTTCTTACTCTCCAGGATTTCTTTGAGTTTACTGTGGCGTACTTTGTCAAAGGCCTTTTCAAAGTCTATAAAGCAGGCGTGTACCTCTTGGTTAACATCTAGGCATCTCTGTGTTAGAACGTTCAGGGCAAAGAGAGCATCCCTTGTACCTAATCCTTTTCTGAATCCCATCTGTGTATCGTTAATATCGATGTCTAGTTTTTGATAGATTCGGTTGTGGATGACTCTAAGAAATATTTTAAGCAGGTGACTCATCAAGGAGATTGTTCGATGATCTGAACATTGCACTGCCTTAGTTTTCTTCGGTATGGTGACAAACGTAGACAGCAACCATTCTTGTGGTATTATACCAGTACTGTATATTGTATTGAATATATGCAATATTATGGTTACGGATTGAACATTCAAAAGCTTCAGCAGTTCTGTAGGGATTTCATCAGGTCCGTTTGCTTTTCCATTTTTAGCGTTTCTTATTGCGTATTCTACTTCTTCTTTCAATATGTCTGGCCCAGTTGCATTGATTATCTGAGTTAAGTTGTTTCTATCGTCTTCAAATAATTCATTCAGGTATTCTGTCAATCTTTTTATTTTATTCTCTAGATCTACAATAAGGTTTCCATCTTTGTCTTTAAGTTTACCTATTTGGCATTTATTTATGCTTCCTGTTATCTCTTTTACTTTTTTGTGCATATTGAACGCATCGTACTTTTTCTCATAGGTTTCCATTTCTTCACACTGTTCTTTAATCCACGCCTCTTTGGTTTCTTTTATTCTCTTTTTTATGTGTTTGTTTATTTCTTTGTATTTGTCTAGGTAATTCTTCATATTTCTTCTTTGTTCCATCAAGTCTAGTATATCCTGTGTCATCCACCCCTTGTTCTTTGTTGTCGTTTTTGTCAGATGTTTCTTTCCTGCTGTTTGTATAGCTGTATTTATGTACTTTAATTTTTGGTTAACGTTATCTGTATCGTTAATTTGTTGTTGCACTGAACTGAGGTTTTCATTTATTTCTTCTCCTGTTTCTTGTTGTATATTTTTGTTTCTAAGTTTAACTAAATCTAGTGTCTTTCTTTGTGGTCTCCTTATCTTTTTTGGTCTCGCCTCTATCACAGTAACTACCGGATTATGATCTGAGCCTATATCAGCTCCTGGGTACGTCTTAGTACATTTAACAGCATTACGATACCTCCTTGCTATCAGAATGTAGTCTATTTGATTTCTCACTATTTTTTGTTTGGTATGTTGTGGAGATGTCCATGTATATAATCGCCGAGGAGGTAATTTAAAAAGGGTGTTTGTTATTACGAAGTCTTCGCTCTGGCAAAATTGAATCAATCGATCTCCTCTGTCGTTTCTGTTTCCAAGTCCATAGTTTCCTACATGTTCTCCTACCTTACCTTGACCGACCTTGGCATTAAGATCGCCCATTTTTATGTTAATGTGTTGCTTTTTTATTGCTTTCAGCATTTCTTCTAAGTCGTTGTAGAATTGTTCTATTTCATCGTCATCTTTATCTGCTGTTGGTGCATAGGCTTGAATAAGATTTATTAAGTTATGTCTTTCTTTAATTTGTATTAATATTAAGCGTTCTGAGTAAGGAGTACAGGTAATCAGAGAATTTTTCCATTTCTTTGAAATGATGATTCCAACTCCGTACCGATGGGTGTTGTTGTCGATTCCGGAGTAATAAAATACGCCATCATTTCGTGTTGAACATTTCCCGGATCCTGGCCATTGTGTATCGCTGATTCCTAAAACATCGATGTTTAGTCTATTCATTTCTTGTTCAACATTATCCAGTTTTCCTGCAGAGAACAAACTTCTCACATTCCACGTTGCAACTCTTAAAGTTGTTGGTTTCTGCATTTTTGTAAAAGGATTTTGCAGGTTTACGACCGAGTGAGCCTTGTAGTCTTGTGCTTTTCTCTCTCTGCCGGATCTTGGTATCCGATTCCCATGATCAGTAGAGTTTCCACTATTTTTGGTGTACACCGTAATGACTTAACTAGGGGTACTCTATGAGTCTTTAATGCAGTGGTTTCCCGTTGCCTTCTGCATCCTTCCACCGTTGACCATCCTTGGTTCATCCGCCTTCGAGACCGATTTCTCGATCTCAGGACAAAAGAGTGCCCTTCCACATACTAGCTCATCCGCCCGAAGCCGTTGGCCAGTAAGTGGTGGGATTGCATATACCGGCAATCATTCGGTAGATTTCATACCATATCTGGTTACCCTCACTTAGTTTAGCCTGCAGACCAATGCAGTTGCCCGGAATGTGGCACGAGGAGCCATAAGTGAGAGTTGGATGTCTTATGGGGACCAGTTATCAAGAACCATCTCCCGTCCATGACGCTCGATGTGGCCGTTCCGATAGAAAGGTACTACCCCTATAATACATCCCGAGTTATCAAGTCTCAATTACAGTATCTTCTATAGTTAATTGGATGTTTACGTGTGCTGATTTAGTTATGATCATGCATTTAGTTTTCTTTAAATTCATCTTCAGTCCGTACTCATGACAGCATTCATTAAGGCGTTGCATTACGTTCTGTAAATCATTGTTATTATCTGTTATTATTACTGTATCGTCTGCAAAACGTAAGTTGTTCAAAACTTCTCCATTGATAGATATACCTTCTATTGAATCTGAGAGCGCTTCTTGAAATACCGCTTCACTGTAGACATTGAAAAGTAGTGGAGACAGCACGCAACCTTGACGGACTCCTCTCTGTATTTTGATATCTTGGGTGTCCTGGTTGTCAACTATTACCTTCATGTCACGACTGTCAATATTTTTGCTTTTTAATATATCTACAAGCTTTTTATGTGAACTTTATCAAATTCAAAGTCTACAAAACATAAGTAAATATCCTGATTCGTGTCCATGCATCTCTGGGCCAGCACATTCAAGCCGAACAAAGCATCTCATGTGCTCATACCTTAAAAAAAACAGTTGTCAAAATCAAACTTTTCAAAATCGTTTAAAATAATTATATTTTTTCTATTTATATCTTATTTATACATTCAAAGGGGGTGTAATGCTAGTTCGCGTCCGCAGGTAATACTGCATGTGCACCCTGGGTAAACTAAAGAGCTAGCACAAGAGGCGCCAGACAATCTTTCCTAAAGATCTCCTGGCAGATATCACAGTTATGTTAGAATAATTATTAAAGATGACACAGTTATTGAATGGAGTTTCCAAAGAAGAATTTACAAAAGAAATTGGACCCAATGTAAGAGTTTGCCAATTAAATATAGAAGGTATAAGTAGAGCCAAATGTCAAATTCTACACAAACTATTAAAAGATAACGATATTGATCTGGTCGCATTACAAGAAACGCACACAGAAAACGAATTTCAATTGAGTTCAAGAGGAAAAATCCCCGGCTATGATTTACTGGGTGCTACCTACGACAGAGCCTACGGTGTAGCAACTTATGTACGTACAGACATAGAAAATGCAGCCTTGGTTTCTACTTCTACCAAGAATTATTATTATTTTTTAATGTATTGTGATCTTTATTTTTATACAAAAACTGTGATAGAGCCATACGCTAAATAAAAAATAAAATAAATACCATTTCTAAAGCCAAATTGTGTGTCACTGATTTCATATTCGAGAGTTGTAACAATTCTACTGTGTATTATTTTCAAAAATGTTTTAAGTGTGTGACTCATTAAAGATATTGTTCTGTGATCCGAGCAGGTTATTGCACTTACTTTTTGGGAATTGCTACAAAAGTCGATTGCAGCCATTGTCTGGGGATTGTGGCAGTCTGATATATTAGATTAAAGAGTTCAACTATTACATCAATACCATCTTCATCAATAAGTTTTAATAATTCGATGGGCACATTATCTGGTCCAGTAGCTTTACCCTCTTTCGTGTTTTTAATAGCATAGATGACTTCGTCTCTTAATATTGGTGCTCCGGTATCCTCTGTGATTCCATTCTAACCATACTGCGATATAAATTGTTTTAATTTATATCGAGAAACTACGGTCGTAATGATAAAAATCTGTCTTCCTCAGAGCCTCCTTGACAACAGGTAGACCTAGAAATAGTACTATCGGGGGATGGAGGAAGACATATTTTAATCAAAATGAAACCGTAGATTTTCTTATTTTACTAATGCCATATACTCTGTATAGAGTACACAGACTCGTTTCGTACGGGTTCTCTGAACTGCAAAGTGAAATGTTTTCCTAGCGGTGCCTGTTGGTATGGTTATACCTGGGTAAACAGAGAACTTGAATCGAGTCGAAATTCATTTCACTTATTCCTCGTTAGAGGGCGTTCTAACCATACTGCGATATAAATTGTTTTAATTTATATCGAGAAACTACGGCCGTAATGGTAAAAATCTGTCTTCCTCAGAGCCTCCTTGACAACAGGTAGACCTAGAAATAGTACTATCGGGGGATGGAGGAAGACAGATTTTAATCAAAACGAAACCGTAGATTTTCTTATTTGTGTGTTTATAAACGTGACAGCATACTATAAACTATATTAGCACCTTACAATTATTTAAGTTGTATACACATTATTTTGCTCATATAGATGTTATTTATTTATATACAAAGATATTTGTTAATAATTTTATCTTTTATTGGTGATATATAGCCATTAAGGCAATTTTAATTTAAAACAATAGTATTTCCATTTTTTTCATTCCTTGACTATTTCTATTAAATTGTATTATGTTTACCTGTTTTTAAGTAAAGGTACTTGGTAGTCTATTTTTTTCTTCTTCTAATTAAATGATTAAATTTTAAAATTGGCTGTATATTATTATGTAATCGATTGTGTGTCAGAGAAAACGGGCACCCACAAAATTGAGGAAATCTTAAATTATTTATACACACAAAATTCCGCCACCCAAAATTTTTGATTAAGTTTGACAATTTATAACTTTATTATTTTGTGCTCCGATTTTCAAGATTCTTGCAACAGTTTGTAGGTATATATATATATATATATATATATTGATATCGTTTGGTATTATTCTGGTAACAAAAAAATTTTGCTTGCATGGCATTATACAGGGGTGAATGGAAGAATTGTATTTTCGCCTAACTTTAAAGAATTCTGTAGAAAAATGGAAGAAGCTGATTTTGTTTCATAGTCCTGTCATACTATCCCGGAGGCATCACTAAAATTTTGTTTTTTGAATTATACGAATATCTCTTTTGTTGTAAGAGCTGTACCTACCATTTTATGTAAATACAGATTAACTGATTTACTCCTAAAATACAGGTTGGATTGATAAGATTAGAATGGCCCGCAAGCAGCCCAGATCTCAATCATATTGAGCATTTATGGGATGAATTAAAAAAAGGTAATCGCCGACATCCTAGGCCTTCAGAAAATTTGGTACAGTTATGGCTCTTGTAGAGGAATATCGGGCTATTCCTCAGGCAAAGATAACACATCTTTATCCGATGCCAAACAGATTGCGAGCAGTCGTTGCTGCAAGAGGTGGAGATACCCGCTATTGAATTGTTTTGTTGTTAATTTTGTTTTGTTAATTTTAGTGCGCTTGATAATTTTAATGAAATAAACCTTCAAAGCAAGTTTTTATTTACAGCTCTTACAATAAAAGAGATATTCGGATAATTAAAAAAAAACCCTAGTGATACCTCCAGAATAAAACAAAAGGAGTATGAAACAAAATCAGCCCTCCAATTTTTCCACAGAATTTTTTAAAGTTAGGAGAAATTACAACGCTTTCATTAACCCCCGTATAATGCCATATAAGAAAAAATTTGTTGTTATCGGAATAAAAACGAACGACACCAATACATGTACCTACAAACTGATGCAAGAATCTTAAAAATCGGAGTACAAATAATAAAGTTATAGATTGTCAAACTTAATCAAAAATTTTGGGTCGAGGAATTTTTTGCCGGTGAGTGTATATTTCTCCATTTTCTTTTAATTTCTTTTATTATAATTAAATTAAATGAATTATCATGTGTATTCATAAGCTGAGCCTGCAAAAAGAATAAACAAATTTGAAAAACCTATTAACAAATCAAGAAAGCTTCACGGAATTGAATATTTTGAGAACTGTGTGAACTATTGTAGTGTTCTAAAGAGTTTCTGAGATACCTTAGTTTTACAATAGCCTCCTTACAGTGAAGTGTATGGAAACTTGTCCTTGGAACCCAGAATAGCACAATGCTTCACTCTGAACCCGTTATTTTGTTTTTCAAAGTAAGCTTCAGATCTTCAAGTACACCAGCAAACATATGGATTTAAGAAGTTCTTCAGCTTTAATAAACTTCCACTCAATTCTTTGTGATGTTAGAGGGCACTTCCTTAGCCCATATCAACCCTAAGTACCATCCATGAGAACTTTCCATATAGGGATCATATATGTAACTTCATCAATAAGTATGTCTCTTCTATGGGCTCTAATCTCATACACCAATTTATCCAGATAGTTCTAGAGGATCTAGATCCTAGTTTTGTAGCTTTCTCCACCACAATATTTTAAGGAGAAAATTGCAACTTTCTTCTATCTTGTGATTCTCTCGTCGGAAATATATTTGGTAGACATAGTCTGTTTAACAGCATGTGTCGCATCAGTTTTATCTCGATAAGTAGTTGAAAATTTCCATGGTGTGATGACTTTGATAAATTCCTGAGCTTTTTTCTTTGATTTCCAGATAAGCCTTGCCGAGATATTCCAAGTTTCTCGATATTTTCTATATAAGAGTATGCAAACTGCCATTTAATTTGCTTACTTTCACAATATTGTGGGGACTGTAACTCTTCGTTAGTTTGCTGGATGCTTTGAAATATTTTTGTTAGTTTTTCAGTCTTTAGAGACACACATCTTTATTTTCATTGTTGAGTTGACACATAACTAAATTATAATGAAATGTTTAATGATTCTTCTTGAGGTAAAATGTTTCAGAAGTGGAAAGCTTCTGTTTGGATTTTCAAATGTGAACTATTTAAGGAGAATACCAGTACCCATGATACTATAAATAACATTTATAGTATCATGCCAGTACCTACAGGATAGAATATGTTTTTGGAAGTCATACAGAAAGGGTATGGAGTTGGTAGCTGCGCTTAAAAGGAGTGTATAAATTGATTGCATTTAAGTGACGAGGTGGAAAGGATATAGGCGAAAGAACTAGGTGAGAGATACAAATTGTAGTACCTATGTAGGAAAAAGTAACATTAGGAATGGAGTTGGTATAGTTACTGATAAATCAATGAAAAGTACCTTAACATGATTAAAGGAATCTCGTATTTACCAAAAAAGATTGATCGATCAAGTTGAAAAATCAGTAACCAATAGTTGGTAAAATGCTCCCTGTGTTTAAAAGGTGGCAATTGGTCGTTGTTGTAACTGCATAATCACCAAGATATTCTCCATCGAAAGTAAGTGCGTAGGTACTAGTTAGGATAGGAGAACATAATATGCAACCACAATTTAAGAAAGTTAAAATTAGTCTTTTTGATAGACTAGTGGATAAATTACTCTGTATATTTCCTTAATTCAAAAGAACCAGGAAACTCAAGAATAACGGGTTGATATTTCTTCCTCCAAAGGTTATGCAAATCCAGTTAAATCACCTGTTGTTTTCGCCACCAACAGAAAATTCTGAGAGATGCTGATTGGGATGTTCAAGCTAGAAAAGCAACCTTTCCACCGAGTGTGGATACTCTAGAACATTCGAGAAAAATAAGTCATAAGAATTAGGTCTGGATCCCGCACATGAAAAAAAAATTGATTAATAGCAAGCTGAAAATTTGTTAATAGCTTAAGGGTGTCTAGTCGGATAAACTTTGATATATGGGAACACTGGAACAGGGGCAGTTTTAATTCTGGAACAGGTTAAAAATTTGGAACGGTCAGACCACGAAAACGGCACATTTATTTTGTCCGACAGAACAGACTTAAATTCTCCGAAAAGAGATTAAACTCTCATGCAAAAATCAGACTGCTATTTATCACCTGTCATAATTCCTGTCATTTGGCATATTCTACATGTTCCACTCATTAAAACGCCCATTTGGTGATAAATAGCAGTCTGATTTTTGCATGAGAGTTTAATCTCTGTTCGAAGAGTTTAAGTCTGTTCTGTCGGACAAAATAAATGTGCCGTTTTCGTGGTGTGACCGTTCCAAATTTTTAACCTAATCCACAATTAAAACTGCCCCTGTTCCAGTGTTCCCATATATCAAAGTTTATCCGACTAGACACCCTTAAGCTATTAACAAATTTTCAGCTTGCTATTAATCAACTTTTTTTTCATACGCGGGATCCAGACCTAAATGCGAAAGGAGATTATTGTCCCCAACTTCAATAGGGTTCTTCCTTATAGCCCATATTTCAAGACTCTAGGCTGATTCGTTTAAAAATTATTACACAGACGGACGTACAGACAATATTATATAAGATTCCAAAAAGGGCCTCCTTGGTACCTAAGAAATTTGTGCATCCAATAAAAATATATAATATTACGTTTTAATTAAATTATTATTGTGGTACCACTAGTTAAACAAAACGTTTTTAAAACTTTTTTGCCTCTTAGTATACAGGGTGTAACAAAAATACAGGCCATAAATTAAATCACATATTATGGGACAAAAAATAAATCGAATTAACCTAACTTACCTTAGTACTAATATGCACATAAAAAAAGTTACAGCCCTTTGAAGTTACAAAATGAAAATCGATTTTTTCGAATATATCGAAAACTATTAGAGATTTTTTATTGAAAATGGACATGTAGCATTCTTATGGCAGGAACATCTTAAAGAAAAATTATAGTGAAATTTGTGCACCCCATAAAAATTTTATGGAGGTTTTGCTCCCTTAAACCCCCCCAAACTTTTGTGTACGTTCCAATTAAATTATTATTGTGGTACCATTAGTGAAATTCAATATTTTTAAAACTTCTTTGTGTCTTAGTATTTTTTCGATAAGGCTGTTTTTATCGAGTTGTGGCCTCTTTTTTAATATGTTTACATAAACATTTTATGGGGGTTTTGTTCCTTTAAACCCCCCAAATGTTTGTGTACGTTCCAATTAAACTACTACTGCGATACCATTAGTTAATCACAGTGTTTTTAAAACTTTTTTGCCTCTTTGTGTTTTTTCGATGAGGCACCTTTTATCGAGATGTGGCTTCTTTTTTCATATGGTTCAAAATATACCTAAAAATGTAAATCATAAATAAATTTTCATATTATTACAAAGTCTCCATAATCGTACTTAACCATATACAAATATGTGGTGGATTTGACAAATATTCAAAATATCTCGATAAAAACACTAAGTACTAAGAGGCAGAAAGTTTTTAAAACACTGTGTTTAACTAAGGGTACTACAATAATAATTAAATTGGAACGTACACAAAAGTTTGGGGGGGTTTAAAGGAACAAAAACCCCATAAAAGTTTTATGGGGTGTCTAAATTTCACTATAATTTTTTCTTAGGATACTACTGCCAGAAGAATGACACATGTCCATTTTCAATAAAATATCTCAAATAGTTTTCGATATATTGGAAAAATCGATTTTTATTTTGTAACTTTAAAGGGCTGTACGTAACTTTTTTTTATGTGCACATTTGTACTAAGGTAGGTAAGTTAGGTTCAATCGAACTATTTTTGGTCCCAGAATATGTAATTAAATTTATGAACTGTATTTTTGTTACACCCTGTATATAGGTACTAGGTACCTATTTTCGATAAGTCAGTCTTTATCGAGATATTTTGACCATTCGTAAAATCCACCATATATTTGTAAATTTTGACGCACGTCAAAATTTTCAATGTAGGTACATTGAAAATTGTTTTATATGTAAAAAAAACTAAGTTTTCAATCTAATAGCACATAAAACAACATCCAAAAGTGTTATTCTACATCCTACCAGACTGAAAACAATGGGAACCTTCTCTGGTAACACCTCCGAGGCTTCTACAATTTGCAAGCCATAACGGATGCTGAGACTAAGGAAGATGAGGGAATTTTACAATTTATAATTCACGTCCAATCTGCTCAGCGCGGTAAAGTTCCAACGAGAACGGTTCCCTTCGTACTCCAATCAGAGTAAACATGTAAATCAAAAATGAATAACCATTTTCAATTTCGTTACAACACGAAACTACAGCCGCATCATTATTCCAGTTCATTCAGAGAGTACAGCAAGCACCTCTACTTACCGGCTTCGAAACTTATTAATGTGCCTCCTGATGAGAGACTAAAAGTTTCGAAACCGGTAGAGGTGCTTGCTGCACTCTCTGATTGAACTGAAATAATGATGCGGCTGTAGTTTCGTGTTGCAACGAAATTGAAAATGGTTATTCATTTTTGTTTTATGTGTATTCATTTTTTTTTCGAATCCTGATGAGAAGACTAGTAGGTAAGCATTTTTGAAAAATTTAAACGCAGAATGAAAGACTAGGTACTTTATTACCGAGGGCCGAAAGTTCCTTAGAATAAATAAAAAGTTTCTTTTGAATGAAATATTTGCAATTAAAAATCACACTAAATTTTCTCTTTTATTTTCACCCCTGTAACTTATTAAAATAAACAATATAGAAGTTTTCAGGGACTTATTTCGACCCTCGGTAATAATGTAATCGTTAATTCTGCGTTTAAATGTTGCAAAAATATTTATTAGTTTTCTCAGGGTTCGAAAAAAATGAATACATTTAAAAAACATTAAAAATTTTGACATGCGTCAAAATTTTGCATTTTGCTCCATCATTCTTGCTTAACCATTTAAAAGTTTGTAGTAGATTTTACAAATTTTCAAAATATCTCGATAAAGACTGCGGCTTATCGAAAAAGTACCTACTATGAGGCAAAAAAGTTTTAAAAACACTATATTATATTTTACTAATGGTACATCACAATTATAATTTAATTGGAACGTACAAAAATATCTGGGGACAGTGGCGGATCTAAACTTTTACCTTGGGGGGGGGGGGGGGACTTCCAATGAAGCACTAACGTGCACTAACCAAAAGACTAATATGCACTAACCATCTATCTAAAACAGATAAACCCAAACTACATTAAAGCCACATAAATAATAGATAATTTATATGTATTCAGTTCCCAAGTAGCAATTTGTCGACGCGACAACGTTGTCTACCGCGTGGCAACGTTTTGTTACAACGTTGTTATTGCCTAGAAGACGACCCAATTCTGCACTAATTTGGTGGACGATTTTTGAGTTGTCTTGACGTTGCCTAGGCAACCTTAAGCGTTGCATAAGACAACTGAAACGACCATAAAAAGTGCCTGCGTGCAATGGTTGCTCAAAGAGTCGGACTGGTTATGTTTTTTTACCTATATAAAAAGTAAACTATTTTGACATCATATCAGGTATTTAAATTTATATAAATACATAAATAAGGACTTAAACAAAATTACCTGATGTGAAATTTATAAACTTATCTCAGATTACCGTCAAATATGGATATTCCACCTTTAAAAAACACACGCGCTCATTTTTTATCACCTTTTTAACAAAAAATATGTAAATTTAAAATAAAAAATCTAATTTTAATATAAAAGCCAGAATTTATGTTAAAGATGTTTTTTATAAATTTAATGTATTGATGGTGCTTTTAAAGGTATTAGAAAATGCCTGCATTTTTTATATTTTGTGTTTTTATTTTCTTTACATCCCAAAAAAAAACCAAAATGGTGCATTAAACAACATTACCAATATTACTTAAAATATACCTTATTACCAACCATAGACGGATGAGACAACCGAGAAGTCCAATCGCCGACCAAACACGGCCTGGACCGACTATCCCAATCACTTTAGAACGCACCCTCTTATTGGGTGACAGAGGTCATGTGACCAGTGCAATGAAGTGCATCGAGTGCATCATTCTCCTTAACAGCGTTGCCATATTTAGTAGATATCTACTGTTTTGGTATATTTTTGATATTATTTAAAAAATTCTAGTAGGCAATGTTTTTTATTAGATGTTTGGTATATTTCAATATTTTGTTATCACTAAAATAAAAGTTGCTTTTTAATAGTATTCACCCTATTTCTAAATTAATTTTCAGACATTTTGTTACAATTTCCCAATGTCATTACCGAAAATAAGATTCAGGACGTAGATGATGATAATAGATGGTCAGAGAAATGAAACTGGTAAATACCAGATCTAAATAAGGAAATCTTCATATAATTGGTTTGGAGAATTTTCAAAATGATTGTAACGCTCGGTTTCATAATCAGTTTTTTAAATTTTAAGTAAGTTGGTACCTACCTTTATCACAATTCATATATGGGTAAATGTCAACTTTAAAGTGAAATGTTTACTTTAAGTTGATTATGAAACCGGGCGATTTTGACAGGTAACCGTTAACACCGATTTTACTGTATTTACAGGGCCTAAAAAGAATCTACTGATTTCTATTGATTTTTTGAAAGCAAAACTACTATCCGCTGCAAGATAATTCGGATGGAATTCAGACAAAATATGTACAAAAAGTAGATACATATTTTGTCGGAGTTTCAGCCAAATTATCTTGCAACGGATATAGTACTGAAAGAGTAAGAACTGGCCTGGCAACCCTGTCTAGCAAAGCTGATACAAAGATTTAAGCTTATCAAATCTACTGATAAAACAATGGACAATGGAGAAACCAGCTATAATAACAAACAAATAAACAGGTTGTTAAATAAATCGAAAATTTCCAGCAAAATAAAATATAAAATAATAAGAAAAAAGTAATAGGTTATAAAGTAAATTCTTTTTTTGCTCCTGAAGTTGCCGTAAACGTGAAACACATCTATAGAACTATACGTAAAGGCCCTGGGGTCGTAAGAGACAACTACCTAGTCGGCCAGAAAACCCATGGGCGTAAATTAGTTTAGCATTATAACGTTTTTAAGTAGTTGCGATTGTTGAAAAAACTTACTGTGATATGCAGTTGTCACAATAGTAATAACTTAGTTGCCCATATAACTACAGATATTACTTAACGTTGTAACATCGTAATGTCAGTCGGGTTAGGGGTCGTTGGCCGAAACAACTGAAAGTCCACTGTGGCAACGTTATATACAGTGCATTTGTTTGTACTGACAACCAATGCGTCGAAAAATTGCTACTTGGGTTCAGTTCTGAGAAAGATGAATAAAGAAGTGGAAGTCTTAAATACAATCAAAATCATGCAGAAAATTGGAATATCTCGGACATGTTATATACACGTGGAGAGAGATACAACCTGCTCCAACTCATGATGCAGGGAAAGATTCAAGGAAAAAGAAGCATTGGGAGACGCAGAATATTGTGGCTGCGCAACCTGAGAGAATGGTACAGATGCCATAGAGCAGCTGTCTCTAAAGAAGTCCGAATAGCTATGATGATTGTCGACCTCCCTCGTGGAGATAGCACTTGAAGAAGAAGATTCAGTCCCCATAATTTTTCTAACTGGAGTGTTTAGGTTGAATTTGTATGTGGTTTAAGATTCCTGTCAGCTAGAGCTAGTACATTTTTATATTTCAACAATTGTTTTCTTTAATTTTGGACCGTGTTAGGGGAGTTGAATTTCCCCTTTTTCCCACCCTGTAGATCCGCCACTGTCTGGGAAAGGAAACAAAACCCCCCATACAATTTTTATGCTGTTATATATTGTGAAATATTTCGCTGTTATTTTTTGTAAGATGTTCCTGCCATAAGCATGACAAAAAGATCGATTTTGATTGTGTAACTTCAAAGGGCTATAACTTTTTTATGTGCACATTTGTACTAAGGTACCTAACTTAATAGGCTCAATCAAACTAGTTTTGGTCACAAAATATGTGATTTAATTTATGGCCTCCCTCTTTGTTACACCCTGTATAATTAAAATTTCGAATGCTGTTTAAAACATTTAAATTAAAAAGAACTATCAAATTTATTATTTTTAAATTAAATTTCTGTATTTTCTGCCTAAAAACTAAACTGTTCTGTCTAGTTTCGTTATTCGCTAAAAGATGGCGCACCTGTAAAACTGCATTATTACCTTCAGTTTCTTTAAAACGATGAATAACGTTTAATTATTATTCAATCGTTCTTTATTCATACTTGCTCAATTAATAATTAGTTTTCATAGCTTTATAAAATAAAAATAATTGTGAACTTATTTGAGTACAAGTATGTACAAAACTATTGATAAGTTACACCTTAGACAAGGTCTCTTTCCTTGTCTAAGAGTTACACCAAATCAATCCAAGTTACCCTCAAAAGATGGCGCCACAAAGAAATATATTTAATATTTTCTAAATGAAATATTTTTTTATTTTTTTTTTCATGATATAAAAATAACATAATTATAATAATTAAAAAAAAACTTTATATTTTTAATGTCCAGTTACAAAATTGAATCATAAGTAACCATAGTCACCATAGATCTGATTAAAATTCAGATTATAAATAAAATTTTTGAATTTAATTTTTTGATAGTTAGCCAAGGTTGTTAAATAATTTTGACGTCTCGTTTCGGTCGTGTGTAATTACTTCGCGAATCCCACTGATTGGTGATGAGGGTTTGGTGTTCTTCACCTGCTTAAAATATAATAAGCCACTTTTCCTTTTCTACTTTTGTAATTGGCCGCCAGTTTCCCGCGCCTGTAAAGTTCCTACACGTCGATAAGCTGACGGAGCATCGACCGCCGTTTGCTCGTGAGGGAGTGGTAGCGGGTAGAACCAATACGTACCGTGTTTGTATATAGTGCGTTGCGACCATTGGTCTACAATTTGTCGACCAATCATTGAGAAAGTGCACACTAAAATATCCAATGTAAGTTCACAAATTATCAAACATATTCTACTGTACAATTGGGGGTTGTACCGCCAGTTCAAACAAATTAATTGTTGTTAAAAATTTGTAGAATGATTAGGAATCTTAAATTGAGAGTATATAATAATGGCGACAACTCCAGAACAAAGACCTTGCATTATAATAACCCTCTTCTAAATCACAACCCATACTCTTGGATTTATTTACTTCCATAATTTTTATATTCCATAGTAACAAATAACCTTGTATATGTAATAATGTGCCAAAGAAGTCCATATTGTTCCAGATATGAGGTATAATCAATTTCATTTGACTTTGAAGTTGTGATGTTTCATAATTTTTGTATACACTTACCATGTCAAAATATTTTTAATAGATAATGTTTCCTTATTTAAGATAACTGTAGGTTTGATTAGCTCATAGGTTTTTCAATGGTGCAATTTCTTAAAAATGCAACTTATGTCTGTGTGAAACTATTGAACACTACACTTTAATAAAAAAATGTAATCAATTATGTACATGAGAGTAACTTAAAAAGTTAAAGAAAAGAAATATATGTATTAAAATTATATTCATTGTCAATACCTACTTGATTTCATATCTAATGGGCAAAAATGTTTTGTTTTTATACCTATTTTATCCATCAATTTCTTGTTATTTAACTTATTTTTTTCCAGTAAAATGACTGCAGAATTATGGGCAATTTTTAGTTAATTGTTATACCTACTACATTCACAATGAAGATGCAGTAGAAGTAAACAAACCGAGACACATTCACTGTTATAAGGAGCACTCCTGAATCATGATTTTACAATGGATTATACATATATTAAATCACAAATCATGATATACAAAGTTTATTTATAAATCTTGATTCAGGAGTGCTCCTTGTAACAGTTAACGTGTCTCCGTTTGTTTACTTCTACTGCATCTTGATTGTGATTTTAGTATAGACCTCTAGGGGATGTCCATGACATGTTATGGTCATTAGTGCTTATACACCTTGTACAGAGTTTCTAGGTCATTTTTCCTTGTGGATTTGAACATACTTTATTTTCATCACCGATTAATGTATTGCTTAGTAACTAATGCCTGGTTGCACCTACAAATCTTACGCTCCAGCTTAGCCCAGCTCAGTTTCGAAATCATTTAATTATTATCAATAAATTGAATTATTATCCAAGCACGTGTTAACTGAGACAAAGTTTAAGATGCAATACATGTGACAATCCATTGTGGCAAGCTGAAAATTGATCTAAGACTTGATGGTGCAACGCATATGTTTAGTAAGCTGAGCTTAAGGCATGTTTTAAGCTTAGGATCTGTTGGTGCAACCAGGCATAAATCATTCTTCTTCTTAAAGTTCCATCTCCTAGCGGAGGTTGGATATCATAATGGCTATGGTCACTTTGTTGGCTGCTGCTCTGAACAGTTGTAATGAACTACAGTTAAACCATTCTCTAAGGTTCCTCAGCCACGAGATGCGTCTTCATCCTATGCTTCTTCTTCCTTGGATCCTTCCTTGCATAATAACTCTCAGCAGCTCATATTTCTCTCCTCTGGTAATGTGACCCAAATATTCTAGTTTTCTTGTTTTTATACTGTTCATAATTTCTAACTCCTTATTTAAACGTCGTAGCACTTCAACATTGGTAATCCTTTGAACCCACTGAATATTCAACATTCTTCTGTAACACCACATTTCGAACGCTTCTATTTTTCTTATGTGTTGTCTTTTCAATGTCCAAGCTTCCATACCGTATAGTAATATAGAAAATATGTAGCATCTTAGAGCCCTCAATCTGAGAGGCAACTGAAGGTCTTTGTTTGTAAGCAGTGTCTTCATTTTTATAATAGTCTAAGAGCTAGTGAACCCTTCGACTAACGGTCGTCCTGTAAGGCTAGAAATTTGTCTAGTGATAATTCATAGCACACCAAGGCTAAAAACCATGACCTGGCAGGCCTCAGCGGTGCACGTGTATCTACCAGGTGAATCAAAAAGTGCAAATTTAGGGGGTAAAATAAACTTTCTCCTGTAAGGTTTAAATTTAAGTATGTGTTTGAGTAAGTCATTTAGAAGAAATGTGTATAACAGGCGATTCTGAAGAGAATAAGACCTTGCCAGATGAGGGGAAAGATTAGAGGTTTTTCCTAAAATTATTCTTTTTGCATTGAACAAATTTTTTTTAAGTTTTTTGAATCATTCCAAACAGAAAAGGTCTTTAGTGATTTTTCTCTTAAGTTAATAGTTTTTGTTAAATAAGCGATTGAAAATTTTGAAAATTGCGAAATCGACCATTTTTAACCCTAAATCGGACATTTATCTAAAAATTTCAATGTTGCCAAGGTACGTAGATATTCTTTAAACATTGATTGATAAAATTCCGAAGAGTTTTTTGCAATAAAATATCGAAAACCCCTTTGTTTTATTAATTGCTGATCAAGCGGGCGCGGCACTGTAGTATAAGTGAGGACGTTTGAGTTTGCATAAATTCATTATCTCGAGAATGGGCAAATTTCAAGAGAAATCCTCAGACAGGTCGATTTTTATTTTTGAATTAGGACTTTTTGGTATATATATAATACTAGTGACGTCATCCATCTGGGCGTGATGACGTAATCGATGATTTTTTTAAATAAGAGTAGGGGTTGTGTGATAGCTCATTTGAAAGTTTATTTAATTCTCTATTCAGTAATATAAACATTAACATAATTATTTATACAGGGTGTACAAAAAAATGTTTCTTCTATTTGTCAAATTTAATCAAAGTTAATTTAATAAAAAAAAATTTTTTTGTACACCCTGTATAAATAATTATGTTAATGTTTATATTAGTGAATAGAGAATTAAATAGCCTTTCAAATAAGCTGTCACACAACCCCTACTCTCATTTAAAAAAATCATCGATTACGTCATCACGCTCAGATGGATGACGTCACTAGTATTATATATATGCCAAAAAGTCCTAATTTATAAATAAAATCGACCTGTCTGAGGATTGCTCTTGAAATTTGCCCATTCTCGAGATAATGAATTTATGCCAACTCAAACGTCCTCACTTATACTACAGTGTCGCGCCCGCTTGATTAGCAATTAAAAAACAAAGGGGTTTCCGATATTGTATTGCAAAAAACTCTTTGGGATTTCATCAATCAATGTTTAAAGAATATCTACGTACCTTGGCAACATTGAAATTTTTAGATAAATGTCCGATTTAGGGTTAAAAATGGTCGATTTCGCAATTTTCAAAATTTACAATCGCTTATATAACAAAAACTATTAACTTAAGAGAAAAATCACTAAAGACCTTTTCTGTTTGGAATGATTCAAAAAACTTAAAAAAAATTTGTTCGATGCAAAAAAATAAATTTTAGGAAAAACTCCTAATCTTTCCCCTCGTCTTTGCTCTTCAGAATCGCCTGTCATTGTACACATTTCTTCGAAATGACTTACTCAAACACATACTTAAATTTAAACCTTACAGGAGAAAGTTTATTTTACCCTCTAAATTTGCACTTTTCGATTCACCTGGCAGATACACGTGCACCGCTGAGGCCTGCCAGGTCATGGTTTTTAGCCTTGGTATGCTATGAATTATCACTAGAAAAATTTCTAGCCTTACAGGACGACCGTTAGTCGGAGGGTTCACTAGCTCTTAGACTATAAATGCTTGCCTTGTAGTTTCAATTCGGACTTTAATTTCTTTGCTTTGGTCATTTTTGTCATCAACACATCAACCCAGTTTCCCAGATATTTGTATGTCTTTACTTTTTCTATTTGGGTTTGCTCTAGTATTAACCTTTCATTTCCATGTTGTGTTTTTGAGACAATCATAAATTTAGTTTTTTTCTTGTTTATTTTGAGTCCATATCGAAAGCAATAATCGTTAATTCTATTTAACAATTCTTGTAGCGACTCCAGGGTGTCTGCCATTATAACGGTGTCATCAGCGAATCTTATGTTATTTACTATTCTTCCGTTTATAGAGATTCAGAGATTCCATCACTTAATTCCGCTATCGCTTCCTGAAATATGGCTTCACTGTACACGTTAAACAGTAGCGACGACAGTACACAACCCTGTCTTACCCCTCTCTTTATATCAATATTCTCGGACTCTTGTTCGTCTATCTTTATATTGGCCTTTTGATTCCAATACATATTGATGATAATTCGTAAGTCTCGTCTGTCTATATCTCTGTTTTTCAATAATTCTATTAGTTTTTCATGTCGGATTCTGTCGAACGCTTTTTCGAAGTCGATGAAACAGGAATAAATATCCAGGTTCATATCTAAGCATCTTTGAGAGAGGACATTAAATGCAAACAATGCCTCTCTTGTTCCAAGTCCTTTGCGGAACCCAAATTGGGTATCATCCATATCATTTTCTAGCTTTCTGTATAATCTTCCATGAATCACCTTTAGAAATATTTTGAGGGTATGGCTTATTAGTGATATTGTGTAAATCGTGCATAATATTATTCCTAATTATGGGGAAAGGATTATTGCAGCCTAAATTGCTACATATTGATCTGTCAAAAAAATGATCTGTGTATCATCAGGTTACTGACAAACCAAGTTACTCAGCTTTTTTTATTGACTGCAACAGTTTTTTATTGACTACACATAATCATCATGGCAACTATACGCTCCTAGCTGAGTGATTGCTACCCTCTTTGGGCTCTTCCAATTCGTTTTTGTGGGGAATCGGTCCCATTAACATTTAGATTTTACAATTGTTTGTGTGACTTGTCTTCTTCTACAATATTTCCCCATTTGTTGGGGAAAACTCTTTGTTTATGGTTGTCCATTCTAAGGTCCACAATCATCTGGTTCTCCCATCTCGTTTTCAGTCTTCCTCATGGTCTGCCTGATACTGGTCTCCATTTGGTGATTTTCTTGATAACTGCTTCTGGATTTCTCCGTTCTATATATCCCATCTATCTGAGTCTCTGTGTCTTGATAAATCTGATGATGTCCTCTTCTTTCAAAAGTTGCTCGTGAGGGAGTGGCAGCGGGTAGAACCAATACGTACCGTGTTTGTATATATTGCGTTGCGACCATTGGTCTAGAATTTGTCGACCAATCATTGAGAAACTGCACACTAAAATATCCAATGTAAGTTCACAAATTATCAAACATATTCTACTGTATTGGGTGTCCCAATAAGAATGGCTCTCGGCCATATCTCAGGAACCGTTTATAGAACAGCTTTGAGAAAAAATATTTATAAGAAAAGTTGCCTCGAGAAAAGCCTGGAAAATATTTTCATAATTGTAGGTCCACCGCTAGAGGGCGTAATTGAATATCAAAAATTAAAAATCAAAATTTTGCAAAATTTACCTAATGAAAGGGCACTGTAAATCCAACCGTCGTATTCTTCATAAAATTCTGCGCATATTTGATTTTACAAGTTTAAGTCTACCTTTGCAAATAACAGGTGGGGGTGAGTGGGAACCTTCTTATGAAAAAATGGTTGTAAGTCCGGTTCTGCTAAATCGAATTTTGCATACTTGGTCTTGTTGAAATCAGCTCTTTTTCGTCAATGTAAGTGTCTTATTTTCGAAATAACCTAATAAGTAATATGCAAGCTAGGAGGCGTTATTTAATTATTTTCAGAAATCTAGTTTTCTTTGGAAAACATTAAATACAAGTATTCATTTTTAATCCTATATTACAAAATTAGACTAAATTATCAACATAATACCGAAAACCGCATGTCGATACCTTTTTTATATCTCGAGATATCTTAAGAAATGTGTAAATTCTAAACATAACTGTTACTGTCACCGGTAAACGAGGTTAAGGAAAAGTAGTGTGCCATGGAAAAATCGAATAAACATTTTCCAGATGTAAAAGTATATAATTAATTAAAACAACAATAAGACAAACAACGCTATAAAATATAACAAAGAAATAAAAGCAACTACGTACTTAGTCTTAGTGACTGCCTAAATGTTCAAATTGTTGCCCATCATTTTCGATGCAAGCATTTACTCTTTCAAGAGTAGATTGAATAGCAACAGATTTAACTGTTTTAGACTTTTATTTATGGGGACGGATTAAAGAACTTGTTTTTGCCGCTAGGCTCACTACTCGAGAAAACATGATCTAGAATATAGAGAATACGAAACGCCATTCAAAGCATTGCGAAAGCAGAAATTGAGACTGATGTTCAATCTACTCTTAAAAGAGTAAATGCTTGCATCGAAAATGATGGGCAACAATTTGAAAATTTAGGTCGTCACCAAGTCCTAAATAGTTGCTTTTATTTCTTTGTTATATTTTATTGTGTTGTTAATCTTATTGTTGTTTTAATTGATTGTATACATTTACATCTGGAAAATATGTCTTTGTTTTTTCCATAGCGCACTATTTTTCCTTAACTTCGTTTATCAGTGACATTAACAGTTGTTTAAAATTTACACGTTTCTTAAGATATCTCGAGATACAAAAAAGGTATCGACATGCGGTTTTCGGTATTGCTAATTTGGTCTAATTTTGCAATACAGGATTAAAAATGCATACTTGTATTTAATATTTTCCAAAGAAAACTAGATTTCTGAAAATAACTAAATAACGCCTCCTAGCTTGCATATTACTTATTAGGCTATCTCGAAAATAAGACACTTACATTGACGAAAAAGAGCTGATTTCAACAAGACTAAGTATGCAAAATTCGATTTAGCAGAACCGGACTTACAGCCATTTGTTCATAAGAAGGTTCTCACTCGCCCCCACCTCTTATTTGCAAAGGTAGACCTAAACTTGTGAAATCAAATATCCGCAGAATTTTACGAAGAACACGATGACTGGATTACCAGTGCCCGTTCATTAGGTAAATTTTGTAAAATTTTGATTTTTTAATTTTTGAGATTCAATTACGCCCTCTAGCGGCGGAACTACAATTATAAAAATATTTTCCAGGCTTTTCTCGAGGCAACTTTTGTTATAAATATTTTTTTCTCAAAGCTGTACTATAAACGTTTCCTGAGATATGGCCGAGAGCCATTCTTATTGGGGCACCCGGTACAATTGGAGGTTGTACCGCCAGTTCAAACAAATTAATTGTTGTTAAAAATTTGTAGAATGATTAGGAATCTTAAATTGAGAGTATATAATAATGGCGACCACTCCAGAACAAAGACCTTGCATTATAATAACTCTCTTCTAAATCACAACCCATACTCTTGGATTTATTTACTTCCTTAATTTTTATATTCCATAGTAACAAATAACCTTATATGTGTAGGGTGTGCCAAAGAAGTCCATATTGTTCCAGATATGAGGTACTTATAATCAATTTCATTTGACTTTGAAGTTATGATGTTTCATAATTTTTGTATACACTTACCATGTCAAAATATTTTTAATAGATAATGATTCCTTATTTAAGATAACTGTATGTTTGATTAGCTCATAGGTTTTTCAATGGTGCAATTTCTTAAAAATGCAACTTGTGTGTGTCAGTTATTCAACAATACACATAAATCAAAAATGTAATTAATTGTGTACATGAGAGTAACTTAAAAAGTACAAGAAAAGAACTATGTATTAAAATAAAATTAGATTCATTAGATTCATACCTACTTGATTTCATATGTAAGGAATGTGTAAGGGAAAGTGGGAGAATGGTGCGCGGCGGGTAATCGTGCGCTGCATTGTATTTCAAATTTCGTGGAAGATTTTATGAACTCCCGACCAGTCCTACACCTTTCAACCGATCTCATGAACGGTTTACGCCATTATCTTCAGTCGACCATTGCACGTGGACTAAGTCAGATCCGATTATTGAAAATTGCAAGAATTCTTCTAGTCTTTCTACTCCAAAAAATAGGACGGTAAGTCCTTAGGCTTTATTCAATTACTTTGGACTTATTATTGATTTAAATCATGTTGTTTAACGTGTATTTTGGTGCATCTGTTGGTTGATATGGTTCAGTAGTTTTCCGTTTGTGATGATGATTATTATTTAGGGCACAAAGGGGTAATAGTGCGCAGGAGTGCGCACGATTACCCCACAAACAATGAAATGGTAAATATAAAAATGACCATTTTTATTGCCAGATGCCACGAACCTACTCTAGAAAATCTACGATTCTTAAATATACTGACGAAGATTTAAAAATGGATGTAATCGGAAATGATGGCGAAAAATACAAGAAACGGGAGGGCTTTCAATATTCCCGAATCGATTAAAAAAAAAAAAGATTAACAGGTTTGCATACGGCACCCGTTTAGGCCGCACAGCTGTACAGCTGTGTTTCAGGTGAAGTAGAAAAATAATTAAGAGAATGTTGTGTTAACGCTTGCTAAATTATTATATGGCTTAACATAAAAAACTTAGATGATTGGTATTCAGGTATGCTGAAGAAAATAATATCCTAAATAATTTTAATAAAAAGAAGAAGTTAGCTAGCAAAGATTCGCTTTATGGGTTTACAAAAAGGAGTCCTGATATAACATTAAGACAACAATTACAAGCACACCAATGAAGACAAAATTGGAGGAAGCCCATGAAAAGAGATGATTAATGGACGAGAATCTTAAGAGAAAGGAGGAACAGAAAACAGCAAGAAAGGCAACTGCTGAAGATGTTTTGATAAAGAATCGCCAGATATCTCGCCAGACAGAGAAAAGAAAAAAAAACAAAAAAAGGCAAACAAAAAAAGAAGACAGTGCAGAAAGAGCTAACACCTGAGTCGTCTGATGTAACAGACGGTTATTTGTCAGATATTATCGATGAAGACGAATTAGATGATGTTGAATGAAGCTTCATTCCACCACCATTAGAAAAACCAGCTGCACGTAACGAGACATGCTCTATTTGTGGGGAAAGAGGGAAAAAAAGGATTATGATATACATGTGTGTTATGTGCCTCGGGGAATCACGCAGAATGTACAGCTGTAAATACCCCAGAAAATTATAAATACAACTTTTGTTTACGTTAAAAATATGACATTTAAGTATACCATACAATTCTTATTTTTTCATAATATTTTTATACTTTTGAAAGAAGTGTTTTTATTACATTAATTTTAAATTAATGTTTTTTTTTCTAACATTAATTTAGTGCGCACCATTTCCCAATCTGTGCGAATGATTACCCTCATGGGTGGGGAATCGTGCGCAAAGGCACTTCTTTTCATTGTTTATTATTATGCTTTTGCACTTTGTATTTCTCTAAAACTTATTTTACATAATATGCAAAGTAGAATAGTTAGGGCTTACTCTAACGTACTTGATGTTATGATAGATTGAAAGAATTTACAACAGAATCAATTTCTGCTTAAGTGCGCACCATTCCCCCACTTTCCCTTAATTGTTTTGTTCTTATTTCTATATTTGATCCATCAATTTCTTATTCATTATTTAGGAATCCATTGAAAATCATTATGTTCTTTAACTTTTTTTCCAGTAAAATTACTAGAGAATTGGTGTCAATTTTTAGTTTATTGTTATTGCTATTAATTTTTAATTAAGTATTTAGTTTATTGTTTATTGAAAAGCCTCTACCAGGGATGTCCATAACATGTTATGGTCATCCGTGCTTATACACCTTGTACATAGTTTCTAGGTCATTTTTCCTTGTAGTTAACATCCATTTTTTTCATCACTGATTAATATATTGCTTAGTAACCAAATCATGTAATACATGAATCATATAGCTCCATAGTGGAGCAAAGGGCACATCACTGTTTCAATAGCAAAATAGTAAAAGCAAAAGGTTGATGGTAAGGTTGATAGCCTCACACTTGAGTGAGGTCATTGCTTGAGTCACGTCCAATTTTATTGATTAATTTTCTCCACTCTCTTCTGTTCCTTGCAATATTTTTTGCTTCGTTCCATGTTAAATTAACTTATCTAAGCTATTTTTCTGTCATTCTCTTCCATGTGGCTAGTGGTCTTCCGTGTTTGTTTTCTTTTACCTGGTAGACTGTAGTGTAAAGCTTGTCTCCCTATATTTGACAGGGTTTCCGTAACGTGTGACCTATCCACCTCCATTTCCGCTTGTTTATTGTAATTTCTATTTTTTCCTCATTCGTTATTTGCCACAGTTCTTCTTTTGTGATTTTATTTGGCCAAAATACTTTCAATATTATTCGTAGATATCTGTTCACAAAGGACTGCATTTTTTGAAAAAGTTCTTTGTTATATTTCCATGTTTCCGCTCCATATACTAAGACTGGTTTCACATTTGTATGGAAAAGGCACAATTTCGTTTTTTTTCCAAAATACAATTGAACAAGCAAAAGTATTATTATAACCAGGATATTCTAATAGCCGATCATTATTATTATTATTATTATTATTCAATCATTATTCGCCAAAGTTGTCTTATTTCGCGGATACGGTCGCTGACATAGTTTCGTGTATCCCTACTATGGTCACGCATGGAGCGAATATTGGGTGTTTTGTTCTGATTCCTGTCAGGAAACTTAGTACTGTAATATAAGATAAGTATGTATTATATGTATAAAGCTCCTATTTTTTATTGAATGTTAATTAGCAATCATACTGTGGAGTTTCATAAAGTGTGGCAGTTTAAACATAGGTTATAGGGCAGGTACTCGATAATATTGACTAATTTCTTCCACTTTTTCCAGTCCTTCACTTGTTCTCTCTATTCCCTTGTACTCATTTCTTTTGTCAATCCAGACGGCATCAAACAGCTTCCTTCGTGGTCTGCCCCTTCTTCTCTTCCCTTGTTCTTCTAAGAATTTTAGGATATGTACTTCTGTTTTGGCATTCATAACACATGTCCCAACCATCTAATTTTCTGTGCTCTTTTTTAATCTAAATTTCAATAAAACATTCCAAATTTTCCTGGTTGGAAAAGTGTTGTCTAAGCAATACCTTTGGCATGATATGGGCGCACTGATGTGTTGGCCAGCATTTGGTTCCAACTAGTAGGAATAAATTGGAAACAACATCACAAGAGATGGCCTAGAAGAGGACTCAGAAATGTGTGACTCCTGCTGAGTCCAAAAATAGATATACCCCAAATAGTTGTCAATAGACCCAAATAGTTCTCAATGACCCCAATCAGGGACCATCAAACCTTCAGCACAGTAAGGCAGCTTCCGGGGAACTTAATGTTGCTCAATAAGGTTTAAGTGTCGAGTTGGTAAGTACACGAGCCTTAGGTATACCAGGGTCAAATAAAAGGTCCATCTGTTGTTGGAGAGCTTACTTATATAGTAGGACTAACGAAATCCAAAGGACTTGTATAATAAATAATGGAAGAGGTACAATAAGCCAACAGGCTGCAGTATGCACACAGTTTATAAAGTATAATTTGTGAACCCATTAGAAATCGAAATTAGCAAGTGACATTATTTTTAGACACTGTCTATATAGGTATGTATATTTATTTATTTAATTTTCATCCTTCTGTTTCAGTTCACTGAAAAGAACACAGCTCCATGGAACAGCAGTTAGCCACAACAGCTGATGGCCAAGTCGTCCTACAACCGATCCAAGGCGTGGCGCCGGGCCAGGTGCAGGTGATGCAGATGAATACTGGCCAGGTTATACAAGGAGCAAATGGCCAGCAAATAATGGTACATGCAGTTCCCTCTAATGGCCAACTCCAAGTAGCTGGAGGAGCGCAAGGATTACAACAGATACAGGTAGAATATGGAGGGGCGCTAGGGCACTATTAATTGTAGTCATTATAGATGTATAAAAAACCAAAAAAACAACAGAATAGGTGGCGAATCAGATACAATTATGAGATACCTATATAATATACATAAAAAATCACCTTTATCTTAGTGTGCCCGCCTACAGCGTCTTCTATGGGCAGGATATGTATTTAGGATGGAAGAAAACGGGCTTCCAAAAAAGCTGTGGAATGCAAGAATGCAGCGAAAGAGATCTATTGGAGTTTAGAAGACCGAGAATGCGATGAGAGGATGATGTGGATGAGATGAGGATACAAGAAAAAGTTTGGCTTGGCTTAATGTTAATATTTTTGTACATTCTGTTAGTTTTAAAGTATTAGAAAAGTTTACTCTTTGTAATTAAATATTAATTTATTGTGTAGGTGGTTCCTGTAAGCAGTCTACAGCAAGGCCACGTTGTAGTTCAACCCCAACAACAACCGCAACTAGTGCAAACATCTGACGGCCAGACTTTTATTTACCATCCAATGACAATTGAAGGAGGCATACAACAAACTGCTCCAACAGGTACTATATTTACCAGTATATCATTATCAGTAGCATTACAGCTCGTTATGAGCAAAAGACTTCTTCAGAACAATCCTCGATTCGCTCCCATCTCTAATAGATTTTAAATCATTCTCAAGGTTATCTTGTTTTTAAGTCTAGGTCTTCCTCTGTCTCGTTGTCCCATCGGCCCTCTTCGACCACAAATTTTTCGGACTGTTGCACCTTCCTCTCACCTGATGCACATACCCCTTCTATCTAAGGAGTAATACCTTAAATAATTTTACAAATTCCCAAAAAGTTCTACGCAACTCAAAATTGTAACGCCTGCGCCACAAACCTTGCTCTTTTATTCCTCTATATATTCTTCTTAAGATTTTTCGATCGAAACTTTTAAGCTGTTGTTGATCATTCTGTGTAAGCGACCACGCTTCTGCTCCATATGTTAAGTACTGGTGTTAATAAAGTTTTATTAACGGAAAATGTTAGCGTACGTTCAGAGTGGACGAGCAAAGAGCAAAAAGTGCACGTTCAGAGTGGAGCGAAGAAAGAGTACGAGCAAAGAGCAAAGAAGTGCTAAACCAGAGTGGGAGCTGGTAGTTACGCGAGACTAGAGTTTAGTTCTTTCCCACTAAAAGTTATTTTCTTTTTTTTTTTTTTTTTTCGAAAACTCCTCATTGAAAACGTGGTACATACTTCCTAAATCGCGGAAAATGTTAGAGAATTCATCGTAAAGGCAGGTATACATATGCGCTCTGCTCGGTGTGCAAGCCGCTCGCGCGCAGCATGTTCGTCAGATTAGTACGTGTTTTCAAGTGGCGCACAAACGGCACGCACACGGCGCACCACAATCTAACTTCTGTCGGTTTTTCAACAAAAGCTTTGATGGTTCGCAATACGAATTTGGACGAGTTTGCGAGTGGTTTGTTGGTTTTGGCGCGCATATCAAAAAACACATTCATAAATTAAAAATTTAAATTTTTTTTTTTTAATTTAACTTTGTTTCTGGTGAAGCAACACAGTTGGAAAAAGCAGATATAATATTATAATTGTCACCGGAAAGCGAAAAAGGTAACTCACAACTTGAAAGAACCTATAAATTTCTAGCTTCGTTTCTGGTGAAGCAACGCAGTTGGAACAAGCAGATATATTATAATTGTGTCACCGGAAAGCGAAAAAGGTAACTCACAACTTGGAAAAGCCTATGGTTTTCTAAATTTGCTTCTGGTGAAGCAACCGAGTTGGAAGAAGCAGATTTATTATAATTGTGTCACCGAGAAGCAAAAAAGGTAACGCACATCTTGGAAGAACCTATAGTTTTCTAACTTACTTTCTGGTGAAGCAACGGAGTTTGAACAAGCAGATATATTATAATTGTGTCACCGGTAAGCGAAAAAGGTAACGCACAACTTGGAAGAATCTATAGTTTTCAGGGACTACCTGTTTCGCTTTCCGGTGACACACTTATAGTATATCTGCTTGTTCCAACTGCGTTGCTTCACCAGAAACGAAGTTAGAAAACTATAGGCTCTTTCAAGTTGTTAGTTACCTTTTTCGCTTTCCGGTGACACAATTATAATATATCTGCTTGTTCCAACTCCGTTGCTTCACCAGAAGCGAAGTTAGTAAACTATAGGTTCTTCCAAGTTGTGCGTTACCTTTTTCGTTTTCCGGTGGCACTATTATAATATATCTGCTTGTTCCAACTCCATTGCTTCACCAGAAACGAAGTTAGATAACTATAGGCTCTTCCAAGTTGTGCGTTACCTTTTTTGCTTTCCGGTGGCACAATTATAATATATCTACTTGTTCCAACTCCGTTGCTTCACCGGAAACGAAGTTAGAAAACTATAGGCTCTTCCAAGTTGTGCATTACCTTTTTCACTTTCCGGTGACCCAATTATAATATTTCTGCTTGTGCCAACTCCGTTGCTTCACCAGAAACGAAGTTAGAAAGCTATAGGCTCTTCCAAGTTGTGCGTTACCTTTTTCGCTTTCCGGTGGCACAATTATAATATATTTGCTTGTCTCAACTCTGTTTCTTCACCAGAAACGAAGTTAGAAAATTATAGGCTCTTCAAAGTTGTTCGTTACCATTTTCGCTTTCCGGTGACACAATTATATCTGCTTGTTCCAACTGCGTTGCTTCACCAGAAACAAAGTTAAAATTTTAATTTATGAATGTTTTTTTTATATTGATAACGATTTCCGAAGTGAAAGTCGAAACGTCAAGTAAACTTGATTTCAAACTCGAATTGTGGCTTATCCCAAATAAAATAGTAAATCTTATTTTGTATTTCTCACGCCGCGCGGGTAAGAAGACAACAATGAAATGACCTTTTTTTACATTGGTCCGCATGTATATTTTTTATTTCAGCTTCGAGATGGATGACGTCACTAGTATGTAAATGTCAAAAAATTATAATTTAAAAATAAAAATCGACCTGTTTCCGGATTTTTTCTTAAAATCGTCGGTTTACGAAATAATGAATTTATTCCATTTGGTTTTGCCACACTGTAGAACTAATAATAATTTATGTTACATAATATTTATTTAATTACAAAACTGCATGAAGTTATAAATTTAAAAAGTCATCGTCGTCCTTTGAATAGGGAATCTTTCGATCCCATAACAGGTTTCTTTGAATCATAATACTTGTTCCATAACACTTCCACTTCAGCTATCAGGTTACCGAGATTCATTTTTCGGAAAAATACCAAAATAGTCCATGTCATGAGACCGATCCCGTCTGGAAAAGTTTCTGATTCGGTTTCTTTGTGGATTCCTATACAAGTACAGTTTCATACAATATTTTATCTACGATAAACAAATAAAAAAACTGTAACTCTTCGTCACTGCAATTCATTTCTATTCTACATTTAAAAATTTTAATTTCCTTCAAACCACAAAACTGTCAAAATTGTTGTTGTAATTTATTGCTCATTATGTCATCACCATGACAACGCGAAAGTTAAGGATATTTGACTATATGAAAGTGTGTCAAAAACAGTGCTAAAAAGTAAATCCCATTTAAAATACATTGTTACTTCACGCACACTTTAAACCCTTCACGCACTGCTATCTGTAATGATAGTTTTCACAAACTAAAACCTTATACATAATAATATATGACATAGACTAGGTAAAATTGTTTAAACAATTTCTGCCCAAAAATTCCGCCCGGTGCTCTTGATTTGTTTAAAGGGGACATTTTTGAATAGGAATTGACAAAGAAACCGAATCAAAAAATTTTTCAGACGGGAGCGGTCTCACCACATGGACCAAAGAGTGCGAGCAGAGAAATCAAACTTGTTTGGTTTCGCCGCTTTGCTCTTTGCTAGCACTCTGTGTACCTCCGTTTCCCAGTAGTAGTTTGATTTCTCCGCTTTGCTCTTTGCTCGTCCACTCTGAACGTACGCTTAGTTGGTAGTTCAGATTTTTTTCCTAGGTGGCGCTAGGAGATATCGTCCCGGATAACTGTGTTTCCGTTTGACGTGTCGTTCTAGGTTTTTGATTAGATTAGATAGCACATAAACTTAAACATGACTAATACTTCCTTGATGCCATTAAATTATTCACGTTTTTTTTTTCATAATATTATGTTCGCGTTAAGTTAGTTATTACTATATTATAATTAAGTTTTATTATGATCTCTTAAAATAACGTATCACTAAACATCTATTAATTTGTTTGCAGTTCTAAACATAAATGGCAACTTGGTACAAATAGCGGGGACAGCTCAGGCAGCAACAACGAATGGAGTTACTCAAACGACGGTGGCATCTCCCACTTCTCAAGTAGTACCACAGACTCTGACAGCTAGTACTTCTCCAAATCAACTAGCTATGGCTAACGGAAACTTAGTCATGGTGAGAAACACCGCAGACGTACGTTAACCTATGCTTATATTCAATAAGGAGTAGATAGAAAGTAATGTAAAAAAAAATTGTCTACATCATCTTTTTTCTTATGATGACCCCTATTTTGTAATTGTGTTCACTAATTCTTTGTTGAGTGTTCTGTTTTTCTAATTTTTAGAGTTAACTTCTTCGTCTACTTCTTCTTTTGGCATCATAACCCTGGATGGGTCTTTGTCTGTCTGGATATGTCCTTCCATTCAGACCTCACTTGTGCTCTTCTCGCCCATTCATAGTTTTCAGGTCTTATTCTACGTCATCCAACCATCTCGTTCCTCATCTTGTTCTGGGCCTTCCTTATTTTCGTGTTTCTATCGGCTTCCATTGTAATATTTTCTTTGTTCTTTTTGTATCTTCTTGTCTACGGAGATGTCCCAGCCATGACAGTCTTTGACTTTTCACAAATCTTACAATATCGTATCCTTCATTTAATTAATTAATTACATGGTTTCTCCCGATACCCCATGTACCTTCTTCCTCTTGCACTGGGCCTTATACCTTTCTCAGTATCTTTCTCTAGAATGTCCTTTCGTTCACGAATTAAATTTCTTCAAGCTAAAAATCTGAAATTTGCACCATAGCGAGAATGATTTTTTGCGAATTTTTGATATTAGATTTACATTTTCAAAATGCTAAGTTTGGTCACTACAAGATGTCCTCATTTGAGGATATTGTGAGCCAATTGAGTGAAAATATTAGATTTTTATTAAATACTGACAAAAAGACAAAAACTAAAGTATTTTATTCAATATCTAAGTAATGTATGGTATCCTACAAAACAATGTTGTCTTTATTTATACTTACGTTCAACTTACTAAACTTATAGTTCAACAAATTAAATATTTTGTTCAAAAGCTGTTAGATCTCAGCACAAGTACTCATTGGATGAAATAGGATGTCCATAATCGGGAACAATGTGTTACAAGGGTAAAAATATATGGAGCTACATACAAGAAATTATAGAATATATTGTCCTCAATTAAGAACACGGTGAACGAAAGGGTTAAGTGGTGCTTCGTTTTTTTTGTCACTCTCCAGGTTTTACAACCATAAGTTATTACGGGTCTAATTAATGTTCGGTAAATGGTCATTTTGCTTATTTTTTCTAACAATTTCGTTGTCACTAATATTTTATTGGCATAGTTTGTACAATTACCATTGGACATAATATATGAATTAATTTTGCTATTTATGCAATTCTTTTGATTTATTTATGTGCCTGGATATGTGAAGGCATCCACACGTTCAATGGTATTATTGTCTATTACAATATTATTTTCATTGTCAGGTGTTATTTTAATGGTCATGTATTGTGTTGCTTATTTTAATCCTTCTTTTTCGTGCTATCAGGATCAATTTCTCGGGGTTTCGTTGCTACACTATGTTTTTACCATTTACATGATTTTTTCTACCTGTATGTGCTTGGTGTTAAACCAAAAATAACAAAAATTAACAACAGTCCATTCACTGACGGTAAAATTTTGTAAAACCTCCAAATTTTAAAGAACTGCTTGGATTGACATGAAATTTGCCATACGCATAGCTAACATGTCAAAGAAAAAACGTGATATTGTGCTGATGTGTGATTTTGCCCTGGAGGTTACTCACCCCTTCATGGGGGTGAAAAAACATACGTTCAAAATAAGTCCGGAACTGGATAAACTGATTACTTAGCAACTTTTGTTCTATAGAGTTTTTTCACTAAGTCAATACGTTTCGAGTTATTTGCGAGTGAATATGTTCATTTTTCAACAAAAAAAAACACATTTTTAGACAGTTTTTCGCAAATAACTCAAAAAGTAAGTATTTTATCCAAAAAATATTCTCAGCAAAAATCTAGCATAAAAAAAGTGAAAAAAATCTTTTCGGGGAAAGCTTATTATAACTTTTTTAAAGTGTTTAAAAAAAGCTTTATTTTTGTTTTTTTTTTTTTTAGTTTATAACATAAAAAGTAAGTTATGCTCAAAATAATGTTGGTCTCTCTTATTTTTTGGTATCTACAAAAAAATCGTCAACATCTCTTCCTAATTAGCATCTCAAATAAAGCTCACCCCCTGTACAAAAGCACACATCGGCACAATATCACTTTTTTTCCTTGACATGTTAATTATGTGTATGTCAAATTTCATGTCAATCCAATCGGTTCTTTACAATTTACAGCAAAAACCGTGAGTAAGTGAACTACAAGCGAATTCCTTATAGCTAGTCCTTAAAAACACTTAACCACAAAAGATATAACCACTAACATGTCTGTAAATAGAAAAATCTATTATCTTTATACGACATATTCACAAACAAAATGAAATGATATGCTAATTAACCAAAGGTAATACTTTCTCAATGGACTAATGACCAGCAAAGTAAGACCACGAATTAACATCAATCGTTGTCATAAATCACGAACCAGTGATACCAAAGGAACAACAAAAAAGGAAACAACCATGAGTTATACTAAGCAGATAATACAGACACCCTAACCTAAACAACTGTATACATAATAGGTAAAGAAACGTGGACGAGTCAAAAATACAAACAAATGAAGGAATTATTCAGCAAATATGACAACTACTATTGACTACAAAAACAAGGGAGATACACAACAATGTACAAACTAC